>NC_044384.1:98209087-98518687 GCF_006542625.1 Nomascus leucogenys | reverse complement strand
CTGGCCCAGGCGATTGATGTCTAGAATGGCCACGAGGTTGTCCAGCTTATAGATGCTGGCAAAGGCCATGGCCTCCCATACGGAGCCCTCTGACAGCTCCCCGTCTCCCAGCAAGCAATAGACTCGGTAGCTGTGGACAGAGAGTGAGTCAGGCCAGTCCTCGTCACCTGGACCCAGCTGGCTCCCACCCCTACCCATCCAAGAAGCCTGCACTCTGGGTAAAGGAGCAGCCACGTGTGGATATGCAGAACAGACAGCATTTACACTCGAGGGGCAACAGTGTCACCAGGTCCCTGCAGCCTACCACAAGCCACACCCCAAGAGAAAATGGCCATGAAGGAAGCCGTCAGGAGCTCAGGAAAAAGTACTGGTTGTTAAGAAACAGAGGTCTAGGACAACAGGGATCTGGCTAATAAGATCTAGAAAAATGGGGGTTGTTGGAACGAGAGGAAAGTGAGTAACAGTGGGTGAACAGGCTTGAGCCACCTGCTGCAGGGGACGGACCCCGCTTTGAACCAGAGGTTGGAGGAGGCCTTGGGACTGGCTGGGTGGGCCAGTGGTAAAGGTGAACCTTGGGAACCAAGCTCTGCTTCTGCCCGGAGGAGGGAGGTGGGCCAGGGAGGCCTGAGGCACTCTAGGCAACACCCTGGAGCAAGAGGGCTCAGGGGAGGACGGAGCAGAGGGCCCTTGAGGACCAGGCGCTTCATGGGACAGGCTCTCCCCAAGCTTCCAAGACTGGCTCTTGACCCCAAGACTGAAGCTGCACCTGGCCCTTTCTCTACCACGGGGGCCCTCTCCTCCCCTCAACACAGGCAACTGTGATCTTTTCAAGACAGTGAGACATGTTAAAAAGAACAGTGAACTTGGGATAAATTACCCAGTTCAGAACGTTCCCAGGCCTCTGGGGAGGGTGGGCGAGGGGGTGAGGCTAGAGGAAGGGAGACCAGTTCAGGGACTCTGAGCCCAGCCTGGGAGACGTGAGGGGATCGGGGTAGCAGAGGGATGGCAGCAACAGACACAGGACTTGTCTGAAGGCCGTGCTGTCAGGAAGTTGCTGAGCCAGGATTCAAATGCAGGTCTGACTATAGCCTAGACTGTCCACTCCTTGCCATGTAAGCATGCATGTAGGGTGAGGAGTGGTAGGACTTGGGGACCTCCCCTTACCCTGCCCAGTGTCTAGCTGTGTAGCCCCAGGAAATGAGGCTGGTGCCTGGTTGGGCTCAGAGGGGACACGGCTGCCCTTCTGCTCCTGCAGGAAAAGGCCCTCAACCCGGCTGCATGCTCAGCAGTCCAAGCCTCCAGGCCTCCCTGCTGCAGGGCCAAGGCAGGGGCAGCAGGAAGAGGCTGGGACAGCCAGCCACGGAGCTGTCAGCATGACTCAGCACTTCCACATGCCAGCAGGCTGGGAGCACTCCCTGCAGCCTCTCCTGCCTCGTGCTGCTCTTCTGCGGCCTCCACCACAGGAGGTGGTGCCCCTGTGGGGTACCATGGCCTGAAGGACAAAGCCTCAGGCCCACACTTCAGAGGCCCTATCCTGTCCCAGCCTTGCCTCCTCTTTCCCCTGTAGGTTTTGAGGGGGCCCAGAGACCCTGGAGGGGCTCTGGTCTGGCACAGCAGCTACAGAAAGGGGCCACATGATGGGGCTGAGCCAGAGAAGCCAACTCGACTTCCCAGAAAAGGATTCCAGGGAAGCCAACTGGCTGCCACCCCAAGCCCACACCCACTTCCAGGGAAGTCGAACCGAGGCTAGCACTGGAGGCCCAGCACAGCTTTGGCTTCGAGACTAGGGACAAGGCTAAGCCCTATGGGGCCATCAGGCTCAGGTCGGAGGGTGTGCTGAGGTCCCGAGGAGATGCCAAGGAAGGGGTTGTGAACAGGGAAGGGGCCTACAGGAGCCTGGGCTAACCCTGAGGCTTGGTATTGCCTGAGCTGTTAGAGTTAGGGGTGGGGGGCTGCAAACATCCATTCATGAACTAATTTGAAGAGACGGGACCCTAAACAGAAGGCCGACATTTGTTGCAGAACGATTTGGAAACTACCTTACGTGTCCAACAACAGAGGACTGGCTAGATGGATTATAGCATCTCCATAAAACAGAACATTATGTGATCATTAAAACCAGCTCTCAGGATGGGTTGCAGTGGCTCACGCCTGTAATCCCAGAACTCTGGGAGGCTGAAGTGGGCAGATGACCTGAGGTCAGGAGTTTGAGACCGACCATCCTGGCCAATGTCATGAAACCCCGTCTCTACTAAATATATAAAAGTTAGCTGAGTGTGGTGGTGTGGGCCTGTAATCCCAGCTACTCGGGAAGCTGAGGCAGGAGAATTACTTGAACCCAGGAGGCGGAGGTTACTGTGAGCTAAGATGGCACCACTGCACTCCAGCCTGGGTGACAGAGCAAGACTCCATCTCAAAAACAAACAAACAAACAAAAAAAACCAGCTCTCCACTGTTAATGTCAGGAGAAAAAGCTCATGATAGAAGGCTTGGTTTAAAGTGTAATACTAGGTTTTACATTATACACACACACACACACACACACTGGGATTACAGATTTGTAAGCTTTTCTCATGATAACATGGACAAAATACATCATTGGATTTAAATTGGGGGTGGGAGGCAGTGTGTTAAGAATAAGGAAAATGTTGGTTGGGCGTGGTGGCTCACGCCTGTAATCCCAGCACTTTGGGAGGCCGAGGTGGGCAGATCACAAGGTCAGGAGATTGAAACCATCCTGGCTAACATGGTGAAAGCCCGTCTCTACTAAAAATACAAAAAATTAGCCAGGCGTGGTGGCACCTACCTGTAGTCCCAGCTACTTGGGAGGCTGAGGCAGGAGGAGAATCACTTGAACCCGGGAGGCGGAGGTTGCAGTGGGCCGAGATCGTACCACTGCACTCCAGCCTGGGTGACAGAGCGAGACTCCATCTCAGAAAAAATAAAAATAAAAAAATAAGGAAAACGTTCATTTCTTAATATCATTCTGTACTTTTTAAACAGGAGGGCAGGGAGAAACAGTGAGCGGAGACCAGTTTGCTCTATCAAGACGCTACCTCCGGGTGCCTGGCCTGACATGATAATCCCTGGATGCCCTGGCCCCTTCCCCCAGGTACAGTCAGGGGCCTAGGCTCCAGGCAACCCTGGCCCCAAGCCACCCTGGCTTCTGGGAACCCAGCTAAACTCCTTCTCCCTACACTGACTTGTTCCATTATGTTAGGGTCAGGAAATGCCCCTTCACAGGGAATTATTTCCAGCAACTGTAGGGAATAATTAACTCACATCTCTGGTTCTCTGCCAAATAAAATGCTCTTAAACATGCATCTCATTCTTTGTGTGTCTCTCTCTCTTTACTTCATGGTGAATCACTTCTGGGTGTAGCCAAGCCTGCCCCAAGGCTCAGCCAGGGACTGAAAGCAAACTGTGGTCAGGTGACACTGGCCTGAGGGGGTCTGGAAGGGACTGTGAGGCCTCCTTGGAGAGCCAGTCCTGGGGAAGGGCCTGCTCACAGAAGGTGCTCCCTGCAGCCTCCTGTCCTTCAAGGACCCACAGTCATCCCGAACCCCACTATGGCACTTCTGCTGCAGGGGTGGAGGACAGGGCAGTGGAGATGCCACCAGCTGCAGAGCTGGGCCCTTCTCCCACCCTGCGGGCTGGCCCCACTGGCCTTCTTCCTCTAGGAGGCTTCCCGCCCACAGGACTCCCCCAGCTCCTGTGGTGCCCTCGGCCTCTCCAAGAGCAGCCTGGGAATGCTGAATACTGACTCTGGGTACCTCCACCACCGACTAGATGGCCTAGGTCAGCATCTTGCCTCAGCTTCCTCACCTGTAAGACGGGCCACAGTTCTCACACCACTACCCAACTCACAGGGGGCTTTTAAAGGTGGAACCCAATACAGCACATGAGCACTAAGCACAGGGCCTAGCCCCCAAAGGGCAAAGGAACCCTTCTGATGAGTGATTGATATGGTTAGGCTCTGGGTCCCCACCCAAATCTTACCTTGTAGCTCCCATAATTCCCACTGGTTGTGGGAGGGGCCCAGCAGAGGATAACTGAATCATGGGGACACGTCTTTCCCATGCTGTTCTTGTGATGGTGAATAAGTCTCACGAGATCTGATGGTTTTAAACACGGGAGTTTCCCTGCACAAACTCTCTCTTTGCCTGCTGCCATCCACATAAGATGTGACTTGCTCCTCCTTGCCTTCCACCATGACTGTGAGGCCTCCCTAGTCATGTGGAACTATAAGTCCATTAGACCTCTTTTTCTTAACCAGACTCGGGTATGCCTTTATCAGCAGTATGAAAACAGACTAATACAGTGATTATTCTTTAAAAAAAAAAAAAAAAAAAAATTTTTTTTTTTTTTTTTAAAGAAGCAGAGTCTCGCTCTGTAGCCCAGGCTGGGGTGCAGTGGCTCAATCATGTATAGCTATAATCTTGAAGCCCTAGGCTCAAGTGATCCTCCCACCTCAGCCTCCTATGTAGCTGGGACTACAGGTGTACACCACCATGCCTGGCTAAGTTTTGTATTTTTTGTAGAGAGAGTCTTGCTCTGTTGCCTAGGCTGGTCTGGAACTCCTGGCCTCAAGAAATCCTTCCCTCAGCAGGCCATTATTCTTAACAGTTTACAACCTCATCCCCCCAGGCAACATCTGACCACCCGTAGACAAACTTTTGGCTAGAACCTGCCTGGGGGGCCACTCCTACAAATCACCTGGTGGGCGCTGGAGCAGCACACCTTTCTGGTCAGGCTCATCACCCACCCTCTGAAGGCTCAATCTCTCAAATGTTTGTTTCTTCCCTGCTGATACGAGGTGGCTTACAGGTATCCCAGAACCCCCCAGAACATACAACCCTCCCCTTTACCAAGATAAAGGCAAGTGGCTCAGGCCTGGGCTCCTGGTGCCTAGTCAGACAGGGGCCTGGGGGTGGGTCTTTCTGAGACTTCTGGGGTCTGGGCACAGGGCTGGGGGCAAAACAGGAAGTCCTCCGCCTAGGCACTCTGGCTGAAGAGCACATGATTGGGAGCACGCACTCTGTGCAAACCCGGCCCTGCCAGTCACTGCTGAGGGACCCATGGCAGGTCCCTTAACTCCTGAGTGCTTCCTCATTTGTAAAGGGGGCCAGTCATGGCACCAGCCATAGCGATGTTTAAAGAGCAAAAGAGGCCACGCATATGTATTACTCTGCCCTAGCCAGGAAAGAGGAAGAGTCTGGGGGTGGCGGTGAATGGTGGGTCACCCAAGGACCACTCCCCAAAACTACCCAGGGTGGGGGTGGGGAATAGGCGTGTTACCTGGCCTTGTCGAAGTATTTGCCGGTATAGGCCATCCCACAAGCGGCCCCGAGGCCCTGGCCCAGGGAGCCAGTGGCCACATCGGTGAAAGCTTGTTTCTGTCATAACAGAAGGCCACAGTTAATCTGAGAGGAGAAGGGATCCTGGTCTCACCCGCCTGGGGAGCCACACTCCCACCCAGCCCAGCGAGCCCCTCCCCTGCAGAAGGTCAGGCCCCAGGGTGGCCTCTACCTAGCATGTGACTTCTTCTCCTAATGAACTAATTATAGTTATAGGTTCAAATCCCAGCCCTGCCCACTAGCCAGCTATGTGGCCTCAGGCCTCAGGCAAGGGACTGAACCTCTGTGAGCCTCAGTTCCCACATCACCCACTTCACAAAGTGCTGGGAGAGAGAATCATGAAAAAATTGACACAGAACATTTGGCCCTCATGGGGACCCAGACCATGTGAGTCTTTGTGGTAATCCATGAAATCTTAACGTTTGCAGGGATGCCAGTTGGCACCCCAAGGAATAAACTGGGTCCCTTCCCCAGGGTTTCGCCAGCATCCTGCAGCCACTCCCTTATTGAGTCCCCTCTCTTCCTGAGCTGTAGCTACCTAGCCAAGGAGGCCCAGTGCAGAAGGGTAGCTTGGGGAGAGGCCCTCCCTGAAGTCATCCCAGAGCACCCTGGCTGAGGCCTCAGAAGGCCATCCCCTTTGGCACCAGCTTGGGGTGAATACATGTCCCCAAAACACCTGCTTCTTTCCTTCCTCATCTCAATGCCTCCTCTGCCTTTCAATACCTTTGGCTTCTCAGTGGGCACCCCCTACCCCCGTCCCACATGCCTGGGAAACAGGAAGTGGAGGCAGAGGCATGGGAGGCTCTGGCAGGAGCACTTACCGGGACCGGGTGCCCATCCAAGTCGGAGCTGATCTTCCTCAGGTTCAGCAGCTCCGCCTCGGGCAGGAAGCCAGCTTCAGCCCAGACCGCGTAAAGGATGGGAGCTGCGTGGCCCTGCCGGGAGATGGACAGTGGGGTGAGGTCAGGTGGGGAGCGGTTCTACTTCGGGCTGTGCCTACTGCACACTGACCCCTGGGGCCCGGCCGAGCCAGCCAACTGCAGCATCCATTTGAGGGGAGGAAGGAAGTGAAGGCCACTTCTCCCCTTTCGGCCCTCTTCAGCCTCTTGGTTTTCAGCCCAAAGTTCCCACTGCCAAGGCCGGGCAGGCACTAAGACAGGTGCAGGGGGCACAGCTGTGAGGCTGGACGAAGCCAAAACCCCAGCAGGCAGCCGGCTGCCCTAATCCCTGGTTTGTGGCATGGGAACAAGTTGGACAGACTTCTAAGCTCTAAAGCCTGCCCGACAGACCAAACGCCACAGAGGCAGGCCTGAGCACAGGTGGATTTCAGGGATCTGTGGCTGTGATTCCACCCAGAAGGGGCGGGTCAGAGGGTCCCCATCCAAAACCCTGCTACAGCACACCACCACCCCTGAGGGGGACAAGCCGTGGCCTCGGGAGCGCTGGCACAATGCAGACAGAGCAGGCAGGGAGCCACAACCCAGACCGAGATGCCAGTCCTGCCTGTCAACACCCAGACTGGGCAGAACACACAACAGACGTTTCCATAGTCCCCTACTCCATTTCCTTGGGTTAAAGCATTGTTCATGTACCTGGGCTCCATGGCAGAGCAACCCATCAATTCAGTCCTGTATTCCTTAGCCAGCTGGGTCAGTATAGAGCAGGACACTGAGGGAGAGGCCAGGACGAGCAGGGAGAAGGCACCTGGGAGAGGTGGGCCCAGCCAGGCCTCCTCAAAGACCACTCACCATTCCAGGGCCCGTGTGACCCTAGTTCCAGGCAAGGTGTGGCTGGCAGTGGGCAGCTGGGCTCTTACCTTGGAGAGCACAAAGCGGTCATTGTGCAGGTTCCGGGGGTCCTGGGACTTGTAGCGCATGGTGTGGAAAAAGAGGACAGCCATGATCTCTGCGGCACTGCAGCATGACGTGGGGTGGCTGTGGCCCAGGAGAGAAGACAGACGCATACATCATGGCCCTGCACTCCTGAGCTATCGTGCTCAGCTGTACAGGGACCTGAGGGTACATGTCCCGAGGAGTCATACAGGCCTGGCTTATCAGACAGCCACGAGCTTTTGTTCCCTGGGAGGGTGACACATGGTCTCAAGAAGGCCACTCCTGGAAGTTTGGGGCCTGGGCCAGCTAGTGGGTGCTGGGGACTGTTGCACCTTTCCAGGGGCACCAGATCCTCAGAATCACGGCAACTGAAAATATCTGGGATTGGACTTGAGTAAGAAGGAAGGAGGGGCCCAGGAGAGATCTAGCACAGAAGACTCAGCCCAAGGCTAGCACCGCGGCTGGGGGCAGCTGCTGTCCGGGTAGAAGCCAGTTCCCACCTAGTGGCCCCCAGGAGTCTAAGGACTCAGCAGCCGACGGGCGCCGGCATTCCTATGACTGACCCCACATCCTGACAGGACTGCCTGGACACTGCCCACTTGTGAAGGGCACCCTGCCCTCTCAGCACCCAGGGGTGCTGGGCCTCTGAGCCCACGGGGCAGGGAGGAAGGGACTGAGGCTCATGGAGTTACCACAGACCTCCCAGCAGCCTCCACACACAGGGTGTGGTAGCCTGAAAAACTGGGCCTTGGGCTTTCCAATTGCATCACTGGGCTACTTGAAAGCTTTAGAAATGGGCAGTTTGAGGGCTGCTGTAGCAACTAGGAAACAGGCTTTTGTGTAGAATTTTCAAAGCAAGACACACAATCTCATCTTCTACAAGGCTACAATCATGTATTAATAAAAACCCCTTCTGCCTATGGACAAGGGCTGAGGAAGGGCTGACAAAGCAAGAACCTGCCTTCCAGCCTGGGAGTGGTGGGGCCAGAGTCCCCTTGGCTTTTTAGACTTGTTTTAATCACTGAGCAGCTACTGAGCAATAGAAAGTTTAAACTTTCTATTGCTTCCTGCTTCCCAGCAGGAAGTGCTGCAGGTCCTGGTCAGCCCTGAAGCCCTCTGGTCCCAGGGTTTTGTTAAAAGTTCAGCCTCAGGGCACAGGCCTCCCGGGAGGGCCCCTCCACATGCAGCTCAGCTCAGCCCTCTCACTGCTCCCAGAGGTCCTTCACACGAAGACAAGCCCCATGCCAAGCCCAAGGGCACATGCACCACCTGGAGCTCACGCCGCCAGCCTCCCGCCCCCTCCAGTCAGCGCTCCCACCAGGTTAGGGGTGAGTCACGCTCAGTGCAGACAAGTTAGTAGTAGAGAAATCCAGAAAACTGTCCATGCTGGTTTAGTACCAACATTCTCGCACACGATCATCTTATACTTAACTATTTCTATGAACTCCTGGTCATGGGAAAAGACACTACACCTGAAAGAGGGAGGTGAGGACATGGTAAACGAGAAACCTTTTCTGCCTGGCAGGGACCCTAATCCCACGCTCCCAGTACCAGCTTCAACTGGAGGCCACCCCAGTCAGGCTGACCTCTCATCCTTCCCACCTCCAAGGGCAGCCCTGGCCCTGAGGGGTCCTGTTTCTAAAGCCATGGTCCCATTAGGAGGGATCCTTGGTGGGAGAAGGATGTGGGTGGACACTGGGCCAAACCGTTCCGGGGAAGAATAACGACGGTAAGTGCAGGGCTCCACCTGCCCCGTCCACGTCGACACCCGGGGGTGACACTCCCACTGGCCACCAGAAGGGGTTCCAGGGAGAAATGGTGTGGCACAGGCTCTTTCCGTGCGTGGCAGAGGCACACCCAGGCCCAGATAGAGTAGACGTGGAGAGAGGAAGGTCAGCTGCGAGGTGACCAAGGGTGAGAAGTAGAACGTGCAGCTGATCTTAAGCCTTCCTTGCTAGGCCTGCAGCCTTTCACTCCCTCCAAAGGCTGCATCCAGCCTGCTGCGGCCACTCTCTTCACTTCTACCAAGTAAACACGCACAAAAGAAGAACACTTAGGAGCCAGGTGTCCCCGCACTCCTCCCCAGAGCTTTTGGGGCTCTCCCTCGGCAGAGCGTCCTGGGTTGGGGAGGTGAGCTGTGCCACTTGGGCTTCACGACTTGAGCAAGTGCTTCGTCAACCCGGGGCTCAGCTTCTTCACTTGGGAGAGTGTCTGGGAGACACAGTGAGATAACGCACGCACAGTACCCCAGGTCTCCAGCAGCCGCGACCACTGACAACCCTCTCAGCACCTGCAGCTCTTATCTACAGGCAGGGATGGTGACACCACCCACACCTGCTGGCCACAGGCAGGCAAGAGGGGAGAAATAAACCAAGGATTGAGACCGGGCTCTGCACACTGTAAAGCACTGAGCACACAGGAGACAGTTACTTTCAAGCTCAACTTACTAGAGGGCCTTTGGGGCCAAAGGCATACATTTAAGCCTGTGGCCTCCTCGGGCCAGAGTTTTTCCTGCCATTCCAGACTGCCTGCACAACTGCAGGTGGACGCCCCATCCCGTGGTGCTGTGTGTGACAACTCTGGGTGAACAATGGCAAGAGATGGGGTGAGGAGCATGGTGGAGGGGCTACAGGGTACTTATTGTATACCCTGACTCTGTGATAAACATGGCTAACAAGCACACTTGACAGTTTGTTAAAAAAAAAAAAAAAAAAAAAAACTAACAAACCCTGCCTTGACCAAAACAGTCCACTTACAACCCCAATTAGTTCAACCTGTGACAGTGGTGTGGCAAGCTTAGAGCTAGGCCCAAAAAAAGTCCCTTAAAGCCCCCTCCAGGCTGGGGGCGGTGGCTCACGCCTGTAATCCCAGCACTTTGGGAGGTCAAGGCGGGCGGATCACCTGAGGTCAGGAGTTCAAGATCAGCCTGGCCAATATGGTAAAACCCCATCTCTACTAAAAATACCAAAAAATTAGCCAGGCGTGGTGGTGGACGCCTGTAATCCCAGCTACTCGGGAGGCTGAGGCAGGAGAATCACTTGAACCTGGGAGCCAGAGGTTTCAGTGAGCCGAGATTGCACCATTGCACTCCAGCCTGAGCAACAAGAGTAAAACTCCATCTCAAAAAAAAAAAAAAAAAAAAAGCACCCTCTCCACTCCCCTCCAGGACAACATATATTCTTCCAGATGCCCCCTGGCCAGGACAATCTCTGTCATCGCTTTAGTGCTCACTCCACCTGCTCACAGGTTTCTATGCAAGAAAAGGCCAGAGAGGCTCCCTCACCCTCCGGGTGGGCTCCTTCAAGAGATAATGGATGTCAGGTTGGGTGCGGTGGCTCACACCTGTAATTCCAGCACTTTGGGAGGCCAAGGCAGGCAGATCACCTGAGGTCAGCGGCTCAAAGACCAGCCTTGCTAACATGGTGAAACCCCGTCTCTACTAAAAATACAAAAATTAGCCAGGCGTGGTGGCACATGCCTATAATCCCAGCTACTTGGGAGGCTGAGGCAGGAGAATAGCATGAACCCGGGAGGCGTGGGTTGCAATGAGCCGAGATCATGCCATTGCACTCCAGCCTGGGCAACAGAGTGAGACTGTCTAAAAAAAAAATAATGAAAATAATTTACCAAAACTGACTCAAGAAGAAATAGAGAACCTAAGTAATCTTTTAAGCATTAAAAATAAACCAGATCAGTAGCCGAAGATGCACATTCCTTAACTCCCAGCAACTTCACCAGTAGGAACATACAGTGAAATGTACACACATGTTCCACACATTCTACAGGGAACACAAACAGGCCGGGCACAGTGGCTCACACCTGTAATCCCAGTGCTCTGGGACGCTGAGGTGGGTGGATCAACTGAGGTCAGGAGTTCGAGACCAGCCTGGCTAACATGGTGAAACCCTGTATCTACTACAAATACAAAAATTAGCTGGGCATGGTGGCAGGCACCTGTAATCCCAGCTACTTGGGAAGCTGAGGCAGGAGAACCACTTGAACCCAGGAGGCGGAGGTTGCAGTGAACCAAGATTGCACCATTGCACTCCAGATTCGGTGACAGAGTGAGACTCCATCTCAGGAAAAAACAAAAAACAAAAAAACAAAGGAAACACAAACAGGGCTGCCCCACATTGTTTGCAATTCCAAGACCTGGAACTCACTTATACGTCTATCAATAGACGAGGTTAACTGGAATATATTAATATAATGGGATACTATACAGCAGTAAGAATGAGCTACACTTCACAAATCCGGTATCAATATTCTTTCCCAAATATAGTGTGAAAAAAGCACAGTGCAGAAGGATCTGTTTAACAAAGAAGACCATATTGATTTATGTACAAGTCTTTTTGTATATACTACAAGGGAAACAGGCCAGGCGCGGTGGCTCAAGCCTGTAATCCCAGCACTTTGGGAGGCCGAGGTGGGCGGATCACCTGAGGTCATGAGTTTGAGATCAGCTTGACCAACATGGAGAAACCCCATCTCTACTAAAAATACAAAATTAGCCGGGCAGAGTGGCGCATGCCTGTAATCCCAGCTACTCGGGAGGCTGAGACAGGAGAATCGTTTGAACCCGGGAGGCGGAGGTTGAAGTGAGCCGAGATGGCGCCACTGCACTCCAGCCTGCGACAACAAGAGCGAAACTCTGTCTCAAAAAAAAAAAAAAAAAAAAAAAAAAGGAAAACAATAGAATGATAATGAACAAAAAATTCAGGGTATAGTTCTTTCTCAGGGGAAGGGAAGATGAGGAGGGACGGACCTACTGTAGTTCCAAAAATCACTGTATTGTACTAGTTCTTAATCCTGGGAGTAGCTACACACAGGTTCATTATTTATGACAGGAGTATATCATTTATCTTCTTCTTTATGCATATACTTTTTTTTTTAAATATTCAGGTGGCTCACGCCTATAATCTCAGCACTTTGGGAGACCGAGACAGGTGGATCACCTGAGGTCAGGAGTTTGAGACCAGCTTGGCCAACAAGGTAAAACCCCGTCTCTACTAAAAATACAATAATTAGCTGGGCATGGTGGTGGATGCCTGTAATCCTAGCTGCTCGGGAGACTGAGGCAGGAGAATCGCTTGAACCTGGGAGGCAGAGGTTGCAGTGAGCCGAGATCTCACCATTGCACTCCAGCCTGGGAGACAAGAGTGAAACTCAGTCTCAAAAAAAAAAAAAAAAAAAAAAAAAAAAAATTTAGAAGAGGCCAGAGGCAGTGGCTCACCTGAGGCACCTGAGGTCAGGAGTTCAAGACCGGCCTGGCCGACATGGCAAAACCCCGCCTCTACTAAAAATACAAAAATTAGCTGGGTGTGGTGGTGCGGGCCAGTAGTCCCAGCTACTTTACACGGGAGGCTAAGGCAGGAGAATTGCTTGAACCTGGGAGGCAGAGGCTGCAGTGAGCCGAGATCACACCACTGCACTCCAGCCTGGGCAACAGACTCCACCTCAGAAAAAAAAAAAAAAACTCAAGAGAGAATCCCAGGATGTCAGGTGGAACTGAACATCAGAAGCAGTTCTTGCTCTTCCTGTGCCCTGAACTACCTGAGCTGGCTTCTGCCCGGAAAGAACCTCTGGCTCCAGACCTCAGGTTGTTTCTTCAGATCTCTGCCCCATGTCACCTCCTCCAAGAAGCCCTCCCTGACCACACTATCTAAAATAGCTCTTCTTCCCCTCACTCATGCTTGCCACCTGACATTAGGTGGTTATTGCCTGTCTACCCTACTGCAATACAAGCTCCTTGAGGACAGAGCTTTGGGCCTTTCACTGTTGTATCCACAGGCTTGAACAGTACCAGGCACAAACTGAGTGCACAAATGAATACATGATGTATCCTAGTAACCTTGGGGCTGTAACCTCTCTGAGCCAGTTTCCTCACTATAAAACTGAGGTAAAAGAAGAATCTGATTGAATGATGTAGTGTGTATGTATAGAAGGTGGCACCGTGCATAGAAATTAGCAATTGCTCAGTAAATATTAGACTATGCTGCATTTGGAGGATGGGGCCACTAAGGTCCACAGAGAGTAAGTGACTTGCCGAAAGTCACACAGCCTGCCAGCAGCAGAGCTAGGATAAGAGCAAAATGCTAAGAAAAACTGATGAATGGATAAACAAAATGCACTGTGTCCACACAATGGAATATTCTGCCATAAAAAGAAATGAAGGGCTGGGCGTGGTGGCTCATGCCTGTTAATTCCAGCACTTTGAGAGGCCAAGGCAGGAAGATGACTTGAGCCCAGAATTTGAGACCAGGCTCAGCAACATACCCTGTCTCTACAAATAATTTTTAAAATTAGCTGTGTATGGTGGTGAGTGCCTCCCAGCTACTTAGGAGGCTGAGGTGGGAAGACTGCTCGATCCCGGGAGGTTGAGGCTGCAGTGTGCCATGACTGTGCCATTGCACTCCAGCTTGGGGACACAGTGGAGACCCTGCCCCCCCACCCCCCAAAAAAGGAACAAAGTACTGATTCATGTTACAACATGGATGACCCTCTAAAAATTATGCTAAGAGGCCAGACCCAAAAGAACTCATTCTGTATAATTGCATTTATATGAAATGTCTAGAAGAGTTAAATTTAGAGACAGAAAATTAGATTAGTGGTTGCCCAGGACTGGGGGTGGAAATGGGGAGTGACAGCAAATGTCCAGAAGAGATCTTTTAGGAGATGTGGTAAATTTTTGTAGTAATCTCTGCAAATTCATTAAAATCACTTACAATGTTATGATACGCCAATTATACCTTAATCAAGCTGCTAGAAATTTGTTTTTATTTATTTATTTATTCATTTATTTATTTGAGACAAGTTCTCACTCTGTCACCCAGGCTGGAGTGCAGTGGTGCAATTGTGGCTCACTGCAACCTCCGCCTCCCGGGTTCAAGCAATTCTCGTGCCTCAGCCTCCCCAGTAGCTGGGATTACAGGTGCCTGCTACCATGCCCGACTCATTTTTTTTGTATTTTTTAGTAGAGATGGGCTTTCACCATGTTGGCCAGGCTGGTCTCGAACTCCTGACCTCAAATGATCCACCCACCTTGGCCTCCCAAAGTGCTGGGATTACAGGTATGAGCCATCACACCTGGCCTAAAAATGTGTTTTAAAAGAAAAAGGGCCTGCAGCGGTGGCTCACGCCTGTAATCCCAACACTTTGGGAGGCCAAGGCTGGCGGGAAGATCACCTGAGGTCAGGAATTCGAGACCAGCCTGGCCAACATGGTGAAAATGTCCCTACTGAAAATGCAAAATTTAGCTGGGTGGTAGTGGCATGCACCTGCAATCCCAGCTACTTGGGAGACTGAGGCAGAGAATCGCTTGAACCTGGGACGTGGAAGTTGCAGTGAGCCAAGATTGCTGCCCCACTGCATTCCAGCCTGGGTGACAGAGCGAGACTCTGTCAAACAAACAAATAAACGGAAGAAAAAGGTGCTAGGAGAGCTCAGCAGAGGAAGCTCTTCGGCGTTCACACTTCCCTTTCAGCTGTGTAGTCCTCGGAGATGCCACCCAGTGCACAAATGCAACTGACTTCTGAGCAACCCCCATCTGCAGGTGGGCTCACCCCAGCTCCCAGCACACCCTCTCTCCCCTACCTTGCCTCTCCATTCAGGACAGGAGCAGAGCCTGCCTGAGGACCCAGCTCTGTGCAGGTCCCTGACCTCTAGGAGTGTCCCCAGCACCCAGGGCAAACTGGTCTGTGGCAAGAAGGGAGTTCCTGATTTTGTGGAACTAGGCGACAGTGATAACAAGCCTGCCTCAAGAAACAATGAATGTTGAGGGGTCAGAGCCACAACAGGGGCTGGACATCAGTTAGAGTCCATACGAAGCCACGAGAAAGTCTCAGTCAGATCCTAACCAGGTGCTGTACTTCACTTCCAGTTTCTTAAAACACCGACCACCAGCCCTGCAGAGGAGAGGTCACTCGGGCAGAGAACCAAGCCACCCCAGGACGGCCAGTGTCTTCACAGAGTGGGGAAATGCTGCTGCTGGGGCAATCTCAACGGCCATGCTCTTGCCTCAGTCAGGGCCAGGATGGGTCCTGAGGCAGCCCAAAAACAGAAGCAGGCCCAGAGAGGCGGGGCCACATGGAGCCAGAGACCCCAGGAGGCCCTCAAGCCTTCAGCCAAAGCACCTCAGATGTCAGAGCTGGGTAAACTGGGATACAATCCCAGCCACTTCAAGGGCACAGAGAGCACCAAGATGTAAAATCAGCAACAGCAGGTGGTGGAACCCCGGAGCCCACTCACTCCATCCCCAGGCACCCAGTTTGAAACCACCTATCCATGAACCTCTCCTTTCAAGATGGAGAAAATGGCCTGTAATCCCAGTACTCTAGGGAAGCTGAGGCAGGTGGATCGCTTAAGCCCAGGAGTTTGAGACCAGCCTGGCCAAAATGGCAAAACCTCAACTCTACAAAAAATACAAAAATTAGCCAAGGCATGGTGGCTCATGCCTGTGGTCCCAGCTACTTGTGCGACTGAGATGAGGGGATCATTTGAGCCCAGGAGGCGGAGGCTGCAGTGAGCAGAGATCACGCCACAGCATTCCAGCCTGGGCAACTGAGACCCTGAGATAGAAAGGTTTTTTTTGTTTTGTTTTGTTTTTTTAAGAGCCAGGGTTTCGCTGTTGCCCAGGCTGGAGTGCAGAGCCATGATCATAGCTCACTGCAGCCTTGAACTCCTGGGCTCAAGTGATCCTCACACCTCAGCCTCCCAAGTAGCTGGGACTACAGGCACATGCACAGCTTTTTCTTTTTTTTTTGTAGAGATGAGGTCTCACTATGTTGCCCAGTTTGGTCCTGAACTCCCAGACTCAAACAATCCTCCCACCCTGGCCTCCCAAAGTGCTGTGATTACAGGCGTGAGCCACCGCATCTGGCCGGAAGGGCCTTTCTGACAAAGGCAAAGCCACTAGGAACAGAGCCAGGGTTAGACTCATCTCCCGTGTCCACCAGCCAGGACTGGCCAGACATTACCCTCCCCAAAGCTGTGGGTCAGAAACCCTGGGGGGACTTGTTGAAAGCACAGACCACCTTCCCTTTTGAATCAGGCCTGACTGTGATGGAGTCCTCAGATGACACTGTACTGTTTGGATAACACCACAGTCTGGCCCTGGTGAGAACTGAGAAATCTTTGCCACCAGCCTCAGCATCCAGGCCACTTCTGACAAGGCCATTGGGGTTTTGTTTTTTTAAAGCCAGGATGAGCTGGACCCTTGCCACAATTCCTTCAGCCCATGGAAGGAGATGACCCCAGAGAAGCTCTAGCCACTGTGGGCGCTGCCTCAACAAAGAGCCTTCTGTGAGGTCTGTCCCTTCACCTCCAGGCCCAACTCCTGACAGAGGCCAGTGTCCCTGCTTCCCGGGCCTGGTGAGGTTCACTGCACACGGGTCAGTGATGGCACAGGAAAGGGAAAGCTATCGAGAAACGAGCCTGGGTCCTCACTGACAGAATGTATGAATCCTGTCTCAGTAAGTGGCCAGTGAAAGACTGGACCAAAGCTAGACATGGTAGCACATGCCTGTGGTCCCAGCTACCCAGGAGGGTGAGGCAGGATTGCTATAGCCTAGGAGTTCAAGACTGCAAGGGAGCCATGACTGTGCCTCTGTACTCCAGACCTGGTGGGTGACAGAGCAAGACCCTGTCTTAAAAAAAAAAAGAAAAAAGAAAAAAGAAAAAAGGAAAAGGGGCCAATAATAATCCCAGCACTTTGGGAGGCCGAGGTGGGAGGATCACCTGAGGTCAGGAGTTCGAGACCAACCTCAACATGGAGAAACCCCGTCTCTACTAAAAATACAAAATTAGCCAGGTGTGGTGGTGCATGCCTGTAATCCCAGCTACTTGGGAGGCTGAGGCAGGAGAATTGCTTGAACCTGGGAGGCAGAGGTTGTGGTGAGCCAAGATCGCACCATTACACTCCAGCCTGGGCAACCACAGTGAAACTCCATCTCAAAAAAAGAAAAAGGACTGGATCAAAATCCTGCCAGCTCCCCCAGAAAAGGGGACATTCTGACAAACTGTCACTTTAGCTGTGACTACAGCCCAGATTGGGCCAGCGCTTCCGGACTAAGCCTTCACTCTATGCCTCATTGCAGAGAGGGAACAGTAGACCAGAAACAGGACACTACCTGTGTCTCAAGTCTTCCTTGATTAGCTTTTGGGTGCAAACACACACATACTCTTGGCACACACCTTTCAAAATATGGGTTGCATAGCAATGTTATTTCCTTCTGAAAAATAAGTTTTCCCTACTTTTTTGCATATTTTAAACATATACATATACATACACAGTCACTGTATTTTACATATCCTTTTTTTCTTTTGCAAATGGATACTTTTTGAGTTCAGTGAGCTTCCCCCTCCAAGACATTACAATGTAAATATGGTGTAACTCTCAGTCACCACAGTATGTTTCCGGAGGGGTAAAGGCAGTGAGGAAATCAGACTTTGCCTAACAAAGAACTAGGAGACCCACTTGACATTCCACTCTTTTGGAGCACCCTACATTTGTAAATCTTATTTCTCTCCAAGTGCCTTTCAAACTGACTAATATCCACCAGGGCTGTACCTGGCCTTCCCTTTCACCTTTTTCACCATTCTCCAGCCTGGCACAGACCACTTGCCCAAGAGGCATTTTTTTTTTTTTTTGAGAAGTTTCACTTTTGTTGCCCAGGCTGGAGTGCAATGGTGCAATCTCAGCTCACTGCAACCTCTGCCTCCCGAGTTCAAGTGATTCTCTTGCCTCAGCCTCCTGGGTAGCTGGGATTACAGGTGCCCGCCACCACGTCCAGCTAATTTTTTGTATTTTTAGTAGGGACAGGGTTTCACCATGTTGGCCAAGCTGGTCCACTCGCCTACGCCTCCCAAAGTGCTGGGATTACAGGGATGAGCCACTGCAGCTGGCCGAACCATTATTTATTTTTGGAGACAGGGTCTTGCTAATGTTACTCAGGCTGGTCTTGAACTCCTGGCCTCAAGCAAACCTCCTGCCTTGGCCTCCCAAAGCGCTGGCATTACAGCCATGTAACACCATGCCCAACTATTTTTCTTTTCTTGGCTTTTCTTTTTTTTGAGACACGGTCTCGCTGTTACCCATGCTGGAGCGTGTGGCACGTTCAAGGCTCACTACAGCCTCAACCTCCTGGGCTCAAGTGATCCTCTGCCTCAGCCTCCCATATAGCTGAGACTACAGGTACACATCACCACACCTAGCCAATTAAAAAAAATGTTTGGCCGGGGGCGGTGGCTCACGCCTGTAATCCCAGCACTTCGGGGAGGCCAAGGTGGGTGGATCACCTGAGGTCAAGAGACCAGCCTGGCCAAGATGGTGAAATCCTGTCTCTACTAAAAATACAAAAATTAGCCGGTGCGGTGGCGGATGCCTGTAGTCCCCAGCTACTCAGGAGGGTAGGGCAGGAGAATCACTTGAACCCAGGAGGCAGAGGTTGCAGTGAGCCAAGATCGCGCCACTGCACTCTAGCCTGGGCGATAGAGCAAGACTCCATCTCAAAAAAAAAAAAAAAAAAAAAATTTTTTTTTAAGCTATGGGGTCTCATTATGTTGCCCAGGTTGGTCTGGAACTCCTGGGCTCAAGCAATTCTCCCACCTCGGCCTCCCGATTACAGGCATGAACCACCATGCCCTGCCAAGAAGCATGAGCCCCAACCAGACAGTATGGAATGGCCACCAATTACCAGCTTGGGCAAGTAACTTAACACACTAGCCTCAGTGTCCCCATCTATAAAATGTGAATACAACACAATCTATTTCACAGGGTTATTCTCAGGATGCAACGAATGATGATGCTGTGTTATACCAGATACCTACTCGGCAGCTCAGGAACCCTGTAAACATCTGCATGTTTTATCTAGCCCTGAAAGATGCTCAGATGTGCAATACTACTTAGTTGGCTAATTGCTGCTTCTCTCCAGCTAGACCTCAGACCCCCTGAAACGGCCAAAGGTAGCAGGTCCAACAGTACCAAACAAGGAACACAAGGCCGGCAGAGCTACCGTGTGCCAGGCTGGCAAAGGGGGAGCTGAGAGTAAGCCAGGTCCCTGCCCAGGCAGGGGATACCCCACATAAGTGGTAAGACTGATACAAACCCAGGAGAGCTAACAGGTCCAAAGTGTGCAAGGGAGTGGGTGGGGGAAGGGCTTTTGAAAGACATCTAATCCCTTCTGAGAACAGGGTGTCTTAAAGGCACAAAGGGTGAATGCGTACCCACCCAGAAAGGTTAACAGATTTACTTAATAATACATCCTGAATGAAACTGGCCAGAAGCCTGAATCTTGTCTGTCTGAAACATAGAGCTTGTTTGGGAAGGTCCCGGGAAATCATCCACCACGCAGCCCTCACAACCCTGTCATAAGCCTGGCGCACTGCTGGCACTGTGGCCTCAAAGCAGCCTCCAAGTAGAGCACTGGAGTCCTTGAAACCACCCAGCGTCGTAAGTGCCATTACTGTCCCCGCTTTACAGAGTGGGAAGCAGGCTCTGAAGTAATTCACTGGCTGACCCTCTCACCCACCCCACTGTACACCTCCAGCTGCATGCACGGTGGCCCTCATTAATTATCCCTGTCTCCGCTACAGAGGAGGCTCCTTGGGATCAGCAACTGCCTTTGTCCACCTTCTGGGCCAAAAGGGCTGGCCGGGGAAGGATATCGGGGCATAAGCACGCCAGCTCCTACCTCGGAGATATAGCACCTGGTGGCTGGCCCTGCCCCAGGACTTCACTCCCGGCGCTAGGGCCCTGGAACTCCGTCCTTCCGGCGCTTAGCCTTCTCAGTCTCCTTCCCCTCCGCCTCCTCCAGCCTCAGGTCAAATCTTAGACCTCCTTTTCACAATGGATGCCAGGGTTCTGCATCCACGTGCCACCGCCCTCCTCTCCTCTTCCCCCCCATCAGCCGCGCCGCTGCCTGGCGTCTCAGCAGCCCCCTGCTCCAAACTCGGACCCAACCCAGGGGTGGCAGGAGACAGGGGTGAGGGAGCGTAGTCTGTGGTGGGGAGAAGGCCAGGCCCCCAAGTCTCCTGCAAGAGGAGTTAAAAACAGGTTCTCTAGAGTCGGACTGCTGGGCCTCAAATGCCGGATCTCCCTGTGTGTAACTTTGGGTAGCTGACTAACTGGAGCCTCCGTTTCCTCATCTGGAAGGGGGAACACTCCCGGCGGCGCCCACACAGCCAGGTGGTGGAGAGGGTTAAGAGGGCCGCGTTCTCTAGAACAGCAATAATGGTGGCCTTCCCGGCATCGCCCTAGAGGAGACTTGGCGAGTTGCGAGCCCATCCCCCGCGCCACCATGCAGCTGCGCGGCCGGCGATCCGCGTGGGGAAGAGCCGGCCTGAGGCGCACGGAGGACCAGAGGCCCACGCGGCCGAACCCGAGCAGTAGGGCGAGTGCACTGCGCAGCGGAAGCCGCCTGCAGCCCGGGGCCCTGCGAGGCGCGCGTCTCCGCCCTCCGACGGCGCCCGGGCCACCTTCCTCGTCTAGGCAGCGCGCGGCGCGACCCAGAGCCCGCGGCGAATCTGGCCGCTGCAGATGCCCCCCGCCCCGCCTGAGCCGCGCCCCCGGCCGGCGCCGCGCACTCACCCAGAGCCCGCCGCCGTGGTGGCCTGGATGGAGCTGATGCGCAGGCGGTTGGCCGTGTCCTTCAGGGCCTGCAGCTTCTGCTGGTCAGGCTTGTGGTAGCCCTCCATAGTGCGGCGGGCGGGGACCGGGCGCACACGCGGACACACAGAGATAGCGGCTGCTCCCGCGACGACAGGCGGCTGCCGAGGCCGAGCGCGGGGCGGAGGCGCGTTAAGACGCCGGGCGGAGCTGGGCGGGGAAGGGAGAGGCGGGGCAGGGGGAGGAGGCGGGGCTCGAATCACCCCAGGCCATCAGCCCCGCCCCTCCTGGGGCCGCCTCCTGCCCGCTCCCCTCCCCTAGGCGCTGGGCTGCTGCGGACTGCGAGGTTAGCAGTTAACCACACACACCAATAATAGTAACACAACGAACAACTCAAGGTTCGAGACTTGGCTCCTGACTCGAAGGCCTCTCAGTCTCCCTCCTCCACACAGTCCTCTGTGGAATTGTCACAGCTAATCCCATTTTAGAGACGGACAAACTGAGGCTTGGCAAGGGCAATCAAGGTCGCAAGGCTGGTGGGTGCCAGGCTTGGCCCCAGCCGACCAACCCCAGGCCCAAGAGACTGCAGGACTTAGTTTTGAGGCGGAGTCTCGCTCTGTCACCCAGGCTGGAGTGCAATGGCACAATCTCTGCTCACCACAACCTCCGCCTCCCGAGTTTAAGCAATTCTCCTGCCTCAGCCTTCCGAGTAGCTGGGATTACAAGAATGTGCCACCACGCCTGGCTAATTTTGTATTTTTAGTAGAGACGAGGTTTCTCCATATTGGTCAGGCTGGTCTCGAACTCCTGACCTCAGGTGATCCTCCCGCCTCGGCCTCACAAAGTGCTGGGGTTACAGGCATAAGCCGCTGCACCAGGCCCTATTTTTTTTTTAATAATTAAAAAAATTGTTTTGTCCAGGCGCGGTGGCTCACGCTTGTAATCCCAGCACTTTAGGAGGTCGAGGCGGGCGGATCACAAGGGCAGGAGATCGAGACCACAGTGAAACCCCATCTCTACTAAAAATACAAAAAATTAGCCAGGTGTGGTGGCGTGCGCCTGTAGTCCCAGCTACTCGGAGAGGCTGAGGCAGGAGAATGGCGTGAACCTGGGAGGCGGAGCTTGCAGTGAGCCGAGACTGCGCCACTGCACTCCAGGCTGGGCGACAGAGCGAGACTCCGTCTCAAAAAAAAAAAAAAATTGTTTTTTCTTTGAGACGGGGTCACCCACGGTCATCCAGGCTGGAATGCAGTGGAGTGATTACAGCTCCCTGCAGCCTCAGCCTCCTGGGCTCAAGTGATCTTCTGCCTCAGCCTCAAAAGTAGCTGGGACCATAGGTACACACTACCACACCCAGCTAATTTTTGTATGTTTTGTAGAGATGGGGTTTTGCCACTTTACCCAGGCAGGTCTTGAACTCCTAGGCTCAAGCCATCTGCCCTCCTCTGCGTCCCAAAGTGCCGGATTATAGGCATGAGCCACCATGCCCAGCCACTCAGGGCTTTAGAGCCCTGCACAGGGGATGGAGATTATTGAAAATGAGAATAGGATAGTGGTAGCCATGACAATGCCAGGTGATGATAACTGAGAAATTACTAGGGGAAGACCCTTTACAAATTATTAGGGCCTAGAAACACTGCTGACTCTTAGGGAGATTATTGGGTTTGCTTCCAGGTCTGTAGGGCCAGGGACACCCACCACTACTGTATCAGACCCCATGGTTCCCAGAGGGATGAGGCTCCCTAGAGTGGGATTACGAAGGGGACTTTCATCACAGACACTGTTTCATTCAATCCGCCTATCACACTTGGCCAGTGAGGTACATACTGCCTACAATGCCTATTTTACAGAGGAAGAAGCTCCATTTGGCAGAGGAAAGATAAAGGCAAGACCCTCAAATGGGTGGCTGGGCAGGGAGCTAAAAACCCTGTGAGATCCAAGAGGCACCAGTGGCCGCCCTGTGTCCTCTATGTCCTCCCCGCATTGCCCATACTCAGCTGTGGGTCATGAGGCGATGGACTGAATTTGAGTGAGTCCCCCAGCTCGCCTCCAGGTGCTCCTCTGCTGGCCTGACCCCCCAGATGCCCAATCAGACCCTAAGTATGGCATCCCATAGAGCACCTGGCTCTAGCTGGCCTAGCCCGCAGAGGCTGGCCCTATGGTGTCTGGCTGGTGAGGACTATGGACTAGGATTGGAGGGGGGCCCCAGAGTGTGCCACCCTCAGAGGCCTGGTAGGTGCCACCTCTGCCCTCAGGCTGCTCACTGTCTGGAAAAAGGGCAAACCCTTGAAACCCTTTGAAAGCTCTGTGCCTTCCAACTCTGTGGCCCTTAGAGCAGTGGCTCCCTAAGGGAGTGGCCTCCATTTCCCCATCTGCCTAGTGGGACTCATCCTTATCACTCTGCACCCACTCTGGTCTCTGACAATGGCACAGAACTCACCATGGCTCTGGGGACCTAGGAGTAATGGAAAGAAAATTGTCCCCTCCCCACCACCTGGAACTCCAGGCACCTCAGGGTGGCTTCCTCTCCTCCTGGGGTTCCACATGAATAGGGCCTGTGATATTATGATACGCATATATAGGTCCCTGGCTTAGAACTCCCCCCAACCCTTGTTATGCCATTGGGGTGCTTTAGGCCTCAGGAGCAGACCCCAGAAACAGAGTCTCTCAGGCCTTCTCCTGCCCTCCTTTCACCTGCTCCTTTCTCTCCCCATGGCAGGTTCTTCTCCTGCCGGTCTGTCTTGGAGCTGGCCATAAGTAAGTTCTCTCACCTACCTCGTGTAATTGTAGGTCATTAGACCCCCATGAGAAGGGGTTCTGTCCCATACCCATGGAGGGAAGACCAGAGTGGGTGCAGAGTGATAAGGATGAGTCCCGTTAGGCAGATGGGGAAATTGAGCCCATTCCGTTAGGGAGCCACTGTCCTAAGGGCCACAGAGTTGGAAGTCACAGAGCTTTCAAAAGGTTTCAAGGGTCTGCCCTTTTACCAGACAGTGAGCTTCACAGAGAGGCCAAGAAGAGTCAGGACACACAGGTCTTCCTGGGTTTCCCCACTCAGTCAATTAGTATTAGATCATATACTTTTGGTCTAATCACATTTCCACAAGGTTGTCAATCATGTCTACCCAATGAAATGTCCATGAAAGGCTCGAGAGGACAGGGTTCAGGAGCTTCTGGACAGCGGAACACACAGAGGCTCACAGGAAGGTGAACAAGAACTCATCCACGTGCCGGGAGGATAGCACGTTCCAGCTCCATGGAGACAATGGCTCCTTCACTAGAGACCTTTCCAGGCCACCGCCTATGTATCTCTTTGCCTAGCTGTTACTTTGTCTCCTTTAAAATATCCTTTGTAACTAACGGCTAAATGTGTTTTCCTGAGTTTTGAGAGCTGCGCTAGCAAATTAATTGAACCCAAAGAGGGAGTGGTGGGAACCCCAACTTGAAGCTGGTCAGTCCCGATCTTGCGACTCATGGGAAGGAGAAGGTGCTCTTGGGGGACCGAATCCTTAACCTGTTGTTTCTGAGGCTATCTCCAGGTACTTAGCATCAGAATGGAATAGAGTTGGAGGACACCCAGCTGGTGTCGCTGCAGAATTGCTTGCTTGCTTGGTGCATGGGGAGAAACCCCCACACATTTGATCACAGAAGTCTTTTGTGTTAATTGTTGTGGTGTGAGAACAGAGGAAAAACAGAGTTTGAGTGTTTTCCCTTTCACAGGGCCCAAGGGTTCAGCCTTATTTCAAGAGCTCTTGGTCTTCCCGAAGGTCAGCTTCAGAACCAGAATCCTAGGCTAGCTGAAGGTGTTGCTAGCACCCAGTTTGTCCAGGGTGGTTCCCTTGTCCCCAGGTCCCAGGGTCTTTATTCAAACCCTCACACCTCAGAAGTCACATGGCACTTGGAAGAAAGCCCTGGGATCCTGTCTGGCTTCCAGCTAACATCTGGCTCCCTGCTGCCCTCACACCCCATCCTCTCTCAGCCTCCTGTTCACCCTCCCCATGGCTGCCAGAGAACTGTTTCTCCCCAGCTTAACTCCCATGTTGTTCTTCCTCCACCCTTTGGATATAATTCAGGTCCCCCAGCCCTACCCATCTCAGCCACACTGACCTCACATTCCTTAAAAAATACCAAGCCCACTCCCTCCTAGATGTTTTGCACAGGCTGCTCCCTGAGCCAGCAGAGCCCTTCCTGAGGCTCCTCACATGGCCTGGATCTACAGCCATGCTTCCCATCACACTGCCTGTCTTGGTCTCTGCAGGGCTCTCTGCCTATCGGCATGATCTTTTGTCAGCTCCGGGAGAGCCAGGATACAGTCTTTTGTCCCTGGCTCTATCCCCAGGGACTACAACTAGGTCTCATATACAATAGGTGCTCAGCGAGTGCCTGCAGAATGAAAGCATGAATGTCAAGTGATGTGCCCGAGGACACAGAATCAGCAAGTGCCAGGGCTGCACCCAAGCCGAGAGGGCATCAGGGAGGCCTCAGGGGAGGGAATCTGGCCACTCAGACTGGTGTCCTTCATTCCGGCCTTTCCAGAAACCGAGGCACAAAGGTGCTCTGTTAGGGGGTAGGAAGTGGCAGAAATGTCCTACTGCCGGCATCAGGTGCCAGCAGAGGCCACAGTGACCTGAGAGCAGAGCCACATGCTGGAATCTGAGCTGTCCCCCAGGACCCGTGCAGCACTAGGGAGAAGGTCACCCTTAGAGGAGCCAGGACAGTGTGAGTCCCCACGTAAGAGTCCCCCACAGCCACTCCCTGGGGATCTCCAGGATCACTAAAAGGGACCTGAGGGGGGTCGGGATCCTGAGGGGTGCTGTACCACCCAGTATTGTTCCTGGGCGATGGCTTGGATCACCAAGGCAGTGCTGATGGATTGTACTGGCTGCCTAGAGTGGAATGTGGAGCAGAGAGTTCTGAATTGCCCTTCAGCCTGAAATTCCAGGACTGGTCTAGCCATACTGGGCAGGGGCACCTTGCATAACAGACTGGCAGTGTCAGGAAGTCATGTCCCACCTCTTCATGTCCCCTGTACTTTGGGGACCCAGAGGGGGCTGCACTTGGGCCGGGCATGAGGAATCCCAGATTGCAGGAACTGTTTGACATGCACACACACTCACACTCACAGACGATGCTCACACATCCTTCACATGTTTGTTGCTGTTAAGAAATAAGGTCTCACACTGTGTTGCCCAGGCTAGTTTTGAACTACTGGGCTCAAGTGATCCTCTTGCCTTGGCCTCCCAAAGTGCTGGGATTACAGGCATGAGCCACTGCACCTGGCCCATAATATGTTGTTAATGGGGTAGAAGCAAGGTAGAGAACAGCAGATAGAGGGTGATCCTATTTCTGTCAAAAATAAATAAAAGCACGCGTGTGCCTTTGTGCACTTGTGCGCATGCTTGTAGGTGTGTGTAAGTTTACATGTGCACGCAGAGTCTGCAGGGACAGGTTCACAAACCGTGGGAGGCTTAGAGAGTGGGAATTGGGGACTTTCAGTTTTTTATCTAGCCTTTTCTCTTTTGTTGGAATTTATTGGCAATGCACATGGTTGACTTTTTTTTTTTTGAGACAAAGTCTCACTCTGTTATCCAGGCTGGAGTGCAGTGGCACGATCTCGGTTCACTGCAACCTCAGCTTCCTGGGTTCAAGCAATTTTCCTGTCTTAGTTTCCCGAGTAGCTGGGATTACAGGTGCCTGCCACCACGTTCAGCTAAATTTTGTATTTTTAGTAGAGACAGGGTTTCGCCATGTTGGCCAGGCTGGTCTCGAACTCATGGCTGCAGGTGATCTGCCCATCTTGGCCCCCCAAAGTGCTACGATTACAGGCGTGAGCCACTACACCCAGCTGATCAGAAAAAAAGCAAAATAGGCCAGGCGCGGTGGCTCACACCTGTAATCTCAGCACTTTGGGAGGCCAAGGCAGGTGGATCACTTGAGGTCAGGAGTTCCAGACCAGCCTGACCAACATGGTGAAACCCTGTCTCCACTAAAAATACAAAAATTAGCTGGGCATGTTGGCAGGAGCCTATAATCCCAGCTACTCGGGAGGCTGAGGCAGGAGAATCACTTGAACCTGGGAGGTGGAGGTTACAGTAAGCCAAAATCACTCCATGGTGCTCCAGCCTGGGAGACAAAGCTAGACTCCATATCAAAAAAAAAAAAAAAAAAAAAAAAAAAGAAAAAAAAGAAAAGAAAAAGAAAAAAAGCAAAATAAAATTCTATCTTGAAAAAATAGCCAGTGAAGTTAGGGGCAGTTTGCATTTTTGTGAACACCCATTGTCTCTTGGTTTCCTATGATTATGTAAAGCTGCTCCCATGTTTCATAAGCCAGGCTGCTGCCCTGGATGTTTTTGGGTTGGGAGCAAACCCCCAGGCAGTGGGAGCTTGATGGTGCCTCTCCTGTCCTTGCTTTGTTATCCACATAAAACTTAGGGCAACGCCATCCTGATGTGCTCCTGCACGTTCACCCAGCGGGCACTGATGAGGCATGAATGGGCCCTGGGCAGCTGCATTCCTGAGTGACAGCACTGGACATTGCTTTGGCAGGGCTGGGCCCACATGTGTGCTCCTGGGGCATGCCTGGGCCAGCCTCTGGGAGCCCCAAGTCAGCACAGGGCTTGCAATGGAGACAACATCCAGCTCTGGGTCCTCAGGACACTGTTTTTGACTCATATCCAAGGCTGGCCGCCTGCAAGGGCCTGGGAGGAGTCCTTGTGGAGTGAGTGTCCAGCTCGTGCCCTCCTGCGCTGAGTAGACAGCCTTGCTCCTGAGTACCCAAAAGAGGCATGTAGGTTGACTGAGTTTTAATACATTTATCTCTCCTCCCAATGCCTGAAATTTCCTTCGGGAGGCATTTTTGGGGAAATGCCTCTTTCGATAATGTAGCTCCCATTTGAGAACACAAATGGTTCAATTCATTCACAGAATGTCTGATTTCTCTTGTACTCAATTTATTTTTGTTTTTTAAAAACACTCAATTTCTTCTTCTTCTTCTTCTTCTTCTTCTTCTTCTTCTTCTTCTTCTTCTTCTTCTTCTTCTTCTTCCTTCTTCTTCTTCTTCTTCTTCTTCTTCCTTCCTCTTCTTCTTCTTCTCCTTCTCCTTCTCCTCCTCCTCCTCCTCTCCTCCTCCTCCTCCTTTCCTCCTCCTCCCCCTCCTCCTCTTCCTCTTCCTCTTTTTCTTCTTCCCTCTTCCCTCTTCCCCCTTCCCTCCTCCTCCTCCTCCTTCTTCTTCTTTTTTTGAGACAGAGTCTAGCTCCGTCCTCCAGGCTAGAGTGCAGTGGCACAATCTCAGCTCACTGTAACCTCCACCTCCTAGGTTCAAGAGATTTTCATGCTTCAGTCTCCTGAGTAGCTGGGCCTACAGGTGTGTGCCACCCGGCCCAGCTAATTTTTTTTTTTGAGACAGAGTCTCGCTCTGTCGCCTAGGCTGGAGTGCAGGGGCACGATCTCAGCTCACTGCAACCTCAGCCTCCAGGGTTCAAGCAATTCTCCTGCCTCAGCCTCCCGAGTAGCTGGGATTACAGGCACACACCACCGTGCCCAGCTAATTTTTGTATTTTTAGTAGAGACAGGGTTTCACTATGTTAGCCAGGCTGGTCTGGAACTCCTGACCTCGTGATCTGCCTGCCTGGGCCTCCCAAAGCACTGAGATTACAGGCACACACCACTGTGGCCAGCTAATTTCTGTATTTTTAGTAAAGATGGGGTTTTGCCCTGTTGGCCAGGCTAATCTTGAACTCCTGACCTCAGGTGATCCACCAGCCTTGGCCTCCCAAAGTGCTGGGATTACAGGTGTGAGCCACTGTGCCCGGCCTAAAAACACTCAATTCTGATTATCGAAGTAAAACATAGTCATTGGAAAAACCTTAAAAGTACTTAATTTTTTTTTTTTTTTCCAGACTGGGTCTTGCTTTCGCCTAGGCTGGAGTACAGTGGCACAATCTCGGCTCACTGCAACCTCTGTCTCCTAGGCTCAAAGGGATTCTCCCACCTCAGCCTCCTGAGTAGCTGAGACTATAGGCATGCACCATCATGCCCGACTAATTTTTTAGTATTTTTGGTAGAGATGGGGTTTTGCCATGTTGCCCAGGCTGGTTTCGAACTCCTGGGCTCAAGCGATCCACCCGCCTCAATTTCCCAAAGTGTTGGGATTACGGGCGTGAGCCACTATACTTGGCCCAGAAAATTTCAAAGTAAACTAAAATCATGGACTATTCCACTCAAAGGGGACTACTGTTAAAGTTGCTTGCTCATTTCACAAATATTGATTTATTATATATAATTGTTATGAAGAAAATAGGCCAGGCACAGTGACTCACACACACCTGTCATCTCAGCACTTTGGGAGGCTAAGGCAGGAAGATCGCGTGAGTCCAGGAGCATGAGACAAGCCTGCACAACATGGTGATACCCTGTCTCTACAAATTAAAAATTAAAAAGTTAGGCTGAGCACGGTGGCTCACGTCTGTAATCCCAGCACTTTGGGAGGCCAAGGTGGGCGGATCACCTGAGGTCAGGAGTTCCAGACCAGCCTGGCTAACATGGTGAAACCCCATCTCTACTAAAAATACAAAAATTAGCTGGGTGTGGTGGGCGCCTGTAGTCCCAGCTACTCAGGAGGCTGAGGCAGGAGAATTGCTTGAACCCAGGAACCAGAGGTTGCAGTGAGCCTAGATCGTGCCCCTGGACTCCAGCCTGGGCAACAGGGCGAGACTCCATTTAAAAAAAAATTAAAAATTAGCCAGGCATGGTGGCATGCACCTGTAGTCCCAGCTACTCGGGAGGCTGAGGTAGGAGGCTTGCTTGAGCCCAGGAGTTCGAGGCTGCAGTGAGCCATGATTGAGCCAGTGCATTTTAGCCTTGGTGACAGAGCCAGATCTTGTCTCAAAAATAAATAAATAAATACAACAGGGTCAGGGTCGGGGTCAGGGGCTGGAGAGGGGCTGCAAAGTAGGGGGTGGATATACACTTCAGGTTGTCAGACAAGGCTGAAGACAGTCATTGCTCAGTATGTTTGCTATTGTGAATTCCTTGTTTTAAAAAATACATTGTCGGTTGGATGCAGTGGCTCATGCCTATAATCCCAGCACTTTGGGAGGCTGAGGTGGACGGATCACCTGAGGTCAGGAGTTTGAGACCAGCCTGGCCAACATGGTGAAACCCCGCCTCTACTAAAAAATACAAAAATTAGTTGGGTGTGGTGGCGGGCGCCTGTAATCCCAGCTACTCAGGAAGCTGTGTGTGTGTGCCTGTAATCCCAGCTACTCGGGAGGGTGAGGCAGGAGAATTGCTTGAACCTGGGGGGCGGAAGTTGCAGTGAGCCGAGATCGTGCCACTTCGCTCCAGCCTGGGCGAAAGAGCGAAACTCTGTCTCAAAAAAAAAAAAAAAAAAAAATCCATTGTCAGAATCATGTAAAACACTTTTCCCCCATACTTCCTCATTAACATTTCAAAATGCTTCAAAGAAATCATTCTTACTAGCTGTGCATTTTCCTATCATAGGGCCGTGTCCTCATCTATTAACCATCCCTTAGGGCTGAGTGCTCAGACCCCTTCCGGCTGTTAATCATTGGGTATTGCCCTGCAGTTAACATTTTCGTGCCTAAATCTTGTCCTCCTGGTGAGTTATTTCCTGAACCAGAGTCCTCAGCAGGTGTTGAGAGGAGGGTGGCAACTTTGCCAGAGATCTGGATACATATTTGGCTGAGGGCTGGCCAGAAAGTCTGGTTCTGCCACTCATCACCTTTGCTTCCAATTGGCAAGGTCGCGTGGTGGGATTGACAGAGTGAGAGGAGAGAGGGAGCCTGAAACCTGCATGGCCTTCAGTGGAGCCCTTTCTCTAGTCCTGTTTCCTCACATCTGTAAGACAGGCTTAATTCTTGCTACATGCAGAGGTTGAATTCTCCTCTTGTGCCAGGCCCTGTGTGCCAAGTCAGAGCCCCTTGGGGCCATTCTCTGTCTGGGAAAAGCAGATCCAACTAGGTTTAGTAGGGCTGGAAGATTTCTGACAGTTTTCAGGTCATAGACCCATAAACTTTTCTGGGCAATTACGTGTAGGGGGTGGGAGTGTATTGGACCCCTCTGGCCAGTAGCAAAGGGAAGTGCAATGAGAGGAGAGAATTCTGAGATGAGTTTTGCAAATCACTTTCACCAGGATGTCTGTGAACTCCAGGGTCCTGGGACTGGGCAAGAGCCCTATGAGAGGGAGACAAAGGGGAGGAAAGGGAGCCTGGAGACAGGAGAAAAACGCGCCGGCTCCTCGACTCTGCTGGGAGCCAGCCCACCCAAGTACACATGACTTTCCCCTCTTTTTCTTTTCACATTTGTTGCCTCTCTCTGTCTCTCTTTTTTCTTTTCTTTTCTTTTTTTTTGAGACAGGGTTTCACTCTGTTGTCTAGGCTGGAGTGCAGTGGCACGATCTCAGCTCACTGCAACCTCCACCTCCCGGGTTCAAGTGATCCTCCTACCTCAGCCTCCCGAGTAGCTGGGACCACAGGTGTGTGCCATCATGCCCTACTAATTATTTTGTAGAGATGGGGTTTTGCTGTGTTACCCAGGCTGGTCCCAAACTCCTGGGCTCAAGCAGTCCACCCACCTCGGACTCCCGAAGTGCTGGGATTATAGGTATGAGCCACTGTATCTAGCCTCTTTTTTTTTTAATCACATTTTTTATCTCATTTTGAGATAAAATGAACACACCCTGAAATCTACCCTCCCTTAAAAGTGTATAATTCAATGATTTTTGGTGTTGAGGGATACAGAAAAAAATTAATTTTTTTTTTTTTTAAATTCTCATATAGTCACTACAACACAGAACGCCTCTGTGGTCCCTGGTCACCAAAATATGTGAGGATTTCTCCCCACCAAGCGATCCTGCAGTGGACACCAGCCATGTGTCCTCTAATTCAACTCAGTTGTGACACTATCTGGAGACAGTGTCAGATCCCACGGACTGAGGGCTCAGGTCCATAAGACTGTCCCCTACTTCAGATGCCAATCACAGGTCTTGGCCTCCGCAACTTCGGAGGAACTTACTATAAATTGAGGTTCCCAAGATCCCTTCCCCGGTTCAATTAACTTGCTAGAGTGGCTCACAGAACTCAGGGACACATTTTACTTACGTTGACCCATTTATTATAAAGGATATTACAAAGGAATCAGAGAAATAGCCAGATGAAGAGACAGATAGGCTGAGGTATGTGAGGAGAGGGAGCTGAAAGTTCCAGACCTCTAATCCTCTAATTACTTGGTCTTTCCGGTGACTGCTCCATCCCGAGCCTATCTAGAGGCCTCACCCGGAGTCACTGTGTTAGTATAAACGCAGGTGTGATCAAAGAGTGGCTTATGAGTAACAAAAGACATGCCTTCTGCTAAGGAAATTCCAAGGGTTTTTAGCTCTGTGACAGGAACTAGGGACAAATACTAAATATATTTCATCAAGATATGGAAGCAGGCTGGGTGTAGTGGCTCATGCCTGTAATCCCAGCACTTTGGGAGGCCGAGGCGGGCAGATCATGAGGTCAGGAGTTCAAGACTAGCCTGGCCAACATAGTGAAACCCTGTCTCTACTAAAAACACAAAAAGTAGCCAGGTGTGGTGGCACACGCCTGTAGTCCCAGCTACTCAGGAGGCTGACGTGGGAGAATTGCTTGAACCCGGGAGGCAGAGGTTGCAGTGAGCCGAGACCATACCATTGCACTCCAGCCTGGGTGACAGAGTGAGACTCCATCTCAAAAAAAAAAAAAAAAAAAAAAAAAATATATATATATATATATATGCAAATGGAGTACTATTCAGCCATAAAAAAGAATGAGAGCCTGTCATTTGCAGCAACATGGATGGAACTGGAAGTCATTATGTTAAGTAAAATAAGCCAGGCACAGAAAGACAAATACCACATATTCTCACTCATATGGGAGAGCTAAAAAAGTGGATCTCATGCAGATAGAGAGTAGAATGGTAATTACCAGAAGCTGGGAAGGGTAGTGGGGATGTGGGAGATAAAGAGGGATTGGTTAATGGGTACAAAAATACAGCTAGGGTAAGGCCTAGTGCTCAGTAACACAATAGGGCAAATACAGTTAGCAATAATTTATTGTACATTTCAAAATAATTAGAAAACTGGACATTTTTTTTATTTTTTTGAGACAGGGTCTTACTCTGTCACCTAGGCTGGAGCCCAGTGGCATGATCATAGCTCACTGTAGCCTCGACCTCCTGGGCTCAAGTGATCCTCCCACTTCAGCCTCCTGAGTAGCTGGGACCACAGGTGTGTGCCACCACATCCAGCTAATTTTAATATTTTTTGTAGAGACAGGGTTTGGCCATGTTGCCCAGGCTGGTCTCAAACTCCTGAGCTCAAGCAGTCTGCCTGCTTCAGCTTCCCAAAGTGCTGGGATTATAGGCGTGAACCACTGCGCCTGGCTAGAAGAGTGGATTTGGAATGTTCCTAACACCAGGAAATGATAGATGTTTAAGGTGATGAATATCCCAATTACCCTGATTTGATTATCATATGCACATTGTATATGTGTATCAAAATATCACGTGTATCCAAAAAATATATACAACTATTATGCAGTTATAAAATTAAAAAAAAATTAGCCAAGTGTCTACTCCAGGGGCTGAGGTGGGAGAATTGCTTGAGCCCAGTAGTTCGAGGCTGCAATGAACTATGATTGTGCCACTGCACTCTAGCTTGGGTGACAGATCAAGATTCTGTCTCTTAAAAAATAATAATTAGGGGCCGGGCGCAGTGGCTCACGCTTGTAATCCCAGCACTTTGGGAGGCCGAGGCGGGCGGATCACGAGGTCAGGAGATCGAGACCACGGTGAAACCCCGTCTCTACTAAAAATACAAAAAAATTAGCCGGGCGTGGTGGTGGGCGCCTGTAGTCCCAGCTACTCGGAGAGGCTGAGGCAGGAGAATGGTGTGAACCCGGGAGGTGGAGCTTGCAGTGAGCCGAGATTGCGCCACTGCACTCCAGCCTGGGTGACAGAGCGAGACTCCGTCTCAAAAAAAAAAAAAAAAATAAATAATAATAATAATAATAATTAGGCCAGGCGTGGTGGCTCACGCCTCTAATCCCAGCACTTTGGGAGGCTGAGGCAGGCAGATTGCCTGAGCTCAGGAGTTTGAGACCAACCTGGGCAACATGGTGAAACCCTGTCTCTACTAAAAATACAAAAAAAAAAAATTAGCAGGGTGTGGTGGCGCGTGCTCCTGTAGTCCCAGCTACTTGGGAGGCTGAGGCAGGAGAATCACTTGAACCCCGGAGGTGGAGGTTGCAGTGAGCTGAGATCATGCCACTGCACTCCAGCCTGGGTGACACAGCAAGACTCCATCTCCAAAAATATATATATATAAAATAAAAATAAAAAATCTTTAAAAATTAAACAAATCTAAAAAGACCAAATGTATTTTGTATTATACCATGGGTATATTCACAGATTGTGCAGCTTGTGCACTTCTAAGCACTACCTAATTTTGGAACTTACTCTTTTTTTTTTTTTTTTTTGAGACAGGGTCTCTCTGTTGCCCAGGCTGGAGTACAGTGGCTCAACCGTAGCATTGGCCTCCTAGGCTTAAACCATCCTCCCATCTCAGCCTCCAGAGTTGCTGACACCAAAGGTGTGAGCCACCATGCCCAGCCAATTTTTTTTATTATTTGTAGAGACAGGGTGTCCCTATGCTGCCCAAACTTGACTTGAACTCCTGGACTCAAGTGATTCTTCGGCCTCAGCCTCTCGAAATGCTTGGATTACAGATGTAAGCCACCACACCTCGCCTAGTTTTGGAACATTTTTACCTCCCAGAAAAAGAGACCTGTACTCATTGGTAGTTCCCTATTTTTCCCTCTTCCTCATTCCAGGCAACCAGGAATCTACTTGTGGTCTCTATGGATTTGCCTATTCTGGATATTTCATGTAAATGGCACCATTGCAATTTGTGATCTTTGTGTCCGACTTCTTTCACTCAGTATGATATTTTCAAGGTTCATCCGCCTTGTCGCTTGTATTAGTACTTTATTCCTTTTGTTGATAAATAATCTTCCATCCTGTGGATATGCCACAATATTCCTACCCATTCATCAGTTCACGGACATTTGTTTTTTTTCCACTTCTTTGCTATTATGAATAATGCTGCTTTGAATGGTGATGTAAACATTTTTTTGTGGACCTGTGTTTTCAGTTATCTTGGGTATATGCACAGGAATGGAATTGCTGGGTCATATGGCAATTCTACAAATGGTCATCTAACCATTTGAGGAACTGCCAAACTATTTTCCAAAGTGGCTCCACCATTTTACAATTTCACCAGTGATGAATGAGGGTTCCAGTTTCTCCATGACTTTGTCTACAGTTGTTGTTGTATTTTTTTTTTTTTTTTTTTTGAGATGGAGTTTTGCTGTGTAACCCAGGCTGGAGTGCAGTGGCGCAATCTTGGCTCACTGCAACCTCCGCCTCCTGGGTTCAAGCGATTCTCCTGCCTCAGCCTCGTGAGAGTAGCTGGGACTATAGGCACCCACCACCATGCCCAGCTAATTTTTTTGTATTTTTAGTGGAGATGGGGTTTCACCATATTGGCCAGGCTGGTTTCGAGCTCCTGACCTGTGATCTGCCCGCCTCAGCCTTTCAATGTTCTGGAATTATAGGTGTGAGCACCACACCCTGCCTGTTGTTGTATCTTTTTTACCTGAAGCATCCTAGTGGGTGCAAAGTGTTATCTCATCACGGTGGTTTTGTCACTTATTGCTTTTTAAAAAATATTATACAAGTAACACATATTCCGTGTAGAAAATTTGGAATTTTAACAAAAATACTGTGATGGTCAGTTTTATGTGTCAATTTGGCTAGACTAGTACCCAATTATTCAATCACACACTAACCTAAGTGTTTCTTTTATTTATTTATTTAGAGGCAGAGTCTCGCTCAGTCACCAAGGCCAGAGTGCAGTGGCGCAATCTCGGCTCACTGCAACCTCCGCCTTCTGAGTTCAAGCGATTCTCCTGCCTCAGCCTCCCAGTAGCTGGGATTACAGGTGCCCACCACCACGCTGGGCTAATTTTTTTGAATTTTTAGTAGAGACGGGGTTTCACCATGTTGGCCAGGCTGGTCTCAAACTCCTGACCTCGTGATCCACCCACCTTGGCCTCCCAAAGTGCGTCATCCCTGGATGACAGGCGTGAGCCATTGCGCCTGGCCCAATATTTTATTTTATTTCTTTTTGGAGATGGAGTCTCACTCTGTCACCCAAGCTGGAGTGTAGGGGCGCAATCTCGGCTCACTGCACAAACTCTGCCTCCCAGGTTCAAGTGATTCTCCTGTCTCAGCCTTTCGAGTAGCTGGGACACAGGCGTGTACCACCATACCTGGCTAATTTTTGTATTTTTAGTATAGACGGGTTTTTGTCATGTTGGCCAGGCTGATCTTGAACTCCTGACCTCAGGCGATCCGCCTGTCTGCATCAATATTTTAAATAAAGATGCTAATGCTCCACAGGTTGTGCATCTTTCCCCACGTGAGTCCACATTCTTTTCTACCCTAGGATTACTACTGGCACAGAGGAAGGTGAACCACTGTCCCCCTTTGGTTGGATGTTTGCAATACTTCTGCTTTTATACTGCAACAAACAATACTTGTGCTTTCCCTCCATCTAGCACTGTGCCTCCAGGAGAGAGGGTTTTTTTTTTCTGGTCGCCCCTGCAGACATGACCCTGCTTATCCCTGGCCAATCCCAGGGCCAGACTGGATCGTTGGCCCTCTGACTCACCCTAGAAGGCCTGGGGCTGGAGAGGCCTGGAACTCCTCGGAGGTAAGTGCCAGTGTGAGACAGCCAAGCCCTGCCGGCCTGCTTTCCTTGTGCATAAAGAAAACATGCCGAGTCATTGTAACTTGCACTTTTTGAGTAGTGCGGTCAGGCTCTGTGTGGCACTGCCACAGGCCTGGGTACCTCCTAGTGTGAGGAGCAGGAGCTGCTTTCCAGCAACGCCCTACAGCCCCTGTCAACTCCTACCCAGGGGCACCGGACAGGCTGGGCTGGGCAGGGGCAGTGCCAGTGACAGACAGGACACTCTTAGGGGCTCCTCCTGCACAGTCTGCAGGACGCAGTAGGGAGAGATCTTCATCCTTGTCCCCCTTTCTGGTACCTCTTGGGTTTCCATGAGCAAGGCTGGTGGTGGAAGGAGCTATTTTGTTCCAGTGGGTATTAAATATTAAAGCTTTTGTTTTGTGTTGTGGGGAGGTTCAGTGGATTTTCTCCTGGGCTGGTTGTTAATAGCTGAGAGTGAAACTGGCTTCTTAGAGTAGGACTAAAAAGCTCCAGCGAGTGGCTCACAGAGGGGTTGCTTAACCACTGTGAGCCACAGCTCCTCCTGGAAAACCTGAAACCATCAGGAGCACTTCCCTCGTAAGGTTGCCTGAGAAAGTGAGTGAGGAGATATGTCACTTCCCAAACCAGGGTTCCTTGGTCCCTAAACATATGACTTTTACTCTTTCTCTTCCCATCCCTGCCTCCAGAATTAGCAAGGGCACCCAGTCAGTCATTCTGTTCTAGTGACTTGGACAAGGCATTAGAAAAGCATTTGTTAGGCCGGGTGTGGTGGCTCACACCTGTAATTTCAGCACTTTGGGAGGCCGAGGTGTGCGGATCACAAGGTCAGGAGTTCGAGACCAGTCTGGCCAATATGGTGAAACCCCATCTCTACTAAAAATACAAAAATTAGCTGGGCATGGTAGTGGGTGCCTGTAGTTCCAGTTACTCAGGAGGCTGAGGCAGGAGAATCGCTTGAACCTGGGAGGTGGAGGTTGCAGTGAGCTGAGATGGCACCGCTGCACTCCAGCCTGGGCAACAGAGCAAGACTCCATCTCCAAAAAAAAAAAAAAAAAAAAAAAAGCATTTGTTCCATGCTACTGTGCAAAACAGAAAAGTGCTGCTGCTGGCCATCTGGTCAGGGCAGGGAAGTGGTTTTGCCATCACTAATCCTCTGATTTCACTCATCACTTCATTTACCAGGGTCTATGCATTGGGTACAGGTGCTGGATGCCCCAGCAGCACGTGTTTATGCCGCACTGTCCTGTGATTTGTACAAACAATTGCCTGCTGAGGTTGTTGATCAGGGAAGGCACCAAGGAGGGGGTGATAGCCGGTTTTGAAATAACAGAATTTTCTGCAACAAAACTGTGTCTGTGTCTACCTGGCATAGGTGAAGAGGGGATTGAGGAAATACATTCATTTCAACATGTATTCTTTTTATGTTAATTTAATTTTATTTTTGTAGAGACAAGCTTTCACCATGTTGACCAGGCTGGTCTCAAACTCCTGACCTCAAGTGATCCGCCTGCCTCAGCCTCCCAAAGTGCTGGGATTACAGGCGTGAGCCACCGCGCCTGGCCAACTCTTTTTTTTTTTTTTTGAGACCCAAGCTGGAGTGCAGTGGTGTGAACACAGATCACTGCAGCCTCGATCTTCTGGGCTTAAGTGATCCTCCCACCTCAGCCTCCCTAGTAGCTGGGACTATAGGTGCACGCCACCACATCTGGCTTTGTGTGTGTGTGTGTGTGTGTGTGTGTGTGTGTGTGTGTTTGGCAGAGATGGGTTTTGCCATGTTGCCCAGGCTGGTCTTAAACTCCTGAGCTCAAGTGATTCGCCCACCTCTGCCTCCCAAAGTGCTGGGATTACAGGCGTGAGCCACCGTGGCTGGCTCCTCCACAGATGTTATATGGGAGAGTAGCATGCTTTTCAGTGATGTATGGAGAGGTTTCAGAGGGAAGACCAGAGGTCCTCTATGGGGCATTTTGGGAACTTGTGTACCTGTGTACCTGTGCCCAAGCATTTCCATATTAACACAGAGTCTTGCTATGCTGCCCATGCTAGACTTGAACTTTTGGGCTCAAGCAATCCTCCTGCCTCAGCCTCCTGAGTAGCTGGGACTACAGGTGTGCCCCATACATATTTAATATGAAACATTTCATTATTAACGTTTTTCCTTTATATTACAATTAGAGAATATTATTTTAAAATTGTGTGTACAAAAAAATCATTTCAAAAATTCTTTTTTTTTTTTTTGAGACGGAGTCTTGTTCTGTCGCCCAGGCTGGAATGCAGTGGTATGATCTTGGCTCACTGCAACCTCTGCCTCCTGGGTTCAAGCGATTCTTGTTCCTCAGCCTCCCTAGTAGCGATTACAGGGGCCCACCACCAAGCCTAGCTATTTTTTGTATTTTTAGTAGAGATGGGGTTTCACCATGTTGGCCAGGCTGGTCTCAAACTCCTGACCTCAGGTGATCCACCGGCCTTGGCCTCCCAAAGTGCTGGGATTACAGGCGTGAGCCACCGCGCCTGGCCAAGCCTTTTTATTTTTACTTTGCTCTGTTGCCCAGGCTGGAGTGCAGTGGGCTCAAGTGATCCTCCCCCGTCGGCCTCCTGAAGTACTGGGATTGTAGGCATGAGCCACCGTGGCTGACTGTTTTGTTTTTTTGTAAAGAAAAAAAAAATTAAAGGAAAAAAAATAGAAGCTCCTTCTTACAAAAGATCTTTCTTACAAAAAAAGAAATTGCGTGGGGGGGAGGGGGGAGGGACAGCATTAGGAGATACACCTAATGCTAAATGACGAGTTAATGGGTGCAGGAAATCAACATGGCACATGGATACATATGTAACAAACCTGCACATTGTGCACATGTACCCTAAAACCCTAAAGTATAATTAAAAAAAAAAAAAAAGAAATTGCGTGTATAGCCATAAGTTATATTATCTATGAATTCCAAGTTAAGATAGCAAAGAAGGATTTATAAAATATTTTTTAAAAAGAGTGGAGGTGTCCAGTGGAGCTGAGGCCTCTTGCGCAGGACCCACATTAAATGGGAGCGATGGTCCGCATACCATGGCTAGGGTCCCCTTCCCATCTGAGGGCTGGGCTGGAGGGCGTCAGACAGAAGTTAGGGAAGCCTCTCAGTGCCTGCGAGATGCGGAGAGCATGCTAGAAAGCTCTATTCAGGGAAGGACACCTGGCCTGGAAGGGGCAGACTCTGAGGGGCAGGGACACATCAGAGAAACAGCAAAATGGGGCTTGTGTAGCAAAACTGTGTAGGGGCCCAGACTTGGCACCTACTTCAGAAGCCAGAGCTCCGCTGCCGACTTAGAGACACCGCAGAAGATGGGAAGCGGCCTGCAGAGGGTGCCTCCTAGAGCTTCCCTGGGGCTCAGGCAGGGCCAGAGCCACCGTTCTGGGGTGACTGGGACCTGGTAGGAAAACAGCTGCCCTGTGGATCATGGCGACCTTCCCGGCTCCACATTCTGGGCCTGGGGCCATCTGGGGCCCCTTCAGACTAAAGGACTGACATCAGTCCTGCCACAACCAATGCTCCTGTCCCTTCCTGGGGTGACAGGAAGTTGGTGTTGTATGTGTGTATGTGTGTGTGTGCGTGTGCACAGGTGTGCACTGTGGCCCTTCTGGGAGGCTACACTCGGAGTAAGCTCTGCCTCTCAGGGGGGTGGGGAGCCATCAATGAGAACGTACTGACTTAGTCTGTGTTGCTATAAAGGAACACCTGAGGCTGGGGAATTTATAAACAAGAGGGGCTTGTTGGACTCACAGTTCTGCAGACTGTGCCAGAAGCATGGAGCCACCATCTGCTTCTGGCGAGGACCTCAGGAAGCTTCCACTCATGGCAGAAGGAAAAGGGGAGCTGGTGGCCCATGCAGATCGCAGGGTAAGGGGGAGGCAAGAAAGAGGAGAGGAGGTACCAGGCTCCTTTTAACAACCCATTCTTGGCCCGGTACAGTGGCTCACACCTGTAATCCTAGCACTTTTGGAGGCCAAGGCGGGTGGATTGCTTGAGGTCAGAAGTTCGAAACCGGTGTGGCCAACATGATGTAAATCTATCTCTACTAAAAATACAAAAATCAGCCTGGTGTGATGGTGTGCACCTGTAATCCTAGCTACTTGAGAGGCTGAGACAGGAGAATTGCTTGAACCTGGGAGGTACAGGTTGCAGTGAGCTGAGATCGCGCCACTGTACTCCAGCCTGGGCAACAGAGTGAGGCTCTGTCTCAATTAAAGAAAACAAAACAAAACCAAACAAAAAGCAAAAAACCCCAAAAAACAAAACCAAAAACCAAACCAAAAAAAAAAAAAAAAAAAAAACCTATCAATTCTCCTGGGAACTAACAGTAAGGACTCACTCACTGCCATGAGAAAGGCAGGGAGCCATTCGTGAGGGATCCACTCCCGGGGTCCAAACACCTCCCACCAGGACCCACCTCCAACATCAGAATCACATTTCAACATCAGATTTGGAGGGGACAAACATGGCAAATGTCAGCTTATGATTTCTTGTGGAATTGCACTTCAAATTTATTCAAACTCATCTGAAATACATGTTGGTTGAACATGATGTGACTGTCACAATGACTTTGCATCACCTCTGCCCCAGACATTCCAACTCTGCTGGTTATAAGAAATCTCTTACTAGCAGTCGTTTAATTGTTGTTTACTTTAAAAGTCATTTACTTTATCTTATTTTATTTTTTAGAGATAGAGTCTTGCTCTGTTGCCCAGGCTGGAGTGCAGTGGCACAATCATAGCTCACTGCAGCCTTGAACTCCTAGGCTCAAGTGATCCTCCCACCTCAGTGTCTAGAGTAGGTGAGACCACAGGCACATACCACCCACACCCAGCTGATTTTTCAATTTATTTTTTGTAAGGGATGGGGATGTTGCAATATTGCCCAGGTCAATCTTCAACCCCTGGGGTCAAATGATCCTCTCACCTTGGCCTCCCAAAGTGCTAGGATTACAGGTGTGAGCCACCTGTGTCCAGCCTAGCTGTCTTTACTTTTGGCTAATGTAGCCTGGTGAGCCTGAAGAGACATGCAAGGTGCATAAGGCTCTCATGGGCTGGGAGCCCCATGGCATAGGCTCAGCATGGGTTCTTTATACCTCTGTGTGAGTGTGGCAGCTGTCTTCTTACCTAAAACTCCATTCAGCAAACTCTAAGAGTTTAGAATCTTGAATTGATCTAAGCCCTTTAGAAAGCTCTTAGGGACTCTTCATATTACATGTAATAGGTAGCCAGTTCATACTGTGTCAAACACGGAAGTGGAGGGTGAGCTTCAAGCTTGGTTTGATTCTGTGACTGGATATTTCTTGCTGTTGCTCCCTTCTGCCTTCATCTGATGATGGGCTTCCTGCATGCACATCGACAGCCTGGCTGCACCGCTTCCCGCCTCTCCTCTGGTGAGAGAGACTGTCTGGTTCCTGACAGCTGAGACAAACATTACTTTTCAGAAGACTCAACAAGCTGTTATTCATACACTTCTTACTCAAAGATCAGATTTTTTATAGCAACACCTAATCTATGAACCAGGACCCACAAACAGTGAGGGAAAATGTCTTTAGAGACAACCAAGAAATCCCAAACCCATCTGTTTCATTTAAAGAGGAAACTCTACAGCTCTTATTCAGGACCTATTGACTTTAGCTTTTCACAAAATTCCAATGAACTTGGTTACCTGGCTTCCTAGGACCTGACAGGTGAAAAGCAGCAGGTGAGAAGTTTTTAATAAACAGCAGTAACGTGAATGACCTCAGACACTATGAAAAGCCTCAAGGATAATTTATCACTTAGGCAACGAAGTCAAGAAAGGAATTCTGGCCGGATGAGGTGGCTCACGCCTGTAATCCCAGCACTTCTGGAGACCGAGGCGGGTGGATTACCTGAGGACAGGAGTTGGAGACCAGTCTGGCCAACATGGTGAAACCCTGTCTCTACTAAAAATTAAAAAAAAAAAAAAAAAAAAAAAAAAAAAAAGCCAGGCATGTGGCACGTGCTTGTAATCCCAGCTACGTGGGCGGCTGAGGCAGAATTGCTTGAACCTGGGAGATGGAGGTTGCAGTGAGCCGAGATCGCACCACTGCACTCCAGCCTGGGTGACAGAGTGAGACTCCCCCTCAAAAAAAAAAAAGGGAATTCTAGAGCACCTCTCCAGGCTGCTTAGTTCAGGTCCTTGACCACCTCTGCTTAATATGCAATCTTTGGCACAGACTCAGACTCAGTCACTCTCAGCTTCAATGTCCTTCTCCTAACATGGGTTATTGTGAAGATCAGGAAAATAATCAACAGCAATTCTTTAATTTTTTTTTTTTTTGAGATGGAGTTTCACTCTTGTTGCCCAGGCTAGAGTGCAATGGCGCGACCTTGGCTCACCGCAACCTCCACCTCCTGGGTTCAAGTGATTCTCCTGCCTCAGCCTCCGGAGTAGCTGGGATTACAGGCATGCGCCACCACACCTGGCTAATTTTGTATTTTTAGTAGAAACGGGGTTTCTCCATGTTGGTCAGGCTGGTTGCGAACTCCCAACCTCAGGTGATCCGCCTGCCTTGGCCTCCCAAAGTGCTGGGATTATAGGCATGAGCCACTGCGCTCGGCCATGCTAAAAAAATTTTTTTTCACCTAGCTACTTGGGAGGCTGAGGCACGAGAATCATTTGAGCCCGAGAAGTGAAGATTGCAGTGATGAGAAACCACGCCACTGCACTCCAGTCTGGGCGACAGAGCTAAAAAAAAAAATGAGGCAGGGTCTGGCTCTGTCATGCAGGCTGGAGTGCAGTGGCGCTATCTCGGCTCACTGCAACCTCTGCCTCTCAGGTTCAAGCAGTCCTCCCCTCCTCAGCATCACAAGTAGCTGGGACCACAGGCGCCCATCACCACACCCAGCTAATTTTTTGTATTTTTTTGTAGAGACAGGGTTTCGCTATGTTGCCCAGGCTGGCCTTGAACTCCTGGGCCCAAGCAATCCACCTGCCTCAACCTCCCAAAGTGCTGGGATTACAGGCATGAGCCAGTGGAGTGGAGTGGCACGATCTCAGGTCACTACAACCTCCACCTCCCAGGTTCAAGTGATTCTCCTGCCTCAGCCTCCCAAGTAGCTGGGATTACAGGCATGTGCCACCACGCCTGGCTAATTTTTTGTATTTTTAGTAGAGACGGGGTTTCACCATGTTGGCCAGGCTGGTCTTGAACTCCTGACCTTAGGTGATCCATCCGCCTCAGCCTCCCAAAGTGCTGAGATTACAGGTGTGAGCCACAGCACCCACCTGGACAGCAATTCTTAAAGTGTTGAATGAATGAGCATGCAGCATTAATGATGACTGAGGGGGTTGTGTGTGTAACATACAGCAAGAGTTAGCTCAAAGACAGGCAAATACAGCAAACATTTTAGGGAGAATTTATACTAAGTTGTCACCAATGATTACATTATTATATGATAATTATTAATAGATGTCTGATTAAACCTTTTTTTTGCTGGGCAGGGTGGCTCATGCCTGTAATCTCAGCACTTTAGGAGGCCAAAGTGGGCAGATTGCATAAGCCTAGGAGTTCAAGATCAGCCTGGGCAACAGAACCAGACCTTGTCTCTACTAAAAATAAGGCTGCAGTAAGCCAGGATTGCATCTTTGCACTCCAGCCTGGGTGACAGAGTGAGACCCTCACTCAACAAACAAACAAACAAACACACAAACACACAAACACAAAAACCAAACCAGAAAAACAAAAAAACCACCTTTTTTCATTTAAACTTTTCTCTATTTTCTATAATAATTATGTTTTATTTCCCTCCGTCCCCCCCCTCTTCTTTTCTTCATTATCATCCTAGATGCCCAGCACATCGTAAGAGCTTAAGACACGTGAATTGATTGAATCTGGGAAATGATTCAGGCTGTAAAGTCTCCTATAATAAGTGTTTTTGGCCATGATTAGACTTATGCCCTTTATCTGGGAACACTTGAGAGTTCTTTTTTTTCCTTTTTTATTTTTGAGACAGTCTTGCTCTGTCGCCCAGGCTGGAGTGCAGTGGTGCAATCTTGGCTCACTGCACTCTCCACCTCCCGGGTTCAAGTGATTCTCCTGCCTCAGCCTCCTGAGTAGAGTAGCTGTAATCCCAGCTACTTGGGAGGCTGAGGCATGAGAATCACTGGAACCTGGAAGAGGGTGGAGGTTGCAGTGAGCTGAGATCACGATACTGCACTCCAGCCTGGGTGACAGAGACAGACTGTGTCTCAAAAACAAAAAGCTATCTATCTATTTATCTATCTATCATCTATATCATCTACCATCTATCTTACTGTATTGTACTCACCGTTCTTTTATGATGATGTGAGATGGTACGATGCCTACATGATGAGAAGTGAGGTTATGACGTAGGCATTGTGATATAGAATTAGGCTACTGTTGACCTGTATTCTTGAAATCTGTGTAACCATCCCTTTCTTGCAGTAAATGGCTTGGTGTCCCTGTTTCAAGGGATCTTTTAAGTCTTTGTATAGGCTCAATGCTTTCTGGTGCAACATATTGCTGTCAATCAGAACACATTTTCTGTTCATGTCTTCCACCAGATTTAATGCTTTTTCCATCTTTTGTTTTGAGACAGGGTCTTTAGCACCCAGGCTGGAGTGCACTGGCACAATCATGGCTCACTGCAGCCTCCACCTCCTGGGCTAAAGTGATCCTCCCACTTTAGCCTCCTGAGTAGTTGGGACTATAGGCACAAGCCACCATGCCCAAGTAATTTTTAATTTTTTTGTAGAGATAGGGTCTTGCTCTGTTGCCCAGGCTAGTCTTGAACTCCTGGGCTTAAGTGATCCTCCCTCCTCGGCCTCCAGAAGTGCTGGGTGTACAGGGGTGAGCCACCGCACCCAGCCACCTTTTCCATCTTATCACACACCATGGCTATAACTTGCAGTTTAAAGTGCAACAGCAGGCCAGGCATGGTGGTTCACACCTGAAATCCCAGCACTTCGGGAGGCTGAGGTAGGCAGATCACTTGAGGTCAGGAGTTCAAGACCAGCCTGGCCAACATGGCAAAAGCCTGTCTCTACAAAAAAATGCAAAAATTAGCCCGGTGTGCAGCGCATGCCTGTTGTCCCAGCTACTCGGGAGGCTGAGGCACGAGAATTGCTTGAACCCAGGAGGCAGAGGTTGCAGTGAGCCAAGATCATGCCACTGCACTCCAGCCTGGGCGACAGAGAATCTGTGCCCAAAAAAAAAAAAAAAAAGCAACGGCAAAACTAGAGCAAAGTTTTTATTCATAATTTTATGGATGGAAAGTTCATTTTTATGTTGATCTCAGCAACCTCAGATGTGACTTTTCTTCTTTTTTTTTGAGACGGAGTTTTGCTCTTATTGCCCAGGCTGGAGTGCAATGGCATGATCTCGGCTCACTGCAACCTCTGCCTCCCAGGTTCAAGCAATTCTCCTGCCTCAGCCTCCCCAGTAGCTGGGATTACAGGCATGCGCCACCACACCCGGCTAATTTTGTATTTTTAGTAGAGACGGGGTTTCTCCATGTTGGTCAGGCTGGTGTCCCGACCTCAGGTGATCCGCCCGCCTTGGCCTCCCAAAGTGCTGGGATTATGGGTGTAAGCCACTGCGCCCAGCCAGATGTGACTTTTCTTTCCTTAAAAGGTTGAGAACTTCCACTTTTCACTTAAAGGAAGCACTTTATGGCCTCTCTTAGGCATACCCGACTTGCCACATCACCACTCTTGCGCTTTGGGGCCGTTATTAAATAAGGGTTTCTTGAACACAAGCACTGCAATACCCCGACAGTTGGTCTGATAACTGAGATGGCTACTAAGTGGTTAACTGGTGGGCGGCATATAGCGTGGATTTGCTGGGCAAAGGATGATTCACAGCCCAGGTGGGATGGCGAATGATCTCAATCATGCTTCTCAGAACGGCATCGAACTTAAAATGGTTTATTTCTGGAATTTTGTATTTAATATTTTCAGACCTGGGTTGACTGTGGTTAACTGAAACCTAGATGGCATAGCCTACTACACACCTAGGTTACATGCATGGTACAGCCTATGGCTCCTACGCTGCAAACTTGTACAGCATGTGACTGTACTGAATACTGTAGGCAACTATAACACAAGGATAAGTATATGTGTATCTAAACACAGAAAAGGTCGGGTAAAAATAGGGTTATAATTCTATGGGGCCACTGTCATAGACGTGGTCCGTTGTTGACTGAAATATCACATGGTACATAACTCTATCTTCTCTCAGGTCTGTTTCTCTGGAGAACCCTGACTACACAGGCTGGAAACAGGTAGATAACAGTTTTCTTTCTTTTTTTCTTTCTGTGTCAGACAGGTAATATGCCGACATTGTAACAATGTTTCAGGATGGCACATCTCACACCTGTGTGTGAACACCTAATCCTCACGCTTATGAAGTACAAAAGAACCTGATAATAGTTTTGTCAGTTGTTTTTTTGCCTCATCCCATTTCACCAGTATGGCACTCTGCAAAAGTGCAGCAACTCATTCAAAAGGCCCTATTTCTACAAATTAAATAAAAACACAATTAAATTTTAGTAGGTGCTAAAACTTGGTTTTGAAATTTTATTAAAAAAATATATTTGCAAACATATAAAATTTAGGATGAAAAACGCTCATTTTAAAACATGTAATAACTTAATATTTGCAAACATACACAGATGGTATAAAATCCATACCATTAAAAATGTTAATGATACAGTATTGCGCTCATGGAACAAAAATCTTGCTGTAATTCCAGAGCTTCTCGTCCCTACGTTTCAGGGAGCTGAGAATCTGGTACAATGAAAGTCATGAGAGCCACATGGCCAAAGCAGTAATACAGAATAAAAAACCATTTAGAACACATTTTAAAAACATGTTTCTTAAGGAATCACACAGATAAAAAGGAAACACAATTCTGCATTTTCCCCACTTTGAAGTGAATGATATTGCATCTTAGCATTTTAAATGAAGGTGTCAAATACAAAACAGAGGGAATCACTGCACACATCTGCTGAATTTGCTGAAAAACAGGCTCCTTGAGGCCCTGGTCCACTCGGAAATGTTCTCAAGCACAGCTGTAGAAAAGCCTAGTGTAAGCTGCTTGACTTTGCTCAGATCTTAGCATTTTAGAGACTTGAGAACACAGGGCACTATTGGTTCCAGAAGATAACACTGAACGCAACTGAAGAAAACTGAAGGGAGGCAAGAAAGAAACACGTGCTCTGCAGCAAATGTGCGGCCAGGATGCAGGACGCGCACCCTGCGATTCCTTAGTTCTCCTCACTCACACGGGCTGAGCCCACTCGTGCCTGTGCCACCTCTCATTCCTCTCAGTTACAGTATGATGGCTGACTTTGTTTTTTGAGCAGTTAGGCACCGTCAATTTCATGTTGCATTAATAGTAATACAATGGCAGTTAGGGCCTCTACTACGGAAATAAGAAAATTTCAAACTACATTCTTTGGGGGAGTAGAGTAATAAAGCTGCATGGTTTAAAAATTTACCTAGTAGTGGATTTGATAGGTTTTATATAATTTCTACAAGAAGACATAAGCCAGGAAAAGAACAAATGCTTGACATGCAAAATCTGGTTAGATATATACTAAACTAAGCCTGTGTGTCCCCCTGTATAGAGGGGCCCAGCTTGACTTTTTTTTTTTTTTCGAGATGGAGTCTCACTCTGTCACCCAGGCTAGAGTGCAGTGGTGTGATCTTGGCTCACTGCAACCTCTGCCTCCCGGGTTCAAGTGATTCTCCTGCCTCGGCCTTGGAAGTAGCTGGGAGTATAGGCGTGTGCCACCACGCCCGGCTAATTTTTGTATTTTTAGTAGAGATGGGGTTTCACCATGTTGGTCAGGCTGGGACTTGGGTTCTTAATAAAATACCACTCTCTGTGATGGCTACATCTAAGCCTTCGAAGGTGAGCTGTGGACATACCACATGTGGACAGCATGAAATGCTTCTTCTGACACTGAGAGTCACTTGAAAAACTTGAATTCAAAGTCAAGCAGGCCAAATCTCACACCTCACAAATCCCAGGAGGTACACGATGAAGAAGAGCTTCTGCCTTAAAGGAACAAGGCTGTCTGGGAGGCGTGAGAGTCATTAAAAGACACCGTACAACAAAAAGAGCAGCACCACCCACCAGTGGTGCCCCAGACACACCTCTCCTCCAAGCTCTGGGCTGCTCCTCTCGGAGCCTACACTTAGACCCTGGGGGTGGGGGTGGGCACACAAATGGACAGAGTGGTCTAAATGCAGGTCTCCTGGGGTTCTGCGAAATCTAGCCAGAAGCATCTCCATCTTGGTGTCCATTTCGATCCAACTAAGCTTCCAGTAAAGACACTGCAGCAATGTAAACATGCAACCTAAGATAGCATGAGGTTCTAGATAGTAAGCCTGAACTAGGAATAAGGCAACTGAACTGTGACTTTCGGGCCAGGGTCATCCGACTGCAATTATCCAGGCTTGGCCTGGCTTCTCTAGGGATTCATTCCGGCCTGAACTTCCTGGTAATCATGACATGAACTTCTGGCTTCTGAATTTTAAGTAAATACTTTGAATATATAAATTTGGGAGGTGAAACAGGTTTACCCTTTTCAAGTCTCCATGACTTGGGCACTTAAGTTTACTTTCACACTAAGGAAGCCTTATCATAGATTCTCTTTAGTGTCTATCATATCCATTCCCAGCATTAAAGGTGAAAATTAGTATGATCACAGACTCTCTTTAGGATATTCTCTCTTAACTCTCTCATAATATTATATACTCAAAAGCATAATTTCAATTCAAGAATCCCTTGATTTGTCTGTTCACCAAAGCCCACTGAGACCACACTTGAGGTGCAATCACACCTACTGGTGCGTCCACTTTATGGAAGTCACGTGGCTCCCTGGACACCATCTCCTGGTGTCAGCAACACTGTATCCTACTATAGCTTTCTCGTTCCTAGATGATGCATAAGGAATTCATTTTTGGTTGCTTAATTTACATACTATCTGTGAAAACAAACGATTCATAATTGAGCATGAAAACTTACAAGCTTCCCTGAATTCTGCACAATTCACACATAATTAGGTAGACAGCAATAGAAGACACTAAAACGAGAAGCAGAAACCCTGTCCAGGAAGCATGTTTAGATCAACAAAAGCCAATCATTCTTTATGCTAAAAACTAAGACCAAACTAAAACAAGTATGTAATTCACAAGTAATTTTCTAAAATTTCAGCTAGAAAAAAATAATCTATGGACTTATGATTGAGTTACCATTAAAGCTTAAATGATTGTTCCTAAGGAACCATCGTATCTGTCAGCATTATTCACAGCTAATCCTTATGCTAGCTGGTTGAGCCAATTGGGTTTTTACCCCATCATTAAATAGTGCTCAGAAAAGTAAGCAGTGCATCTTAATTGGTTAAATACTACAAAATGACCTGTATCATAGAAACGAAGACACTTTCATTCAAAGAGTATCTTAAAATTACTATTGCTGAAATAAATCAAAATCTACATTAAAATATTACTAAACACCATTACATGCCATAAAAGAATAAATAGAAATCATGGCAGATCAATAGCAGCATAACAAAGCTTCTTTACATATTTTCACACTTTGGGCTGGGAAAGTACTCACAGCCTAGGAATACATTGGTAGAGTTCGGAATCACATTTTCTTTTAACTCCATAATTCTACAACAAAATAAGGGCAGTGTGAATAACAGCTCCCTTTTCTGCATAGCTTTAAAACTATTCTCAGTACACTCAAGGAAAGGAACCAGAATGGCTTTGTCAGATTGGTCCACTGGTCCTTTTGTCAAAGTGTTAAGGAAAACAATCAACAATGACAGAAAAGGAAAATAAGGCTGTGCTTCACACACAAACTTAGCATTTTCAGAACCAATGGAGAGTTTAACCTAAAATGAGGATTTGATAGGATGTGGGCATTCCCAGCCCCAGCCTTTCCTTCAAAGGTATGACATGCCTGTGTCCACACCACCAGAGCCTGACAGTGCCCTAATCAAATGGTAATGCTGCATTGGGGGGCCTGCTGCGGGGCAGGACTGGGGCACTTAAAAACAAAATGCTATTAAGAAATTTCACAACTTTTAGGGCCCAAATGGGGCATTCATATAAAATATACTTCACTTGAGGAAATAATTCCTAATTTACTGGCTTAAATTCTGGTCCTAAAAACTCGAAGCTACTTTGCAGAGCTGCCTTCTACTCTGTTCAGAACTTGAATGTCAGCCCAAAGCCCATTTCTATGGGGTAGGTTGGGGGAAGCGGTGGGGGCCAGGCTGAACTTCTGCTGTGAGGCTGGTGACTACTCCTCTGTAAGTCCTTGAAAGTGAAAGCGAGCTGAGAATCTGACTCCTTATTCCACAGCCTTGCTCCTAGCTGATGAAAACACCCACATAACTTAACACAATGATCTCTTTTTTTTTTTTTTTTTTTTTTTTTTGTCAAAACAAAGGTCTGCTGGTGATGCTTCACAGTGAAACCTCCATTATCACTGAGAACGTCACTTGGAAAACATTCTTAAGAAATGAGTCTCTTTCTCATAGGCTCAATTTCAGGATTCTCAAACTCAATGTTCTGCTCAGAAGTTTCCATGATGAAGCCTATTTGTCTCTGAGGTTGGGGCTCTGCCTTTAGACTTATTCTGCTCCAGTCATAGGTTGTGGTTGTCTTTGTTCTTGGTCAGCACCTGCAAGTAGACTTCATGAAGTGTACTGAGGAAGCTGGAATCATTCTAGAAGAGATGATAAAGGTTAAGGATACGAATGCCACATTTACCTCATCAGATTTTACTTCCTTGGTAACAGCTTAGGAAAAAAATTGTATAAATGATTTGTATAACTGATAATCCCACCACCCAGAGACAATCATGATTAATATTTTGAGTTCACGCAGATATTTCTCCACCAGGACTGCATGCTTAAAAAAAGAGAAACAGTACTCCCAGCTAGTCTGTTTTTTTTTTTTTTTTGGCCCGCCTCGGCCTCCCAAAGTGCTGGGATTACAGGTGTGAGCCACTTTGCCTGGCCTCCAGCTAGTCTTTTGAATTTACTTTATGAACTGATTCTGTAAGAGGAATTTATAAAATTTCTTTTATTAAATAATGAAAAATCAAAGATAAAATTGGTATCCTACATACCTTTATTAGATGTATTAATGTATCCTGGAGCTGAGACTTGCTGAGAATGATGGAAGGCTTTCTCTGACTTTCTGGTGTTCCAATAGTTAGAGGAGAAGGGGAGCTGGCTTTCCTCTCAAGGTCCGAAGATCTTGTAACTGTCTGCTGGAAAACACTTGGGGCCAGAAGGACTGAAGACACTGCAGTGGTTGTTGCAGTAACCAGTGGGGCGCCTGCAACCTGGAGAGTGACAATGGTCATTTTGTACCAAAGTGCAGAAGCCTATGTAGCCAGGCCCAGAATAGGCACCATGTGGAAACAGGCATAAACAACAGAAGAGTGGAGCACAGAGACAGACTATTTTGAGTGCAGGTAAACATTCAGTAGGAACAATTGAACATCTGACATCTGGTTATAAACTTCCATTAGCTAAAGGATGACGAGCCCATTTATATAAGAATGTCCTAGAATCATTACGGGAAGCCAAGTCCAACCACCACAGAAGGTAAGAGAAGTAACAGTATAGAATGCACAGTAAGAAAAATCCGTAAAGGCTTTTTGGGAGGAGAGTTGGGGAAACGACTGAAGAGGACATGAGGGAACTTTCTGGAGTGACAGAATGTTACATATTGATTGGGTTGCCCAAGGGATATTACATATATGTGTCAATAACTCACTTAAAAATCTGCATTTTTTGGCTGGGCGCAGTGGCTCATGCCTATAATCCCAGCACTCTGGGAGGCCGAGATAGGGTTCGAGACCAGCCTGGCCAACATGGTGAAACCCCGTCTGTACTAAAAATACAAAAATTAGCTGGGCATGGTGGCGTGTGCCTGTAATCCCAGACTCGGGAGGCTGAGGCATGAGAATCGCTTGAACCCAGGAGGTGGAGGTTGCAGTGAGCCAAGACTGCACCATTGCACTCCAGCCTGGGTGACAGAGCAAGACTCCGTCTCGTCTTTTTTTTTTTTTTTTTTTAAGGCAGGGTCTCACTCTGTCACCCAGGTGGGAGTGCAGTGGTGCAGTCACCACTCACTGCAGCTTCAACTTCCTGGGCTCAAGCAATCCTCCCCTCATTTTTGATTTTTTTGTAGAGACGAGGTCTCACTATGTTGCCCAGGCTGGTCTTGAACTCCTGGGCTTAAGTGATTCTCCCACCTAGGCCTCCCAAAGTGCTGGGGTTACAGGCATGAACCACCACGCCTGGCCTCTAAAAATCTGCATTTCAGTTTATGTAAATTACACTGCAATAAAGAAGAATTTAAAAATCCAGTTATGGCCGGGAGTGGTGGTGCACGCCTATAATCCTAGCACTTTGGGAGGCCTAGGTGGGAGGATCACTTGAGGTCAGGAGTTCAAGACCAGCCTGACCAACATGGTGAAACCTCATCTCTACTAAATACAAAAACTTAGGGGAGTGTGGTGATGGGTGCCTGTAATCCCAGCTACTTGGGACGCTGAAGCAGGAGAATCATTTGAACCCAGAAGGCGGGGGTTGCAGTGAGCTGAGATAGTGCCACTGCACTCCAGCCTGGGCAACAAAGCAAGACTCCGCTTCCAAAAAAAAAAAAAAAAATCCAGTTATGTTCAATCTATTTTTTTATACTATTATAGATAGCAATGAGAAAATTTCTTAAAATAAAGCTAACATCTACCTCTCTCCTCCATTTAGATGTGCTTCTAGGCTAATTCCAGCTAATTATCTGAATACATTAAACCAGTAATAATCAGTATTTTCAGTATTTCTCAGATTTGATACAATCAACAGAGATCTACATTTCTTTCTCTTATATGTCGCCTCCTCATTTACAAAAAGCACAGAGCTGGTCACAGTTTCAAGGGTATGGTGTTTGGCATCTGAGCTATTTACCTTTCATTTATTTATTTTTGGTGCAAAAACAGGCTGAGATAGATCCTGCAGATAGATCACCATGCAGAAGGACAAGACACATAGAAAAGAGGCTCGTTTCCAAGACCAGTCAGGAGCTGGCTCTCATTTAAACTCCAAGATGTAAGACCAGTCAGAAGCTGGTTCCCATTTAAACTCCAAGACTCAAGGAGGATACAAAGGCTCAAAGGAAAACAGGAATGACTTTAGGGAGCTAAGAAAAACCTGTGTGCATTGCAAGGTTAGTGGGTGATGGAGAGTAGGGACAACAAAAAATGAAGCAAGGGAGGACAAACGGGACAGAAGACACAGGCCTGGGAGGCTTTATTCTCAGAGCAATGGGAAATGAGAGGACTATAGCAGGATAGTGGCTCTGCCACCTGGGACATCACGGCTCTTCCAGGGCAATATTTCCTACTTATAGAAGCCAGGCTACCACACTCTTAGCAGTCACCCATTCACAAATACCAAGTAAGGGCCCACCGTGCCCTCTACACACACAGTCAGGGAAGATATCCATGCGGATGCCTCGAGATCCACAGAGGCCACAGCAATGGACTCTGCCAGGACGGGGTGGGAGAGGACCTGGCCTAGGAAAGGCATCTAAGATGGGCTGGGCTCCATAGCTAACTCTTTTCACTAAGCTGACAACCTTTTACTTCACATCCAGCAGAACTTAAAAATCCATAATGTGTTCTTCAGAAAGAGGGAGTCCTGGCTGGTCCAAAGGTAGTGAGTTATCTCACCTGACTGTTCACAGCCAGTTACAGATCAAATTCCTTGTTCTACTCTTTCTACCTTCTCACTATGGCATCTGACTAGTCTTAAAAAAAAAAAAAAAAAGCGAGTCCTTACCGGGATGGCACTGGATAACACCTTAGGCTGGACAAATACTTCAGGATCCTGGTTCTGCTGCATAGACTGAAATGTTTATGAAGAAAAGATAGATGGATATAAGAAGTTTCAATTAAGAAGACTTCCCAGTCTTAATTGAAAAAGACTTTCCCAGTGGAAAATCTAGGTTAGTTAGTAACAGAAAATGGTTCAGATATTAACTAGTTCCTAGATTCCCATGGGAAGAGTCTGACAGGAACTTGCAACTATGCAGCCAACAATTCAACTGCACTAGAGCTCTGCGACAGCCTCTCCTCTTTAGCTCCTGAGGGAAGGGGTGTGTGCAGAGCCTTTCAGGTATCTTTAAAGAAAAACCTGAAACCTGTATCTCCTATAAAAGCCAGGGACAGCCCAGGAATATACATAAGTTTTAATTTTTGTGGGTATATAGGTGTATATATTTATGAGGTATATGAAATGTTTTGATATAGGCATGCGATGCATAATCACATCATGGAAAATGGGGTATCCATCCCCTCACGAATTTTTCTTTTGTGTTACAATCTAATTATACTCTTTTCATTATTTTAAAATATATACTTAAATTATTATTGACTATAATCACCCTGTTGTGTTATTAAATACAGGTGTTATTCATTCTACTTTTTTTTTTGTATGCATTAACCATCCCCACCTCCCCCCCACCTTCCCACTACCCTTCCCAGCCTCTGGTAACCATCCTTCTATTCTCTATCTCCATGAGTTCAAATAAAGTAAGAACATGTGATATGATATCTGTCCTTCAGCCTGGGCATATTTTTGCTGCTGAGTCTGTAGAGATGAGAGATCTAGGCAGCATGGCACCTCTTTATAAGGTGATGTAAACATGGACAGTTGAAAAAATCAGCTTTATTTGACCTCATACCTTCAAGTCTAGGATGCTCTTATGGCACCTCTAGGGTACTTGGCACAAGGTAGGCACTCTAGGAGACTGCCGTGGGAGATAGGAAGGGAGTTAAGCTTTGGAATAATTTGGTCCTCAGTCAAATGAGGACTCCTGGAACTGCTGGGCAAAAGCAAAACAAACATACAACCCCCACTAAAGTGAATATCCAGACAGGAAAATATAAATTACTTGGTTGTTCATGATACGGCTTCTTACTTCACCTGTCTCCTAGCCTCTGACATACTTTAAAGGGACAACTCTTTAAAACTGTCAGTGTCATAACAGTTAAAACCAAGGTCTCTGTAGTTTCATCCCATCCAGTTAGTTACCCACTGTGCCCATCCCCACCCTCCTGCCATTACCTGAAGGGGAGCAAGCACCATGTTGCTCAGGGAGGCTGAGGCCGCCGCTCTTGCTGCTGTCTTAGAGGGAGGCTCTATGAAGCTCTCAGGTGTGGCCAGCTGACCAGCTGCCGGAGAAAAGCTGGCTACCATTGCACCTTTCCCAAGTGGTTGTGTCTGTATTTGGTCATGCTGTGGGGTCAACCTGAGTTTCTGGAGAAGATCAACGCTTGGGAGGGATGTGCCAGCTGTGTTCGTCACGTTCAGTGGGGCCCTGAAGGGGCTCTGGTTGGCAATCAGACTGGCATGGCTTAGCTCAGGGACTGGCTGGTTCAGGAGTGGAGACCTCTGTCTAGGCGTGGTCTTCACTGCCTGCATCATGGTGCTGTTTCGAGGTAAACTGGGGGGAACCTGTGCAGTAGGAGCTTCAGCTGGCAGAGTGGGACTGAGAACGGGGCTCAACGGGATTGTGTAGGTTGGGGCATGCTTTTCATTGGACTGTGTGATGGAGGCTGGAGTGATTAGCACCGGGGTGGTGATTTCAGGCTGGACTGAGTGGTGGGCAGCAGAAGGGACACCCAGGGTTTCTGATTGAGGGGCTCCTCCTGACTGCTCAAAGGGAAATGGTAGGAAGGAATTGGGCTCTTTCTGGGAGACATCTCCTGGCAACCTCTCTATTTCTTCTGAATCCAGACCCACAACTGCTGGTTGTTCCTTTGGCAAAGAGGTTCCAAATAACTCTTCTACCGTCAGATGCTTGTGTCCAGACGGAGCAGACTGAAAAACAAATGAAACCACCCGATCAAAGAGGTCTCTTATAAATCAGCATAACCAAACTTCTTTTCCAGAAGCCAAAGATTTTGCAGAATCAAGGATGGATGGAGTATAAAAATAAGGAATGGAAAAAACTGAAGATGTACTAAGGATTAAGGCCCAGGTTCATCTAGTGACCCCAGGTTGGTGGATGGAAATTTGCGTTGGTAATATAATTCAAATTTTTAGGGTCTCTGGGTAGCAGGATCAGAATTCACCATTCTTTTTCTTGGCAAAGCTGACTGTGCCCAATTGCCTCATGTCAGCAACACATACGGAAATGACACTAGAGGAGACACAGGGACCAAATGCTCATCAGGTGATTCTACCTTTACTTTCACTGTTCTCGATGAAACGCTAGGCACTGGACCTCAGAGACTGGGTCTCAAATATCAGAAAATAAATCTAATCGTTTAATAGTGGGCCATCCCCACCTCCCCCTGCCTTATTCCCTACTCACAGAATTCTTAAGAAAAAGCATTTAAGCCTAACAATTTAAAATTTATACATATTTTAGTAAGTTGGCTTATTGACACCATAACTGTTCAAAGGAAAAACATTCGTGCTTTTCTGTACTTTTAAGCAGTATTCCCATAGTCAATAACCTTTATTTCCTGAGTACTCACAGGGTGCCAGGTCTTGCTCTAACCTGGGCCTACGGGATGCAGCAAGGGAGTAACAACAGTTCTCACAGAGCTTACATTTTAGTGGGAGACACACCTAAGCACTTTGAAAACACAGACAGCCTCAACTTTTTATTCCTAAAATAAGTGAATTAGTTGTTTAGATCTGTTTATACTGAAAAAATTAGTTCACTGAAACACATGATTCTCAAGGCTTCAGAAAGTCTGTAAGGCCCCAAAGTACACTGCAAATTAGTATAATATCAATATTATAAGACTATGGTGTGATCACATTTCTACAGGAAAACAAACCTAGTTTTGTCCAGGCAAATGTTTCATCCATTTGATAAAAATTCTTGAATTTATCAGGTGCCAGGCATTGTGCTGTGACTGTGATGTGAAAGAAGAGGCCAGGACAACTGGTAAGGGCCCCCCCCCACCAGCCCCCCGTGCACACACACACAAGGCAGAGTTGCAGAGCTCAGTGGGAGGGAAGGCACCAGGAAGAGGAGTGAAACTGGGGAGGGATGAGGCGAGCTGAATGGGGAGCACAGCCACTGAGAGAGCCGCACGTGCTTCAGCACAGCTGGGTCAGAGGCTGGGTAGAAGGGTGACAGGGAAAGAGAGAAGCAGCAGGCAGACTGCAGAGTATCTGAGACACGTTAGAGGATCTGGACTTTATCCACAGGGTAATGGCGGCATGTTCAGGGGATGAGCCATCAGGCTTTATGTTTTAGAATGTGCACTTGGTCGGCCACATAAAGGACAAATTGTAGGGGTGAGATTGAGAAGAGTCTGGACTAAGATACTGGCAGAGAAGAGGATGAGAACTGGAGTTGGAATGGAAGGAGTTGGTGGCTGGCCAGGTAGGAGCAAGGAGCCTAGAGGACACCCTGGTATCTCGGTATTGGGTGGTGGTATCACTGCCTGGGCAGGCCAGCCCAGGAAAAGCCCCTGGGGTTAGGGAGAGGGGGAAGCTGAAGTTAGTTGTGAACATGTCTGGAGGTCTCTGTGGGACATCTAGAACCTGGAGGTACTGACTTAGAACACAAAATGGTAATGTTATTTTGTGTTATTAAAACACAAAAATGGTAATACAAGGGAGCAAAAGCATCCCCTCAGGAGGCTGCAGCGACACAGCTGTGATGTCCCATCAACCATCCAGAGGCAGGGCCTGGAGCTGACCGCCGCTGCCTGGCTCTGCTCCTTTCCAGCTGTGTGGCCTGAGGAGTGCTGTCCACTTCTCTGAGTCTCAGGCCTCTATAAAGTAGGGACGGCTGGTGGGAGGCTGAAATGTATGGAACCCAGCACACAGGAAGTGTGTGTTTAATGTCAGCACTCCTAACACCATGGAAAGCAAGTTTGCCAAGGCAGGGGATCTCTTTCTCAAGTATTCCCCAATCCTTGCCTTTCTTGCTCTTGGACTTGCCTACTCAAGTAATGGCACCACCACCCAGGACTACAGACCCCATCAGTACATAGCGGACACTCACCAGTGCTCTCTCCTAAAGTTCTTTCGGGGAGTAGGGGGAAGTCAGTACGAGGAGGGGGAGCTTAAGGCAAGAGATCCTGTGTCAGGAGGGGCTCATGTCAGACAACAGAGAAAGAGGGCCAGCAGCGATGAGCATGCAGGCAAGTTTGCATGTGAAGGGCAGAAAGTTAAGGGAGTGCCATTCTGTCTTCTCTCCCTGGTATGAGGACAGCATCATCTGCTAGGTGAGAGGGACAGGGCAGGTCTGAAAAAATATAGTCAGTAAAAAGTAACTGTTGTGGAGGAAGAGGCAAGAACCTCCCACAGTTGTAAAAAAGTTGTAGCTTCATACCAAACCATTTCACCTTAGAAAATATTCAATAGATTCTACTAATGTTAGAATCTCACTTCAAATATAAGACAGTATTGATATATAATTTTAGACCATGGATACAAAAAAATACTAAAGATCTTATATGGTTCAATTTCTTCATATTTTTACTTCTGAAAAAAACTGTAGAGTTTAGGGTCTGAAATAAAAGATACCTCTGCTGTTAACTGGGAAAATTACATAATCTTTCTTTTTCTTTCTCTTTTTTTTGAGACAGGGTCTCATTCAGTCAGACTGGAGTGCAGTGGTATGATCACAGCTCATGCAGCCTTGACCTTCCAGACTCAAACAATCCTTTCACATAGCTGGGACCACAGGTGCATGCCACCATGCTGTTTATTTTTAAATTTTTTGTAGTGAGCCATTGAGCCCAGCATAATCTTTCTAATTTAGTTCCTTATCTGAAAAGCGAGGACATTGTGACAATGATCTCAGAGCACTGTTGTGAAAATTAAATTCTCAATATAATGTCTGGTGCCCAAAAAGCATTAAATTGAAGTTGGCTTAAACTATAATCACATAAACACCATGTGGTCTTTTTTTTTTTTTTTTTTTTTTGAGACATAGTCTTGCCCTATCGCCCAGGCTGAAGTGTGGTGGCGCGACCTCAGCTCACTGTAACCTCCTCCTCCCAGGTTCAAGCGATTCTCCTGCCTCAGCCTCCTGAGTAGCTGGGATTATAGGCATGCGCCACCACACCCAGCTAATTTTTGTATGTTTAGTAGAGACGGGATTCACCATGTTGCCCAGGCTGGTCTCGACTTCTTCTGACCTCAGGTGATCTGCGTGCCTCGGCCTCCCAAAGTGCTGGAATTACAGGCATGAGCCACTGTGCCCGGCTCACCATGTGGTCTTAATAGCAAGCATGGAGTACCAAACAAAAATTCATTAAATGCTCCTGGAATATCATATCCCACAATGCAAGACAACAACAACAAAACACCTGGTAGGATAACCAAGGCTAGGCTATTATAAACCTCCTGGTCACTCCCGATGCAAAAAATCATCCAGGACACAGCTGTTTGGTAATGTTTCAAACCCATTCCATCTAGGTCAAAATAGACGACAAATTCTCCCTTGGGACAGACTTCTCTGTCCAGGCCACATAGCTGCAGACATGTGCACAGGTTCCATTTACTACACTGAACATTGTGACTTAGTCACTTGTGAATTCATGGCATCATAAATGTCTACTGACAGCACAATAGACATTTATCTCCCTATTTTAAAAAATTGTAGTAAAATATACATAAAACTTACCATTTTAACCATATTTAAGTGTAAAATTCAGTCGCCTTTAGTACATTCACATTATTGTTTTTAAGGTTCATCCATGTTCTAACATGTATCAGAATTTCATTTCTTTTTATGGCCGAATGTTCCAATGCATGTATATATGACATTTATTTATCCATTCATCCATTAATGGACACTGGAGTTCTTGAGATGTTCCCACCTTCTAGCTAGTGCAAATACCGCTGCTATAAACACTGGTGTGGAAGTATCTGTTTGAATGTTTGTTTTCAATTCTTTTGGGTATATACCCAGGAGCAGAATTGCTGGGTCATATAGTAATTCTAAGTTTAACTTTTTGAGGAACCACCAAACTGTTTTTTCCATAGTGCCTGAATCATTTTACATTATCACCAGCAATCCAACAGGGTTGCCGGTATACAGCAGTTTATGAGGTAACAGAGTATATGGCGTATTCTCCATTACTCTCCAACACTTGTGATGTTCCATTTTAATGATATTAGCCATCCTAATGAGTATGAAGTGATACCTCAACGTGGTTTGAATTTGCATGTCCCTAATGACTAAGGATGTGGAGTATCTTTTCATGTGCTTATTGGCCATTTGTATATCTTATATGGAGATTCCTATTAAAATCTTTTGGGTTAATTCCTTTTTATACACATTATATGTTTAGAAAACAAATGGGTCAGGCCGGGCGCGGTGGCTCATGCCTGTAATCCCAGCACTTTGGGAGGCCGAGGCGGGCGGATCACGAGGTCAGGAGATCGAGACCATCCTGGCTAACATGGTGAAACCCCGTCTCTACTAAAAATACAAAAAAATTAGCTGGGCGTGGTGGCGGGCGCCTGTAGTCCCAGCTACTCGGGAGGCTGAGGCAGGAGAATGGCATGAACCCGGGAGGCGGAGGTTGCAGTGAGCCGAGATAGCGCCACTGCACTCCAGCCTGGGTGACAGAGTGAGACTCTGTCTCAAAAAAAAAAAAAAAAAAAAATGGGTCAGATTTCTTAGCAAAAAAAAGTACTGGAAAACAACACTAATTCTTTTTTTTTTCTTTTAATTTTTGAGATGGAGTCTCACTGTCACCCAGGCTGGAGTGCAGTGGTGTGATCTTGGCTCACTGCAACCTCCACCTCCTGGGTTAAAGCGATAGGCCTGCCTCAGCCTTCCAAGTAGCTGGGAATGCAGACATGTGCCACCACGCTCGGTTAATTTTTGTATTTTTACTAGACATGTATTTTTAGCAGCATTTCACCATGTTGGCCAGGCTGTTCTTGAACTTCTGACCTCAGGTGATCTGTCTGCCTCAGCCCCCAAAGTGCTGGGATTACAGCCACCGTGCCTGGCCAACAAGACTAATTCTTATTAATGCAAATTAAATGGATCATAACCACCCCATTCTATTACAGACATATGTATACAGACACACAAACCAATATTTAGATATAAACTACTTTGAAAAACAGAAATCAGATTGGGTCTATGTTGCAGAAATTTAAGAAAAGGAATAATCAAATGGCAGGACATGGAGAAACCTCATCACAAAATACACCTGAGGCATAATCCAGACAGCAATTTTTACTTGTCCAGTGAAACATGAATTAACTTTGAACAGCCAAAAATCTACTTTAAGTCAGGCAGAGTGCCTCATGCCTATAATCTCAGCACTTTGGCAGGCCTAGGCGGAAGCACTGCTTGAAGCCAGGAGTTTAAGATCAGCCTGGTCAACATATTGAGACCCTGCCTCTACAAAAAATTTCAAAATTAGCTGCACAAGGTGGTGTGCACCTGTGGTCCTGGCTGCTTGGGAGGCTGAGGCAGGAGGATCGTTTAAGCCCAAGAGTTTGAGGTTACAGTAAGCTATGATCAGGCCACTGCATTCTAGCCTGGGCAACAGAGTGAGACGTTGTCTCTACAAACAAACACACACACACACACACACACACACACACACACACACACACACACACACACCTACTTTAAATTAAAATATGAAACCACCATATGGTAGAACCCTGACCCCTGACTTTAAAAGCAGCAGCAGGTTTTCAGATTCTCTATGCTGCCTCCCTATAACTACTGCGAGGCCAGACAGATTCTCTAACTTTCTCTAGAATGGGGTGTATGGTAAAGCATTACCGTTTTGGAGGTTTTCTCATATAAGAGGGAATAAACGAATTTGTGATGGCAATAATGAATCATCATACACAGAATGCTCACTATGTGGAAGGCCCTATGCTAAGCACTTTACATGTATTACTCTATTCATCTGCTAGAGTAGGTAAATCATTATTGCCACTTTATAGATGATGCCCAAATACAACAACAGAACCAGACTCCAACTTAGTTCTAACAATACAGTCTACATCTGTAAGCAGTGTGCCACCATACGGAGATGTCAATTCAGCAGATTATAGGTTACCTAATCACCTGGATGGTGATACTTACCTCTGGAAAACAGGTACAGCTAAGGTTTGAATAACTGAGGTGGCTACAGATCAAAATGCATCAACGTTTGGAAATACTATCATTTGGCACAAACCACGTTTTGGTCAATGATGGACTGCATATACAACAGTGGTCCCATAAGAATATAATATTGTGTTTTTACTAAACCTTTTCTATGGTTAAATATACAAATACCAGTGTGTTACAAGTGCCTATAATACGCAGTGCAGTAATGTGCTGCACAGGTCTGTGGCCTAGAAGCCATAGGCTATCCCATCGAGCCTAGGTGTTAGTAGGCAATGCCATCTTGGTTTCTTGGTTTGTGAAAGTATAAATACACTCTACGATGTTCGGAGAATGAAATCGCCTAATGACACATTTCTCAGAAAGTATTCCCATTGTTAAATGACACATGATTGTACCTAACTGGTTGAATTTGTCATAGGAGCCTGGGTGAGCAGAACATTTCTCTTCACACAAATTCCCAAAAGTTTCAGTCTCTGCATTCTTTTCTGTTTCTGATAAGAAAAACTGGTTGCCCTCCTCTAGTAGCTGGGCTTATTTATTCATGAATTAACCTTCCATCATCCACAGAAAAGGTAAAATGTTACTCTTTCCTCATGCTTGAATATGCTTAAAGTTAGGATTCTGAGTTTTTTAATACTTCATGTAGATCAACTGTTAGTCTGACCGTTTAGCTCAGGAAATGGCATTCAGCGAGCAACAGCATGTACAGCACAGGACAAAATTCTCATATTCAGCATCAGGTTTAATATGGTTTACTCCTCATCCCACAGAGAATTGATGTTTACAGAATTTTACATTTCTGTTTGGAGCTACTGGTCACTGCAGTGGGCACACTATAAGATAGGCATTATTCTTGAACATAGGAAGCAAACAATAACAAAATATACTACAGAAACAACCCCAAGAAAAGTTTAAAAAAGTGAGCTATGCAACTGAAATGGAATGTAATACTATTAAGGCTTGACAGCAGTACTTGCTCCTCAGCACTAGATGGCAGTGTTACTAAACAAATGTAGTACCTGCCTGCAGCAGCTGATGATAAATTTAAACTAATTTTAGTCAATCACATGGCTTCTGACAATATCCAGATCTCAGTATTTCATAAAATTTTGTCACTATAACTTAAAAAATGGAGTCTTCCCCCCACCCCGAGATGGAGTCTTGCTCTGTCACCCAGGCTGGAGTGCGGTGGCACAATCTTGGCTCACTGCAACCTCCCCCTCCTGGGTTCAAGCAATTCTCCTGCCTCAGCCTCCTGAGTAGCTGGGATTACAGGCGTATGCCATCACGCCCGGCCAATTTTTGTATGTTTAGTAGAGACAGGGTTTCACCATGTTGGCCAGGCTGGTCTCAAACTCCTGACCTCATGATCCGCCTGTCTCGGCCTCCCAAAGTGCAAAGTGCTGGGATTACAGGTGTGAGCCTTCATGCCCGACCAGAAGTGAAGTTTTAAAAGTATATGAAAAATGACGGAATAACACATCGGCACTATCTGTACCACTCAAGTTCTGTATGTCTACAGACTCAGTGCTATTGTTGAAAGGCTTAACAAGCTATGGCTTGTCACACTCATTTTTCGTCTTTCAATGGACAGTGCTTTATGACTTTTTTTTTTTTTTTGAGATGGAGTTTCACTCTTGTTGCCCAGGCTGGAGTGCAATGGCACAATCTCGGCTTACTGCAACCTCAGCCTCCTGGGTTCAAGTGATTCTCCTGCCTCAGCCTCCCAAGTAGCTGGGATTACAGGCATGTGCCACCACCCCTGGCTAATTTCTTTTCTATTTAGTAGAGATGGGGTTTCACCATGTTGGTCAAGCTGGTCTGGAACTCCTGAGCTCAGGTGATCCACTTGCCTTGGCCTCCCAAAGTGCTAGGATTACAGGCGTGAGCCACTGTGCCTGGCTGATTCTTTTTTGTTGTTGTTGGATTTTTGAAACAGGGTCTCCCTTGGTCGCCCAGGCTGGAGTGCAGTGGCGCAATCTTGGCTCACTATAACCTCCACCTCCCGGTTTCAAGCGATCCTCCCACTTTAGCCTCCTGAGTAGCTGTGATTACAGGCGTGCACCACCACATCCGGCTAATTTTTGTATTTTTAGTGAGACAGGGTTTCATCATGTTGGCCAGGCTGTTCTCAAACTCCTGGACGCAAGGGATCCGCCTGCCTCCACTTCCCAAAGTCCCGGGATTACAGGTGTGAGTCACCATGCCTGACCTTATAATTCTTAAGGCATTTTTTTCTGGTCCATTTCTTCCTTAGGGTCTCACAACAAATCTGCATTAGGCAGTACAATAATCCTTAACCTCATGATTCACAAAAGCAAGATGAAGTGATTCATGATTTAGAAAGGGGAAGTAGTAAGCCCACTGCACACTCCTGGATGATGATCCTAAATCCAGATACAGTAAAAATGGGGCATGGGAAGCTAGAATACAAAATTTGGTTTAAATTAATTATCTAAATATCTAAAAACATTTTGGATACACTGTTGATGTGAATGTAAAACTGTACAGACTTCCTAGAAAACAGTTTGGTGGTTTCTTTCTTTCTTTTTTTTTTTTTTTTGAGACAGGGTTTTGCTCTTGTTGCCCAGGCTGGAGTGCAATGGCATGACCTCGGCTCACTGCAACCTTTGCCTCCCAGGTTCAAGCGATTCTCGTGCCTCAGCCTCCTGAGTAGCTGGGATTCAGGCATCACCATCACCATGCCCGTCTAATTTTTGTATTTTTAGTAGAGACGGGGTTTCACCATGTTGGTCAGGCTGGTCTCGAACTCCTGACCTCAGGTGATCCACCTGCCTTGGCCTCCCAAGGCAGTTTCTTATTAAACTAAAACATGCAATACCAAATGACCTGACACTTGCACTCCTGGGCATTTATCTCAGAGAAATGAAAATTTATGTTCACACAAAAACCTGTACATAAATGTTCATAGGAGCTTTATTTGTAATAACCCAAAACTGAAAACAATCTAGATGTTCTTCAGTAAGTGAGTGGCCAAAAATAGTTAAACAAATTTTGGTACTTGCATATCATGTAATACTCTCAGTAATAAAAGGAAACAAACTTGATATATATAACAACTTCAGTGAAATGTTCAGGAATTATGCTGAGTGAAGAAAGACAATCTCAAGAGGTTATATATATGATTCCATTTATATAATATTCTTTTAATGACATTATAGAACTGGAAAATGGATTAATAGTTGCCAGGGCTAAATGATGGCGGGATTGGGGAGGCAGAGGTAGATGCAGAGGCAGAATAGGGTATGACAGGGAAGTCAGTGTGTTTATGAAAGGGCAAAACACCCTGGTGGTGATGAAAATATTTAGCATCTTGACTGTGGTAGTGGATATACAAAGCTATATATGAGATAAAATTACATAGAACTGAATATACACACAAATAACAAAGGAAATCTGAACAAGATGTGTGGATTGTGTTAATATCCTGGTTGTGATTATCATATTATATTTTGCAAAATGTTATCAGTGGGAAAATGGGTAATGGGTACATAGGATCTTTCTGCATTATTTCTTACAACTGCATATAAATCTGTAATTATCTAAAAAAAAAGTCTACTTAAAAAACGACGGATTTTATTTGATATCTGTTCTTTTATCAGACTATCAGTTATAAAGAGAACTAATTCAACAAATATTTACAGTGCTACATGCTAAGGATACAGCAATGAACAAGGCTCAAAAAACTGCCCTTCTTTCCTGTAAGAGACAGCTTAAAAACAAAAAACCAAAACTGCTTTACATGGCGCTTATATTTTGGTGGGCAGGAGACAGACAAAAAACAAAAACAGAAACCATGTTAGCTGGTTAGAAACCTTAGTGAGAAAATAAAGTACAGCAAGAGGATGGAGGTAAGGGAGGGTTGTTTTATTTTATTTATTTACTTATTTGAGCCGGAGTCTTGCTCTGTCGCCTAGACTGGAGTGCAGTGGCACAATCATGGCTCACTGCAACCTCCACCTCTCGGGTTCAAGCGATTCTCCTACCTCAGCTTCCCAAATAGCTGGGATTACCGGTGTCTATTACCACGCCCGGTTAATTTTGTATTTCTAGTAGAAACGGGGTTTTGCCATGTTGGCCAGGCTGGTCTCGAACTCCTGACCTCAGGTGATCCGCCTGCCTTGGCCTCCTGAAGTGCTGGGATTACAGGCATGAGCCACTGCACCTGGCAGTTTTATTTTATTTTATTTTTAAATTAAATTAAATTAAATTAAATTAAATTTTTGAGATAGGGCTTTGCTCTGCTACCCAGGCTGGAGTGCAGTGGTATGATCATGGCTCACTGCAATCTCAAACCTCCTGGGCTCAAGCGAGGCTCCTACCTCAGCCTCCCAATTAGCTGGGACCACAAGTGCATGACATCACGTCTGGCTAATTTTAAAATTTGTTTCTAGAGAAGGGGTCTCACTATGCTGCCCAGGCTGGTCTCTAACTCCTGGGCTCAAGTGATCCTCCTGCCTTGGCCTCCCAAAGAGCTGAGATTACAGATGAGAGCCACCGTGCCTGTCCAAGGGGTGTTACTGTTATTATTTTTTTCTTCCTTGAGACAGAGTCTTACTCTGTTGCCCAGACTGGAGTGCACTGGTGCAGTCTCGGCTCACTGCAACCTCTGCTTCCTGGGTTCAAGCCATTCTGGTGCTGCAGCCTCCTGAGTAGCTGGGATTACAGGCATGTGCCATCACACCCAGCTAATTTTTGTATTTTTAGTAGAGACAGGGTTTTGTCAATTGGCCAGGCCGGTTTCAAACTCCTGGGCTCAAATGATCTGCCTGCCTCAACCTTCCAAAGTGCTGGCGTTACAGGTGTGAGCCACTGTGCCTAGCCAAGGGTTATTTTAAATAGGGTAGTCAGAGAAGGCCTGACTTACGGAGGACATATGAGGCTTGAGGGAGTAAAGGGAGCAAGCCCTATCTGGGAGGAAAGTATTACAGACCAAGGGAACAAGTGCAAAGGCCTGTCCTGAGGCAGGAACATATCTGGCACATTTGGGGAAAGGCAAGAGAGCCAATGGGACTGGAGCCAGGTGAGCAATGCAGAGTGACAGATGAGGCCTGGGGTAGAGGGGCCAGATAAGGTAGGGCCTCGTGGGCCACTATCATGATCCTGGCTATTATTTGAGTGAGCTGGGACACTGCTGGAGGGTTTTAAGCAGAGGAATGCCACAATCTGACTTATGTTTTGCAAGGATTACTCTGGCTATTGGGTTAAGAATAGGTAAGAGGCAACCAGGGGGCAAAAGATGGGAAACCAGGTAGCAGGCTGCTGCAAAAAGGTTAAACAGTTACTCGGATCATAATGACCCAGGAGGATGTCATTATGCTGCTGCACATATGAACCTTGACACAACTGACAAATCAAACTTGCATTCATTAGCATCCGTACTGAATGTTACTCTTTGTTACTTAGGACAAAGCTAGAGCTTTAGCTGTACAAACCTTATCTTGTGACCCGGAGGGCGTTTCTTCTAGAGTCTCAGTGCTTCCCAGATTGGAGAGCTGAGTGCTTGGCTGTAACCCAGGGCTGGAGATATTTGAGTCACCCATCTGATTCTTTAAAAAGTTAAAAGAAAAAATATATCTTGTGAAAAAAAATTGCTATTATTTGGCTCACAAAACAGCATCTGAGGTTATCAAAAATGCTATTTTTTAAAAAGAAAAACCAACCTCAAAATGTTTGCTCTGTACTCCAATGTAAGTAACATGCAATAAAATTTCTAGAACACTGAGCACCTAATTTTAGACAACAGTGTTGGCCACAACTGTTATTTTTATCACCTTTTTAAGAAAAAGATAATGGTATTACTTTATCACATATTCTTTTAATCTTATTTATTTGTTTTTCCAAGATGGAGTCTTGCTCTGTTGCCCAGGCTGGACTGCAGTGGTGCAATCTTGGCTCACTACAACCTCTGCCTCCTGGGTTCAAGCAATTCTCCTGCCTCAGCCTCCCGAGTAGCCGGGATTACAGGTGCGAGCCACCATGCCCAGCTGTTTTTTTTTTTTTTTTTTTTTTTTGTATTTTTAGTAGACAGGATTTCACCATGTTGGCCAGGCTGGTCTCAAACTCCTGACCTTGTGATCCGTCGACCTCGGCCTCCCAAAGTGCTGGGATTACGGGTGTGAGCCACTGGGCCCAACCTGATTTTATTTTTAAATAAAAGCTAACATATGGTGAAATTAATTTTTAAGGGGGTGTACAGTTCTATTTATGTCCCTATCAACATAATCAGGATATAAAACAGTTCTATCATCCAAAAAAAAATTCCCTTGTGCTGTCCTATTGCAGTCATGCCCTCCCTCCACTCCTGGCAACTAGGTCTATTCTCTCTCACTCTAGTTTTGTCTTTTCAAAGATGTCATATAAATGGAATATAAGTAGAATGCCAGCTTCTTGCACTTAGCATAATGCCTTTAAGGTACATCCAAGCTGTTGTATGGTATTAATAGTTCATTCCTTTATATTGCTGAGTAGTATTACATTATATAAATACGTGAGTGTTTAACCATTCACCCACAGAAGCACATCTGCGTTGTTTCAGTTTTTTGGTGGTTATGAATACAACATCTATAAACACTGATATAGGTTTTTAAGTGGACAAAAATTTCTTTTTTTTTTTTTTTGAGATGGAGTCTCACTCTGTTGCCCAGCCTGGATTTTAGTGGCTTGATCTCGGCTCACTGTGATCTCTGCCTCCCAGATTCAAGCAATTCTCTTGCCTCAGCCTCCTGAGTAGCTGGGATTACAGGCGCGCACCGCCACGCCCAGCTAATTTTTATATTTTTAGTAGAGACGGGGTTTCACCATGTTGGCCAGGCTGGTCTCGAACTCCTGACCTTAGGTGATTCACCCTCCTCGGCCTCCCAAAGTGCTGGGGTTACAAGCGTGAACCACACCGTGCCTGGCAAAATTTGTTTCTCTAGGGTAAATACATAGGAGTGGTACTTCTTGGGTCATATGAAAAATACATTTTTCTTCTAAAAGTTTTATAGTTTTATATTTTACATTTACACCTATGACACATTTTGAGTTGATTATTCTCTAAGATGTTATTAGGTTAGGTTTTTTTTTTTGTCGTATATGGACATCCAATTGTACTAACATTATTAAGTTACCATTAATGTGCTCATGACATTAAAAATGAAAATAATCTTGTTCTTAAAAAGAATCCTCAAAAAATGATCAGACCAATAGATGGACATGGAATTACGGGTTATGAATTCTTGAATATTTGTGCTATCTGATCCGGCATCTGATGAACATCATCCATGCCAAAACCGACACCAAAAACAGTTCAGAAAATGCAAGAGATGAGATTTTTTTAAAAAGCAGCCCTAAACTCAGTTCAGAGACAGATTTTCTTGATATCATGCTACAGACAATTTGTGCTTATCACAGGAGTAGGTACTCGAATATTAAATGGATAGCATGCATTTTTTCCCACCCAAATGACTTGATCCTTGTATTATTTCAGAACGTCATTTACTCAGTGTTATCGATTTGAATAGCAGCAGAACATTTTGTGAAAGCCTGTGAAATATCTAAATCTTTTAACATGCCTCTCTTTGCAACATCACTAACAACCAGTATCAACGCCATTATGTGGAATGCTTGGAACTGTATTACAGAAAATATAAAGTTAAAATATTGTTCATAACAAGTTCTTAAAACAGAAGGTGTAAATGTTCAGAAACATTAAAAAGTTGGGGCTGGGAGCAGTGGCTCCCAGCACTTCGGGAAGCTGAGGCAGGAAGATCACTTGAGACCAAGAGTTCAAGACCAGCCTGGGCAACATAGTGAGACCCCATCTCTATAAAAAATAAAAACAGAGACCATCCTGGCTAACACGGTGAAACCCTGTCTCTACTAAAAGTACAAAAAATTAGCCAGGCATGGTGGTGGGCGCCTGTAGTCCCAGCTACTCGTGAGGCTGAGGCAGGAGAATGGCGTGAACCTGGAAGGCAGAGCTTGCAGTGAGCCGAGGTTGGGCCACTGCACTCCAGCCTGGGCAACAGTGCAAGACTCCTTCTCAAAAAAAAAAAAAAAAAAAAAAAAAAAAAAAGCCAGCCTGACCAACATGGTGGAGGCTGAGGCAGGCAGATACTTGAGCCCAAGAGTTTGAGGCTGCAGCAAGCTATGATTTTTTTTTGCTATATTTTTGTAAAGATAGGACTTCACCAACCATGTTGCTCAGGCTGTTTTTTTTTTTTTTTTTTTTGAGACGGAGGCTCGCTCTGTCGCCCAGGCTGGAGTGCAGTGGCGCAATCTCGGCTCACTGCAAGCTCTGCCTTCCGGGTTCACGCCATTCTCCTGCCTCAGCCTCTCCGAGTAGCTGGGACTACACGCCCCCCACCACGCCCAGCTAATTTTTTTTTTTGTATTTTTAGTAGAGACGGGGTTTCACTGTGGTCTCGATCTCCTGACCTCGTGATCCGCCCGCCTCAGCCTCCCAAAGTGCTGGGATTACAAGCGTGAGCCACCGCGCCCGGCCTTTTTTTTTTTTTTTTTTTTTTTGTGGACTGAGTTCTGCTCTGTCACCCAGGCTGGAGTGCAGTGGCGCAATCTTGGCTCACTGCAACCTCCACCTCTTGGGTTCAAGTGATTCTCATGAACCTCAGCCTCCCTCAACCTCCCAAGTAGCTGGGACTATAGGCACATACCACCACACCCAGCTAATTTTTCTATTTTTAGTAGAGATGGGATTTCACCATGTTGGCCAGGCTGGTCTTGAACTCCAGACCTCAAGCAATCCACCCGCCTCAGCCTTCCAAAGTGTTGGGATTGCAGGAATGAGCCACCACACCTGGCCCCAGGCTGGTCTTAAACTCCTGGACTCAAGCAATCTATCTGCTTCAGCCTCCCAAAGTGCTGGAAGCCGTATGCCACTGCCCCAAGCCCCATATTTGTAATTTTTAGAGACAGGCTGGATAAGGTTGCAACACTAGGTCACTTGGCAATAACTGAGAGCTAGGCTGTAAATGACCCTTTACATATGAACTAGCTCTTAACCTGCTTCAGTTCTACCCGGCCTGCTTTACTCACGATCATGGCTTCCCTGGCCCTTGGGGCATTTGATTTGCAATTCTTAAATATAAGCAACAAAACTGGCTTATATTGTTAGGTTGTATTTTAATGAAAGTTCTCAAGAATTTAATGTATTTCTGATACTTGTGCAGGGCCTTTCTTGGAGATTTTGTGTTTGTTAATAACAGCATCCAGTGTTTGTAAAAATGAGGGAAAATGGGCAATCACAGACAAACCTGCTGGAGGGTAATTTTATAATATTTGGTAAAAATCTTAAAAACATAAAAATCCTTTGATCTACCAATTCCATTTAAAGTAATTTATTCTAATAAAAAGTTAATGCTGTACATGAGGATTTTACAAGGATTCAGCTATAAGGATATATCACCAAGTTCTTAATAGAAAGAATTAGAGAAGCCTAGGGTATCATTTATATAATGCACATAAGGAAAAACACACAGCTATAAATATCAGTTCTTTTTTCAAAAACTTCATTCTACCAAATGAAATCTCATAGGGATTCTCTGTGAGATGAATAGTTACTGTCAATAAAAAAGATAGTTATTTGGGACAAAACAGGTTACCAAAGAACATTTAATAAATCTAATGTACACAAACATACCACTTACACTTGGACATATTTTTGCAAGGATACATAACAAAGTATTAGCAGTGATTATTTCTAGGTGGTAGAACTATGATATTTTCTTTTGTTTACTGTAATTTTTGAATATAAAACGTTCTCTGTAAGCTGTTTTAAAAAAAGAAAAAACTTTTCTACAGTTTATACTGCTTACATAATAAGAAAAATAATGGTGTTCTTGTTTATTTAGGTATTTATTTATTTTTATTGTTTTTTGAGACAGGGTCATGCTCTGTTGCCCAGGTTGGAGTGCAGTGGCAGAATAACAGCTCACTGCAACTTGGAGCTGTTGGGCTCGTGATCTTTCCACCTCAGCCCCCAAACAGCCAGGACCACAGGTGCATACCACCACATCTGGCTGATTTTTAAATTTTTTATAGAGATGGGATCTCATTACATGTTGACCAGGCCTGTTCTCAATCAATTCTCCTGCTCCAGCCTTCCAAAGTGCTGGGATTATAGGCATAGCCACAGCACCTGGCCTATCCTATTTTTTTTTTTCTTTTCTGTTTTCTTTTTAAGAAACAGAGTCTTGCTGTCACCCGAGCTGGAATGCAGTAGTTCAGTCATGGCTCACTGCAGCCTCGAACTGCTGGGCTCAAGTGATCCTCCCGCCTCAGCCTCTGGAGTAGCTGGGACTACAGATGTGTGCCACCATGCCTAACTAATTAAAAAAAAATTTTTTTTTGGTAGAGACAAGGTCTTGCTATGTTGCCCAGGGTGGTCTGAAACTCGTGGATTCAACCAATCCTCCCACCTTGGGCTCCCAAGGTGCTGGAATTACGGGCATGAGTCACTGTGTCTGGCCTCTATTTTTTAAGAACAAAAATACTCTGGGCTTTAAAAAACTGTTTTGCAATTAAACTAAAACCAAACAAACAACCACCCGAACCCCCGACCAAAATCCAGGATTACATCTATGGCTAGAAGCAACTCAGAATGGGCCAAGTGTGGTTTCAACTATCTTTCTTTACATAAAAAATAAGAAAGTTGAGGCCAGGTATGGTGGCTCACGCCTGTAATCCCAGCACTTTGGGAGGCCGAGGCGGGCCAATCACGAGGTCAAGAGATTGAGACCATCCTGGCCAACATGGTGAAACCCTGTCTCTACTAAAAATACAAAAAATTAGCTGGTCGTGGTGGTGCACGCCTATAGTCCCAGCTACTCGGGAGGCTGAGGCAGGAGGATCGCTTGAATCTGGGAGGTGGAGGTTGCAGTGAGTCGAGATTGCGCCACTGCACTGCAGCCTGGCAACAGAGCGAGACTCCATCTCAAAAAAAAAAGAAAAAAAGAAAAAAAGGAAAGTTAATTAAAAGATATTATAGAAGTGTAATATCTTTTTTTTGAAGAAAACGCTTATTATACAGATTTTTAATTTTCAAACAGTCTCTAGGCTGGGCACAGTGGCTCACACCTATAATTCCAGCACTTTGGGAGGCCAAGGCGGGAGGACAGCTTGAGCCCAGGAGCTTGTCAAGATCAGCCAGGGCAACACAGTGAGACTCTATCTCTACAAAAAATAAACAAAATTATCCAAGCGTGGTGATGCATGGCCTATAGTCTTGGCTACTTGGGAGGCTAAGATGGGAGAATGTCTTGAGCCCAGGAGGTAAAGGCTGCAGTGGGCCAAGATTGTGCCCCTGCACTCCAGCCTGGGCAACAGAGAGAGACCTTGTCTGAAAAAAGAAAAAAGTCTCATTATTACAAGTGCTCATTCAAAAGTCTGAAATTTCGTTCATTATATCATACTCAGCAGATAGCGGAGACTCAGAATCAGGATTAAATCCCAACACTGAGGCCTAGCTTGCACCCCTGCCCTTGACTCTGCCAATCTTCTGAGTCTTCACCTAAAGACAAACAAAGGGGCCATCTGAAAAAATGTGGCAGCTGAGGGGAGCCCATCCAAACACCAAGACCCATGAATTCATGGGTAACTGCTTATACCAGCTCCATCTGATGAGATGATAGACAAATGCAGATAAGAGAACAAAACTCTAATTCAAAGAAGCTCTACCTATTGCAGACAGTTTTCAAAAACAGAAAGAACACATGATAAAGTAAATATCAAAGATTTAACCAAATCCCAAAAGGTTTCATTTTAATCTGCCCATAGACAATATTTTATTCCATAGTGTGAAAGAAGTTTATTTAAAACAGAAACTATCATGCTATCTATATTCCTTTTGTAATATTGATATAATTCGAAATAATGTCAGATGTTTAGATTGCCCACCTGACCCTAGAGTTCCTTCAAGGCTTTGTGTTCAAAGATAATGTCTTATTTCCTTCTTTCTCGTTGTGGCTACTTGCCTCTCAGCCTGAGTAAGCCAGGCCACTTACTGGAGTATCTGCTTTAGTGCGCAGCACCTACAGTTTGTGTCCCGTGTAGTACCTTGATACAGTACCTTGATACACTCAGGATGAGTGACAGAGCCCTGGACTTACTAGGTACCTATGAGAACACTGAAAGGGCTCTACAAACAGAACAAAGTATGTACGTAGAAAATCCGCTTGTCATCAAGGGTAGAAGAGGGGAATGTAAGGTAACTTCTAAATCAGAAAGCCATTCTTGAAGTTAGTTCTCATTTGGTTTCCTAAGAATCAATTAATTTATTAGAGAGGTGACTGCTTCTCCAAATTTAACTTCCATAGATCCATTCATTCCTCCTAATTCTCTGTGAGACATTGAAGAATTTGGTGCAAACTTGAAACTTCTCATGGGCTCTCACGTACATTTCTCCATCCTGGAGGTGGGACTTCCTTTGTTATCAGAATGTAGAAGGTCTAAGTAGTTTATGGTAAACATGCCTATTTTTATTCAGAAGAAACTATCTTTCAGAACACTTTTTTCAAACTTTTTCCTGAACTCCAAATTCTTGAGTTGTTAAAGGGCAGTATGCAAAAAATGGTACTGCAGTCAAGTCAATCTGGGAATTGGTGTTATTGTTTTACTTATTGCAGGACCTCTCAGTTTTGAGCTCTGTAAAGTCCCAAGAGGATGGGAGGTGGAAGAGTCATGCTAACAACAGTACCTTAACTCGTTTTGCCAATTTGAAGCTTTTTTCAGGATCATTGATTAATAACTTAGTAGCTAGTATTATAGCAGAACTGTACGGGAAACAGGGTCTTTTGGACAGTGCTTTTTCACTTTTTGTTCCTTGAAGTTCTGGTGAGGGTGAAATAGGCATGAAAGGAAAGCACTTAATTCAATATTTAATGAAGAGTAAGGTGACAGTATAATTCTGCTAAAACAAAGTTCAGCAGTAGAGAGCTTGTCTCACTCCAGTGAAGCGTGGGGGCTTTGAGGTACCAAGTAAAATTCCAGGAGAGTTTCATAACCATGAAATGCCCACTGCTTGCACATAGTACATGGTTCATAAGCAGGTACTGAATAAATTAACGAAAGTACCACAACTGCCATTTTATTCAACTTTTGGGAGAAAATTTTATCAGCTAATTTATAAACTAAAATGCAAAACAGAAGAGAAAGAAAACAGTGTAATTTCAGAAAAGCCTCTCATTTGGGTAAAATTCCAAATGAAGTTTAATGAAGGTTGTGCATCTACCACCAATTACAGACCATGAGTGTATTTTTTAGTATTATGTGGTATAAACTGTCAGAATACTTTTCAAAGCCTACACAAATTCCTAGGACCACTGAGGATCCTAACAGAAACTGCAATGGTGAAGCAACAGGCACGAAGCTTTACCAGAACTAGCTGCTGCGAGCTAACTTCTGCACTCCAAGACCATCTTCTCCCATAGTAATCTTATAGGAATAGAAAAAAACATTGTAAATTTTCCTGCCAAAAACAAGTACTCTGGGGTAAGCAAGTTCTTTCCTTATGTTTTAGGTTTAAAATTGTAAGACACACCTGTTTTTTAAAAAAAAGAGACACGGGTCTCACTGTTGCCCAGACTGGAGTGGAGTGGCACAATCATAGCTCACTGCAGCCTCCAACTCCTGGGGTCAAGTGATCTTCCTTCCTCAGCCTGCCAAGTAGCTGGGACTGATTAGGAGCGTGCTAACACGCTTTCTTTTTGAACTTATATTTCTGCTGGCCCTGGAGGCCAGCTTCCCTAGTAAAATAGTCTCCTGCAGACCTCCTCCTCCCGTTTTGGTCTTCCCTGGTCAGCACCCAAGTACCCAGAGAGCCTCACCCTCTCATATTCATCCTTGGCTCTGCTCAGCATCTCCAGGATGTCGATGGGCCTGTGGTCGCTGCAGCCATTTGCCTGGCTGGGACTCTGTTTATCCCGAGCAGCTTGCTGGGATCGCCGTGTCTCCTCTTCTACCACACTAGAGGAGAAGAACAAGGTTTTAGAAAGGCCTCTTGAAACAAAATCTGACCCAAGATTTCTTTTGGTGTTCATCTTCCAAGGATACACTAAGAGTGTCACATGATGACATTATTCTTTTTTTTTTTTTTTTTTGAGATGGAGTCTCACACTGTCACCCAGGCTGGAGTGCAGTGGCGCAATCTCGGCTCACTGCAAACTTCACCTCCTGGGTTCACGCCATCCTCCTGCCTCAGCCTCCGGAGTAGCTGGGACTACAGCGCCCACCACCACGCCCGGCTAATTTTTTGTATTTTTAGTAGAGACGGGGTTTCACCGTGTTAGCCAGGATGGTCTCAATCTCCTGACCTCGTGATCTGCCCTTGGCCTCCCCAAGTGCTGGGATTACAGGCGTGAGTCACTGCGCCCAGCCGATTACATTATTCTTGCAATATATAACACAGAACCTCAGTTACCTCATTTCAGGAATAAATGACTTACCATTTCACTGTCTCATTAACACTGCCAATATTTACCCTTCAGAAGGATAAAAATACAGAATTCCTTCCTAGAGTTGGTAGAGATGCATTAAAAACTCCACTAAGGTATCTCCCTTTTTCCCTTGAAGTATTTCAAAATCAGTCAAACTAATTGCTAAAGTAAATCTGAAAATGGACAATTCCACCAAGACACAGGAAGGCTGCATAGTTGAACAAATCCTCTGTGGAAAGTTTGGATTGACATTGGGCTAGCAAGGACAAAGTCAGTTCTTGAAAATAGAGGTCTTGGTGAATCCTTAAAAGTTAGTAACACTATAAGCAAATAAAAGGTTTCCCTTATTCCCCCTTTTAAAAACCACCAACTTAGCCTGGCCAACTTGGCAAAACCCCGTCTCTACAAAAAATACAAAAATTAGCTGGGCGTAGTGGTACATGCCTGTAGTCCCAGCTATTTGGAAGGCTGAGGTGGGAGGACTGCTTGAGTCTGGCAGGTAGAGGCTGCAGTGAGCTGATATCACGCCACTGCACTCCAGCCTGGGTGACAGAGTGAGACCTTGACTACAAAAAAAAAAAAAAATCACTAAGTGGGCTTTCAGTTTTTAAGAACACCCCCTTCTCTCTTGTATAGAAAGATCTGAAACAATTATAGCAAAATATTAGGAACTGAAAGCTGGGTGGTAAGCACATATTTTGTTATTTCCTATATTTTTCTTCAAGCTTTCAAGCTTGAATAATAAATTTTAAAAAAGCACTTTTTTTTTTTTTTTTTTTTAAGATTCATTCAGGCCAGGCACAGTGCTCATGTCTATAATCCTAGCACTTTGTGAGGCTGAGGCAGGACGATCACTTGAGCCCAGGAGTTTGAGACCAGCCCAGGCAACATAGTGAAACCCTGTTTTAAAAAACAAAAAACCCAGCCTGCACAGGAGCTCTCATTAGAGTGTGGGGAAAAGGTGAACAGAGATGGCTTTTTTATTTAAAAATAATGGGTTAAACAATATTAAACCGACTTAAAAAAAAAAAAAGAAAACCCAGAATCCTTGAGTTTTATTATTATTTTTGTAGAGATGGGGTTTGATATGTTGCCCAGGCTGGTCTCAAAACTCCTAGTCTCAAGTGATCCTCCTGCCTCAGCCTCCCAAAATACTGGGATTAAAGGCATGAACTACCACAACCTACCCATTGAATTTTTGTTTGTTTGTTTTATTTATTTTTTTATTGTACAGACAAGGTCTCACCATGTTGCCCAGGCTGGTCTCAAACTCCTGGCCTCAAGCAATCCTCCCACCTCAGCCTCCCAAAGTGCCGGGATTATAAGACATGAGCCACCACACCTGGCCAGTTGATTTTTAAGCATGCTAAAATTTATTGTGATTCTCCAAGAAGGGCAGGCCTATAGATTTTCTCAAATTTTATTTGACTATAGAATTTTACTCTGAGGTAGAATTCTTGTTTGGAAAATGTGGCTTTAAGGTAACATGTAGTTTCTCTATCTAGATTCTTATAGCTCCTAATAAGACTATTACTTCTAAAACAAATGTAGCATCATGAGCTTCATGGTAGACTGAAAGACTGGTATGGGATATGAGAATAAGACCAAACATGAATTGTTTATTTAATGCTCAAATATAGGCTACATCAGCCTGAATCCATCTTCATAAAGGATCTGTCACACAGCCTGTTTTCCACCTACCTCCTGACATGTTGCCTGACTTGGCCATGCTGGTATTTAACTCTTCTCTGACCCAGACTAGGATCTGTGATGCTGTGATTATTTTGGTTTAAGAGAAGAATATTTCTTTTCTTTTTCTTTTCTTTTTTTTTTTTTTTTGAGACAGAGCCTTACTCTGTCACCCGGGCTAGAGTGCAGTGGTGCGATCTCGGCTTACTGCAACCTCCACCTCCCGGGTTCAAGCGATTCTCGTGCCTCAGCCGCCCTAGTAGCTGGGATTACAGGTGTGCACTACGATGCCCGGCTAATTTTTGTATTTTTAATAAAGACAGGGTTTCACCATGTTGACTAGGCTGGTCTTGAACTCCTGACCTCAAGTGATCTTACCACCTCAGCCTTCCAAAGTGCTGGGATTACAGGCGTGAGCCACTGCGCCCAGGCAGAACAGGTAATTTTATAAAGCTCACCACTGCTGAAAGCAGAAGCTGTCAGGGGTGGTATGGAAGGGACTCTCACATAAACGAGGCTTGGACTCTAGGGCCTCTTCTAATCCAAACTTTATGAATAGCACCCATGCCATTCTCCTTTCCTTTCAAACACCGAAACCTACCCCTAAGATGTCTGTAAGATCAGGAATAAAGCTTACTTCCATGAGTCCTCCAAAGTTTACATAGTCTATGTGGCCAAATCTTCAAACAACTTTTTATTGTTAAGAAGAGTTTCTGAGGCCGGGTGTGGTGGCTCACACCTGTAATCCCAGCACTTTGGGAGGCCAAGGTGGGTAGATCATGAGGTCAAGAGTTCAAGGTCAGCCGGGCCAAGATGGTGAAACCCTGTCTCTACTAAAAATACAAAAATGAGCTGCACGCAGTGGCAGGCACTCATAATCCCAGCTACTCAGGAGGCTGAGGCGGGAGAACTGCTTGAACCCAGGTGGGTGGAGGTTGCAGTGAATCCAGATCACGCCACCGCACTCCTGGGTGACAGAGCAAGACTCTGTCTCCAAAAAAAAAAAAAAAGAGTTTCTGGCAGACTGGATTTCCTCTTTAGGAGAGTCAACAGCTTCTAAGTTTAGTGGGTTTTCAACTCTGCCACCACTGACCAGAGAATATACAAATTTAGATGACATAGGTCTAGAAGCTCACTCATTTTCCTACATAGTTTCTCGTTTTTATAAACATTGTTTGGAGTAAATCAGTTTTTTTTTTTTTTTTTTTTTTTTTTTTTTTGAGATGGAGTCTCACTCTGTCGCCCAGGCTGGAGTGCAGTGGCGTGATCTTGGCTCACTGCACGCTCTGCCTCCCGGGTTCACGCCATTCTCCTGCCTCAGCCTCCCGAGTAGCTGGGACTACAGGCGCCCGCCACCATGCCCCGCTAATTTTTTTGTATTTTTACTAGAGACAAGGTTTCACCATGTTAGCCAGGATGGTCTCGATCTCCTGACCTTGTGATATGCCCATCTTGGCCTCCCAAAGTGCTGGGATTACAGGCATGAGCCACCGCACCCGGCCTGGAGTAAATCAGTTTTTTACTTGGAGGATCTTTATTAGATTGTGGCTGTCAAATAGTGATGGGAAGAACTGTATTTAAAAGAATGGGCACTGATGGACACATTTATTTATATGTATAATATACTAACAAGAACTGTGCTAGTATTTTTGGATAGTAGAGGTGATATTCTCAAATATGTAGCAAACAACAACAACAAAAAGTAACAAACAGGCTTATGCAGGCAGATTTAGAACAAAGACAGATAGTCTTCTTTAGTTTTGGTGACCAGAGAGGCATTTATCACAAAGTTAATGGTAACATACAATATTCTCTTCAGCTATAAATAGGCCAGACACTTAAAACTCACAATCAACAGTTTCACCAGGGTATTCTCTAATCACTTTTTTTTTTTTGAGATGGGATCTCACTATATTGCCCAGGCTGATCTTGAACTCCTGGGGCCCAAGTGATCTGCCCACCTGGGCCTCACAAGTATTATAGCTGAAATGACAGGTACACACCACTGTGCCTGGCCTCTCTAATCACTTTCTTTTCTTCTTCCCCTTTTTTTTTTTTTTAATTAAACAGAGATGAATCTTGCTATCAGGACAGGATGGTCTTGAACTCCTGGCCTCAAGCAATCCTCCCCACCTTGACTTCCCAAAGTGCTGGGACTACAGGCATGAGCCACTGTGCCCAGGCTCAAATCACTTTTAATAACACATCTGTTTCTAGTCAAACAAGCTGAAAATTTAAGCAATTGTCCCTTTTTGGGCATTTCTGGTGAAAGAAGCCCCAATGCTCTTCTTTTCCCTTCCAGCTTTCCATTTCTACTCCTAATCCTATTTCTGGGTTCAATAAAATATTTTTAGACAGGCCTTCAGTCTTCAGCTTCATTTATCATTTGAAATCTTGCATTAGGGGTAACATGTGCCCTGACAGAGAAATGGTTTTCTTTCAATAGTTGTTAGAGCTAAAAGAGCCAGATCATTTCACTCAAAGCCCACGTGCCCTCATTCTGCAGGAGAAAGTGTTTATATATTAATACATTCCAAAGTTTAGAAAAAATTCTGGATTTCTGGATAACCATGAATCAACAACCCTGTGCCTTTTTGTTGTTGTTGTTTTGAGACAAAGTTTCACTCTTGTTGCCCAGGCTGGGGTGCAATGGCACGATCTTGGCTCACCGCCACCTCCACCTCCCGGGTTCAAGTGATTCTCCCGCCTCAGCCTCCCGAGTAGCTGGGATTACAGGCATGCACCACCACACCTGGCTTATTTTGTGTTTTTAGTAGAGACAGGGTTTCTCCATGTTGGTCAGGCTGGTCTTGCACTTCCGACCTCAGGTGATCTGCCCGCCTCGGCCCACCAAAGTGCTAGGATTACAGGCGTGAGCCACCACGCCCAGCCAACCCTGTGTCTTCTAAGTAACCACAAGTAAGCTGCCTTTGCTGTCACTTTCAAAGCTAAAACACGTGATCATCTAATAAATGGCTATGTTGAAAAATGGTTTTAGCTGGGTATGGTGGCTTGTGCCTATAGTCTCAATTACTTGGGAGGCTGAGGCAGGAGGATCCCTTAAGCCCAGGAGTTTGAGACTAGCCTGGGCAGTATGACAACATCTCATCTCAAAAAAAAAAAAAATAAATTAAAAAATGAAAAATAGTTTTATCTTTTTTAAGAGAAAAAGTGTTCTAAAAACAAAGTGTGGCTCTCTTTTCAAGCCAACATTTTTTCAAGTATAAGTGACTATAAGTTCATACAGAATGATGCCCTTGGGGTGTACACAAGTAATAAATATGGGCCCCCCCCGCAAGCTCACAGCCAGAACAGGCAACAAAGCAGGTGGCCGATAACTTCCGATCAGGACATGCTAGTAGTCTTAGATCATAACCTGGCCTTAGCCATGAACTGAGATTCTGGGTTAATTACTTATATATACTTTCATGAGTTTAAAATTAGGCTGTTGGCCTGGCATGGTGGCTCACGCCTATAATCCCAGCACTTTGGGAGGCCAAGGTGGGAGGACCACTTGAGCTTAGGACTTCGAGACCAGTTTGGGCAACATAGTGAGATCCCGTCTTTACCCACCCCCCAAAAAATTAGCTGATAGTGGTGGTGCATGCCTGTAGTCCCAGCTACTTGAGAGGCTGAGATGGGCGGATCACTTGAGCCCAGAAGTTTGAGGCTGCACTGAGCTGTGACTGCACCACTGCACTCCAGCCTGCATGACAGAGCGAGACTCTATCTAAAAAAGACCAAATAAAGTAAAATAAAATAAAAATAAAATAAGATTAGACTGTTAAAAAATTTAAGATTATTTTCTTTTAAACATGTGATTGAAAATTGCAAGAGAGCAAAGGGAATTTTGATTTGACAGATGGGGATGGCAGAGGGGGAAGAGAGGTCCACATTTCTGAGAAGATTCAGGCAAAAACTGAAAAAAAGCAGAAGTGCACCAGAATATACCGTCTACCTATTATAGCATTTTTGCCCAGAGCTCTGTAGACCCTCAGGCCCCCAGAAGCTCCGTGTCGTGGGCTTCCAGAATCCAGAATGGCAGTCCAGCAATACGGACAGGTCACACAAGGGCTGGCTTCTACAGGCTAGCTTGAGGGAGGACAATGAACTGCCCTTTAGAACATTAATTCAAGGAAAATAATTTTCTAAATTTCAAGGTTCTGAGTTACAAAAAACCTTCTGGAACACAACCCAAGAGTGGATTGGGCCCGTTAAGCCTAGAGTCTGTGTCAAAAACAAGTTCACTTAAAAGAACTAAATACAGATGTGTGTATGAGTTCTCTATCAGGCTATCACATATGGTATCCTTGTTACAGCCGAAATCTGGACAGAACCTAAATCAGAGTCACTGTATATGGTCAGGCTGTACACCTGATGCAGATATCCTCTGGAGCCGGGCAGTTTGGCAGCCCTAACCTACAGGTCCAACAGTAAAGTTCTGGTTAAATCATGATCTGTCTATAGAGCTGGATACAATGCAGCTGTCATAAATACTACAGAGAAAGATTTAATGCCCTGGAAAAATGCTGTTGATATGAAAAGCAGTATATATACAGTAGGATCCTATTTTTGTAAAAAAACAATCACACACATCTACTTAATATATACATAAAGAAGGAAGACTGGAAGGAAACTGAAATGCACACTGGGAGGAGTTAAGATAATAATTATATATATTTTAAAGCTTTTCAGCCTTTTCAAAGTTTTTGGCAGTAAAAAGAAATTGGGGAAATACATGAGTTGGTAGACTTTAGTAACAAAGAGAAGTGGGAGGGGATTATTTTTCATTTCTCACATATCATCAGTTAAATTTATGGAGTAATATACTTACTCAGCCATGAGTTTTGCTATGCGGTGACAGTCATTCTTGTCATAAAACCAGATACTATATATCGACACTTGAAAAACAAAGGGAAAAAAAGATAAGAGGAAATGAGGTTTCAACATTTGGGTGTATGTAAATAATACATTATCATCATGGAATTCACTAAATGTACCATCAGATCCTCAAATTGTTAATACTCTATCTAAAGAAAACAAGTATCTCCTCCCCAAATTGTTCAATAAAATCAGGACAGGTAAAACATTCAGATAAAGATTACACAAAATAGTTTTAGACATTATCACCAGATCTCAGTGAACCTAAGATGTTACTAAGTGTAAGATGCAACCATTATTTATGTACTATCAAGCTTTTAAGAAAAAGGCTCCCAATTAAACTAAGAATCATACTGATTCTAAGATGCATTCTAAATTGATATTAAAATTGTTGCCGGGCATAGTGGCTCACACCTGTAATCCTAGCACTTTAGGAGGCCGAGGTGGGCGGATCACTTGAGGTCAGGAGTTCAACACCAGCCTGGCCAACATAGGTGAAACGTGTCTCCACTAAAAATACAAAAATTAGCCGGCTGTGGTGGCATGCCTGTAATCCCAGCTACTCAGGAGGCTGAGGCAGGAGAATCGCTTGGGCCCAGGAGGCAGAGGTTGCAGTGAGCCAAGATCACGCCACTGCACTGCAGCCTGGGCAACAGAGTGAGACCCCATCTAAAAAAAAAAAAAAAAAAAAGGTATTACAATTGTTACAATACAAAGCTTCCAAACAAATGCCAGCTCTATATCCATCCTATGACTGACTGTTTACATGTGAAATGGACTGAGCTCAGTCTATGGCACTTCTTATCCCATTCTTTTTATTCCCAATATGGTGCTCAGTTCAAAGAAAGCCCTAAACAAATTTGCTGCAAGATAAACGAACTTTATTAAAGATTATAATACATAAAAGCTACTATAACTGCTTTTTGGATAAGGTAGAGTAGAAATACTGAACATACAAGCTGAAACAGACACACAGATGGATAAGACCCATTGCTACCATGTGGGCCCATATGATGACACAGCTCAGCATACCCTGTACCTCCTTAAATACTTACAATGATTCCCTAGCACAGAAATGGCAGGTATCATTATGCTTTTTTTAAGAAAACATTAAAACTTTTTATTTTGAAATAATTGTACCTTCACATGCAATTGTAAAGAACAGACAGATCTTGGTACCCTATAAATTGTTTCCACCAATGGTAACATTTTACAAAATTATGGTATACTATCACAGCCAGGATACTGACATCAGTCGAGATACAGAAATTTCCATGGCCACCACGACCCCTGGTGCCCTTTTATGGCCCAAATCCACCTTGCTCTGGCCCCTCCCCTGTCCCTGACTCTTGGCAAATAGGAACCTGTTCTCTATTTCTACAGTGTTGTAATTTCAAGAGTATTATATTACATAAATGAAACCACAGCAGTCATAGAAGACTGCTGTCCATTCCGAGCTGGTTGTAATGAGGTCCTCTTTGCTATTCCTGCTCCACTGCCTTCATGGAAGGGAGACACATAAGTCCCCTGGTGGCCAATTGTTATTAGCGGGGCTTCCAATCCTTGCCAGTTTTGCTGGGCTGGCCTAGTATTGCCGGCAAGACTCTCGTTCAGTCTAGGAGAGGAATGAGCCTACCCGGGCCACCTTCTGTTGCTAGGTTGAAGGGCAAGAAACACCAGGCCCAGGCCCCCTTCTTATGTTGGGTGGGGGTTTGTAAGACACTTTGCTGCTGCTGTTCTGCCAGTTCTGGGGTCCTGACCAGATCGTCCTCTTTCTACCTTTCAGAGTTCTCCAGATTGTCTGTTGTGTCATTTCCAGGTTTTATAGCTGTAAATGGCAGGGAGAGACAAGTCTATGCTACTCAGTTTAACTGGAACTTTCATTTTGCATTTTTATGGATGGGAATAGGGGTTAACGGAGAGACTAAGTAACTTATTAACAAATTAGAGAAAAAAATCAGTCTCAGAGCTGTAAGTAAAACTTGGGTGAGGCCGGGCGTGGTGGCTCACGCCTGTAATCCCAGAACTTTGGGAGGCCAAGACGGGTGGAGCACCTGAGGTCAGGAGTTCGAGACCAGCCTGGCCAACATGGTGAAACCCCATCTCTACTAAAAATACAAAATTAGCCGGGTGTGGTGGCGCATGCCTGTAATCCCAGCTACTCAGGAAGCGGAGACAGGAGAATTGCTTGAATCCGGGAGGTGGAGGTTGCAGTGAGCTGAGATTGCACCACTGCACTCCAGCCTGGGCAACAAGAGTGAAACTCCGCCTTAAAACAAACAAACAATCAAACAAAAAAACCCAAAAAACAAACTTGGGTCTTCTGACTCCTAGACCAGTTATCTTGTCACTACATTTTCATTGCTTACATCTCATTACATTGAAATAACATTACAAGTTTTTATAGAAACAAAAAGTTAGTGAGCTTCAGTTATGCTTGATGATTAAAGTGACATATAAAAGAAGAAAGCCTATACATAATTAAGTTAAAAGGCACATTAAGAGGGTGCCATACAATATAGGAAACAGAAGTGCTAGCACAAGAGATTTTAAATCAATCAAAAAATCATTTTTATAACTATTATTTGAATTCTATAATTATCAGTATATACCAATTTAGAAAACCACCTCTTTAAAAGTTATTTTAATGCTCGATTATTTGTTTCACCCTGAATTAAGGCCATTATTCCACAAAAGACTTCATGGCAAATCATAACTTTAAAAGTTTCCTTCTCAGCTGGGCGTGGTGGCTCTTGCCTGTAATCCTAGCACCCTGGAAGACCGAGGTGGGTGGATCACCCGAGGTCAGGAGTTCGAGACCACCCTGGCCAACATGGTGAAACCCATCTCTACTAAAAATACAAAATATTAGCCTGGCATGGTGGTGGATGCCTGCAATTCCAGCTACTCGGGAGGCTGAGGCAGGAGACTCTCTTGAACTGGGAGGTGGAGGTTGCAGTGAGCCGAGATCGCGCCATTGCACTCCAGCCTGGGCAACAAGAGTGAAACTCTGTCTCAAAAAAAAAAAAAAAATTACATATATATATATATATGTATGTTCCCTTCTCAACAGAAATATAATTTTGAGTCTATTGTTATTGCAGAGTTGATGAAAATATTATTGATACAGCGAGTGAACAGCTTCATTTTAATGAATGAAGATCATGAACAAGAATTTTTTTCCTACCCTGTTTACAAAGGGCTTCTCAGGCAGGGAAAAACCTCTAATTACACTAAAACTGCTCTAAATCTATGGAGCCCGTGTATGACCATGTGTCGCACAGGTGGTACACTACCTGAAGGAAGTCCAGGCTCGCCAGTGTCTGAGCCTTCAACCAGCTGGAAAGAGTTTCCCATGTTTGGAATCCATTTTCACAGTGCCTCTTTTTTTTCACAGAATTTCAAAGCACTATGAGTGCTCCAAACAGAATCAAACTCCAACGAATAACAAGTAATTTTGGAATGTTTTACATGATGGTAAGTCAACAAATTCACTCAGCTTTAACATCTCAATGGAAGGAGCACAGAAGCAGCCTTGTTACAGAGATAATTATTAAGCATTATCTACTGCAGGTTCTTAGTTATGCTCTTAGCAGCTAAGGCTTGCTCCAACTACAGTAAATCAGATCAGGGCTTTAAAAAGACTCCATATATGGCAATTACACATGACTGCCTTTCTTGAAATATGCCTCTTCCAAGCTTGGCTAATGAACACCCCAAACACCTAAGTCCAAATACAAAAATTTGTTTTCCTCCAATAAGCTATAATAATCTGGGCATACCAAAACAATACACAGTGATAAGAAAAGTTTATGATATGCGGCCAGGTGCAGTGGCTCACGCCTGTAATCCCAGAACTTTGGGAGGCTGAGGTGGGTGGATCACCTGAGGTGAGGAGTTCCAGACCAGCCTGGCCAACATGGTGAAATCCCGTCTCTACTAAAAATACAAAAATTAGCTGGGCGTGGTGATGCATGTTTATAATCCCAGCTACTCAGGAGGCTAAGGAAGGGGAATTGCTTAAACCCGGGAGGCAGAGGTTGCAGTGAGCCGAGATCGCGCCACTGCACTCCAGTCTGGGTGACAGAACAAGACTCTGTCTCAAAAAAAAAAAAAAAAAAAAAAGAAAAAAAGAAAAAAAAAGTTTATGATATGCAACACATCAGGCTTAGAGAGGAACACACAATTTTTTCTGTGCTAAACAGAAGCAATTAAGTGTGTTTTCACAGGGGCTTATAAAGCGAACACTTAGGAAAGAACTACTTATCAATAATCAAAGTAAGTCCATCAAAGCTGTCAACTTATTTTGAAAAACCTTCATTTAAGATGCCCCCTTTTCCTTTGAAAAAATACAATATAATTTAGACATAAGACACATGCCTTCTGCTTTTGTATATTATCAAACTGCCTAAAAAGAGCCAAACACTTTCAAAGCCATGTTTGCAGAAGAAATAAAGATAAGAAAGCCATAATGATAGCTTAATGGGTAAGGGATAAGAGTCACACTCGATTCTGCCAAAAGCAGACCTGCAGAGGTTCAGACACGCATCCAAGAATCAGCTGTCTGCCAACATATCAAACGGTCAGTGTGTGCAACTGGCAAGAAAGCCCAGGGAGCTGCCACGGAGCCTGTCACTGTCACTCATGAGGAAAGACAGACAAGTTCACCAGATAGCTAAAACTGCAGAGGACCTCCTCTTCAAACCGAAGCTAAGCATTCTTCCCTCTAGAGAACTTACACTCTAAGGCCCAACACATTCTGCCAACAATTCACTTGCTGAAATAAATTTCTCTGATTAACTATGCCACAGAGAATTCAGGCTTTTGGCAATACAGTATTGCCTTGCTATGGCAAATGATGGCACACTGCTTTACAAATGGCCTTTCTCAAGATGAAAGAAACTACTTACTTAATGGATACCTACCACACATTGTGACTGCTAACAGCTATCCTAAGTCAGTCATGTTGCATAGGATACAACACAAGTCATTGAAAAGTTGGCTGGGTGTGGTGGCTCACACCTCTAATCCCAACACTTTGGGAGGCTGAGGCAGGAGGTTCACTTGAGCCCAGGAGTTCAAGACCAGCCTGGGCAACACAGTGGGACCTTGTTTATTTTTAAAAAATGTTTTAATTAAAAAAAAAAAAAAGAAAAAAGTTAGGAGGTGTGATAGGACATTTCATTGCCTTCCACAAAAAATATCACAATCCATCTAAGAATATCGAACATTAAATGTTTCCTTTGCTTTTCAAATGAAGGCCCCTTTCTTTTGAAAATATAAAAAAAAATACTAATTACAAAAATTAAAGGTATTCGAACTATTTTGTATTGAGAAATTTTAAGTGGAGTTTTGAGTAAGAGTTTTCTATTTCCTTAGACCCGTTTAAAGATATAGCAACCTATTATGATTTCATATAAAATATTTCACTGTTTCTTGTCTTGAGAGAGGTACATGGCTCATATAAGATCAAGAAAAGCCAAATTAATTTGGTATCTTTGTAAAATCCCTTGAGACTTCTAGAGATGCTGTGAAATGTCACAGAAACAGAGCTGGGAATCACTCTCATACATATGTTGTCTTTGTTCATTTATTATTTAGATCTAACCTACTTTCTAGAAGGATCTGAGGAGGCTGGAGATTTTCTCAGTATGGTGCCAAGCAAAAAGGTGGTTTAATAAAAAGCTTTTTGGTGGTGATGTTAAGAGTTATAAAATTTCTTTTTCCTGAAACTCTGTGCTTGAGAAAATAAATAAAGAGAAAAAAAGTTATGCAATTTCTAAAGATGATACTGACAAAGATCTCTTACGCCAGTAAACAAAAACAAGAAAATGGGCTTTGGGTGTAGACAAATACATTTTTTATATATAAAAATGGAATAGGTATATAAACATAAGTCAGCCCTGGCAAGTGAAAAGGCATTGACTCGGCAGATCATTTCCTTTAAGACAAGAATAAGCATGGAGGCTCTCCAAGAACATCAAAGGGTTAGGAAAGAGTGAGAAGACAAGAAACGCTCTAGGATAGAGGGGCAGAAAACACACACACAGGAAAAAGGATATGGAGCCTAAAACTGACTGACATGGGATCACAACAGATTTTGGCATGTTACAAACACTTAGGTAGATGAGATGTTGTATATCTGCAAGTAACTCTGGAAAATGTGATTCAATTATCTTTGCAGCTTAACCCTTTTGGCCAAAAAACCCACTCATTTCAGACCACCACTGAACACTAATATGGTAGAGAAAGAGTCCAACTTCTAAAATTTAAATTGTAATATCTACTGATTGAATATTGAACAATGATTAAAAGACTTAGGACAGGTAATTTTAAAATGCTACTCTTCAAGGTCTTCAGATTATCATTTAAAAATCTGGTGCCTCTGTCTAAATTAAATCAAATCTGAATATATTAACCCAAAATACTCTTTCCACAATCCCATTAACATTATAATCTCAGTACAGAATTCAGACACATGAAATGACCATTGAACTTCTTTAGGAATTACGAAAATAAACCTAACAATATCACAACTGATTACTCCCACTTGCAAAAGTTTTAAACAATGGACAACCCTAAGTAAAACAGTGATTTGCACTAGGTTTTTGCCTTTGCTGTTAGGATTTATATCTGCTACTGCCACACAGTACCCACAGCTCCTTAAAGTACAGCTTCCAAAGTGTGTGGTGTAAATCAGGGGTCCCCAACCTCAGGGTCACGGATTGGTATCGGTCCGTGGCCTGTTAGGAACCAGGCTGCACAGCAGGAGGTGAGTGGCAGACAACAGAGCATTACTGCCTGAGCTCTGCTTCTTGTCAGATCAGCTGTGGCAATAGATTCTCATAGGAGCTCCAGCCCTACTGTGAACTGCACATGCGAGGGATCTAGATTGTGGTTCCTTACAAGAATCTAATGCCTGATGATCTGTCATTGTCTTCCATCACCCCCAGATGGGACCACTGTTGAGATGCAGGAAAACAAGCTCTGGGCACCCACTGATTCTACATGATGGTGAGTTGCATAATTATTTCATTATATATTACAATACCTATAGAAATAAAGTACACAATAAATGTAATGTGTCTGAATCATCCTGAAACGATCCCCCAATCCCCGTCCATTGAAAAATGGTCTTCCACAAAGCCGGTCCCTGGTGCCAAAAGGTTGGGGAATGCTGGTGTAAATGATTATGGTTCTGCCAAATGTTGGACATGTCCAACCCCCCACCCCGCAACTGGTAGTCTAGTTGCTCTAGTATCCCACACAAATGTCATCTTTATGTATCATAAGGGAGAGACAAAGGCAGGTGGAAGCATGGCCCTTGACCTCTATGGATTTGAATTCCCATTTCCTAGGCTTCCAAAAATCTACACTTAGGGATCTGGGAAACAGGTCAGATGGGGTGTAAGAAAGGGGGGGGACTTATTTTCTCTCCTTTCCCTAACTTCTACTCTCCTACACATTTTTCTACCAATTTACTAATCGATCATCCACAGCAGGGTTGTAAGCACAAATACCTCACGGACTGTAAGAGACCTCAGGGTGTGGTGAGATCAGTGATGAAAATGTCTTACCTACAACTCTGGCTGACTGTAGTACTTGCAGGAATCCAAGTGCTGTGTGGTCACAGATGTCATTTTATCACAAGAAAAATCAGAAATCCAGGTAAGGATGTATAAAATATGGTAATTTTTAAATGTTGGTAGCAAACGCTTAGCCTGTGCTTTCCTTTTATTAAAAAGAAAAAGCTGGCCGGGTGCGGTGGCTCACACTTGTAATCCCAGCACTTTGGGAGGCCAAGGTGGGTGGATCACTTGAGGCCAGGAGTTCAAGACCAGCCTGGCCAACATAGTAAAACCCCTTCTCTACTAAAAATACAAAAAATTAGCCAGGCATGCTGGCATGTGCCTGTAATCCCAGCTACTGGCGAGGCCAAGGCAGAAGAATCGCTTGAGCCTGGGAGGCAGAGGTTGTGGTGAGCTGAGATTGTGCCAGTGCACTCCAGCCTGGGAAACACAGCAAGATTCCACCTCAAAAAACAAAAACAAAAACAAATAAACAAAAAAACAAAGGCCAGGTGTGGTGGCTCACGCCTGTAATCCCAGCACTTTGGGAGGCCGAAGTGGGTGGATCACCTGAAGTCAGGAGTTCAAGACCAGCCTGGCCAACATGGTGAAATCCTGTTTCTACTAACAATACAAAAATTAGCCGGGCGTGGTGGCGTGTGCCTGTAATCCCAGCTCAGGAGGCTGAGGCAGAAGAATTACTTGAACCAGGGTGGTGGAGGTTGCAGTGAGCCGAGATTGTGCCACTGTACTCCAGCCTGGGCGACAAGGGCAAAACTCCGTCTCAGAAAAAAAAAAAAAAGAAAAGAAATAGCAGAAGCTGAGCATGCCTGTAAGCAGTGACTTTGTAAGTGACTCAGACCTGCCTGGATCCTCCAGGGCACTGAACCTGAAGGGCCCAGTCTGGAGGTTTATTCTGCACACTCCAGAGGAGCTTCAGTCTTCTTAGACTAGTGGTTACTCTGTTTCAATTTTTACATACACAGATAACTTCACTGTGTAAACAGAAGGTGAAAACCTACATATTACATGTTAACATATTTCTGTCACTTAGGTACAAATAATGATTTCCTTTGTGAGTTCTCAAAAGAAAAAACATTCAAAGTATTGAATACTTAACATAATTATCTAAAAGAGGTAAATGATACAGGCATGGTTAACTTTACAAATCTTTACAATTAAGGTAACACCACAATTAAAAAAAAAAGATAAAAAGTGCTTTTATCTGACAACACTACCTGAGGGGGAAAAAGCCAGTAAATAGTGAATCATAATGAAAAGAATCTGATTTGGAAATTCTGGAATGTTCATGGATTTACAAAGTTACCAAGAAGGCACTTGGTAAAGGCTCTACCAGAACACTAAGCAGCGCCTACAATGAGCCAGAAAGCAATATATGTATTTTTAAAACATTTGAACTAACAGTGTCACTGAGTCAGACTCAGCCACTGACTCTTAAGTCCCTCTATGTTTTTGTGGTGATTTTACCTCTTCAATCTACAAATGTGGCAACAGCAAGGCTCTTTCCTTATCTTCGTCCAGAAGGCCAGACTAATGCAGTTGCCACAGACCCTTTCTCCTTCACTGATTACAGAATCATACCAAGCACAGCGGTGCCGCAGCTGATGGTGGAAGACTGCCTTTCTTCAGGCTAAGAAAGAAGTACTGCACTGAATTCAAAGATATCAAAGAATGAATCACGGAAATTTTCTTGTTGTTTATGAATTCCTCTTTCAGTGTGGAGGGAGAACTCACATTTTTGGACTGGACAAATTATAAACTTATCTTGTAAGGAAATTTCTTGTGCTGTGCTTTGAAAGTCTGAAGATTTGCTCCAAATGCCAACAGCCACCTACCATCTCTACTGTTCTGAGACTTGCCCTTGAACTGAGAAAGGACAAGCAGAGAGACAAAAAAAGCATACACTACAGCATTTCTTCTACTAAAACTTTCCATTTGGCAGCGGCATTTTCAACACTATGGAAATGAACCTCCCTACTTTTTCTAGTGATCTAATTTTAATTAAAAACACTATATATCAAGAGATTGATGCCCGATATAAAGGAAAAGTGATAAGTGAAGCAGAAACGAAGGGGTACTTCTCTCTGGCTTTTGGAGGTAAGTTCTTAAAAATATTAAATAGCAATAATATTTAACATTTTAAATTATACTTAAGAGGTAATTGTCTTTTTTGGTTAAGCAGGCTAAAGAGCAACATATTAGACCAGTAGATATATGACATTAACTCCTTTTTAAGAAAATTTCAAATCAGATTTTACTCACATAGGATCACTTTGAAAGTGTTTCATACAAACCACAAACTTGTAATTGTTTAAACCCGTCGAGGTAAAATAAAAATCGGGAAATGTCTGTGTTCTTTTGAAAAACTCAAAAGGACTTTGTCCATTTTCCCAAAACTGCTTTTGGTTTTACAGAAAATGTTAAAAAATACAAAAAGTGGCATTAAGTGGGAGATACATGCCTTAGGGTGTTACATGGAGGAAACATGAAAAAGTTGTCCTTATAAATGATTACCTTCCAGTAAAAAGATGCCGTATCTAACATGCACATAAAGTAAAATCATCGTTTTTGGTTAAAACTACCATTACACACTGGTCTATGGCGAGAATAAGGTTAGGTCTGAGAAGAGAAAATCAAGACCATATACTCTTTCCAAACAATGGGTGAGTACTGCTGCTGAAAATGACCAAGAAAAAATATGTACATACCGTTACTGTCTCTCTGATAGATCAGATTGTCACTGTTACTAGCCCAGTCATTCAAATTTACAACAGATAACTCTCAAATCACAGACCTTAAATCATTAATTTTTATCATTAACCTACAGGGAGTTGTTTTAAGAATAAACGTGCATAGCTTTGGGCTTACTGTAGTAGCAAATTTCATTAAGAATCCTGACCTAGCGGGGTGCAGTGGCTATAGTGTAATCCTAGCACTTTGGGAGGCTGAGGTGGGAAGATCGCTTGAGGCCGGGAGTTGGAGACCAGGTTGGTCAACACAGCAAGACCCTATCACTACAAAAAATTTGTAGAGACCCTATCTCTATTTAAAAGAAAAAAATTTAGCTGGTGTGGTAGCTCACACCTATAGTCCTAGCTACTCAGGGCAGGGGCTGAGGATGGAGGATCATTTGGACACTATAGCCTGGCACAGAGTGAGACCTGTTCAAAAAAAAAAAAAAAAATTGACCTTAAAGAAAGAGTTTGACATAGAAAGTTCTAACACAGTTTAGTAACTTCAGCTTATAATTTTCTAAGAAAATACAAACGAACCTAAGGACTAAAAATATAAATAAAATTCTTTAAAAGTACACAGTAGTTTTAATCTATATGGTATAGCAGCTGGTAAAGTGCTTGGCAAATGACATATTCAATAAATGTTGCTGAATTCCGGTATGTATCCGAGTTAAATAATCACCTTGGTTAAAAACAAGGTAAAACACTATATATATGTGTATGTATATATGTATATATATACACGCGTGTATATATATATACACATATATATACACGTATATATGTAATACCACATTTTCACTGTATATACATATATATATACATATATATACATATATACACACACACACACACACATATATATATATATTTTGAGATGGGAGTATATATAATTTTTTTTTTGAGATGGAGTCTCGCTCTGTTGCCCAGGCTGGAGTGCAATGGTGCGATCTTGGCTAACTGCAACCTCCGCCTCCCAGGTTCTAGTGATTCTCCTGCCTCAGCCTCCTAAGTAGCTGGGATTGCAGGTGCGTGCCAACACGCCCGGCTAATTTTTTATTTTTAGTAGCAGTGGGGTTTTACCATGTTGGTCAGGCTGGTCTCAAACTCCTGACCTCGTGATCCGCCTGGCTCGGCCTCCCAAAGTGCTGGGATTATAGGCATGAGCCACTGTGCCTGGCCCAAAATGCAATATTGAAATAGTTTTTGCCAAAGAAAATCATTAAATGCCGGAATCAATTTTATAGAGCTTGATGGTACTGCAAACCTATATTATTAATACTTTCAATTAACCAGGTTATACTGTAGACTGTCTAGCTGTAAGAAAGAGAAAAATCAGTTCTGTTTGCTTTTACAAGTCACGTGCCACAAATGTTGCTTTGTTCAGTGACAGACTGCATACCTAACAGTGGTCTGTTAAGATTATAATACCACATTTTCACTGTACGTTTTAAGATGTATTTAGATGTACAAATTCTTACCAATGTGCTATAACTGCCTCTCACATTCAGTACAGTAACATGCTGTACAGGTTTGTAGCCTCAGAGCAATACCATATATTCTAGGTGTGTAGGCTATGTCATTTAGGTTTGTGTAAGTATACTCTATGATGTTCATACAACAAAACTGCCTAATGACGTCTTTTAGGACATATCTCTGTTGTTAAGTGACATTAAGTGACTCATGACTGTACTTTATTATTGATTCACATGCCAGGTTTAGATTCTTAAAAAATTCCTCAGAACACACTTCACAGAATATTCTTGGGGCATTTTCTAATTAAGTGATAGGTAAGCATATAGATATTAAAAAAAGATTCCCCATTACTACTTTTATTCCTAAGAAGTGTCCACAGTGAAAACCAAAAGACCTCTGACACTGGTCTTGAGGAAAAACATCTTCTAAGAGAAGTATTACTCAGTGAGGTGTGCTGCTTGTAGCAGGTATGTATTGGGTTGGTGCAAAATATTTGTGGTTCTTGACATTAATTGCAAAAACCACAATTACTTTTGCACCAACCTAATAGTGAGGTATGTTGCTTGTACTAGGTACATATAATAGGGAGGTATGTTGCTCACCACCTTGCTGAGGGAATAGTGAATCACAGAAGCATGATTTCCTCATCACAGAAGAGTGGCCTTTGGAGACAAGTTTCCCTTGAAGATTAGACCAGAAGTGTATGAACCCCGTAGCTACCTTTACAGAGGCTGGTCTCCACACGGAGAACTAACAGTCCTAGTGCCATTTACTGAATAGAACATTCCTCTCAGCATTTTCTTTAGAAGTGATGGGAGAGATTTTTAATCTATTGGCCCAATTATTTTATTTATGAGTCCATTCAAATCTATTTATTCCTAAGTAATTTTTGTTAAACTATGTTTTCCTAGGAAACTGTCTTTATCATCCAAGTTTTAAATTTACAGGCAAAAGTTCTTCACAGTGGCTTGTTTTTAAAAATGCATGTTCTCTTCCTTTAGTTGGAACATATTTATATTTTTACTCCTAATACTGCATATTGTACCTCCCCTTGTTCTTTTTATGGTTGTTGCTGGATCATGTTATAGCGGAGTTTTTCGTTTTGTTGATCTGCTCTATTCTATTGAAATTTCTAGGCCGGGTGCGGTGGCTCACGCCTGTAATCCCAGCACTTTGGGAGGCCAAAGCGGGTGGATCATGAGGTCAGGAGATCGAGACCATCCTGGCTAACACTGTGAAACCCCGTCTTTACTAAAAATACAAAAAAATTAGCTGGGTGTGGTGGCGGGTGCCTGTAGTCCCAGCTACTCAGGAGGCTGAGGCAGGAGAATGGCGTGAACCTGGGAGGCAGAGCTTGCAGTGAGCCTAGATCGCGCCACTGCACCCCAGCCTGGGCGACAAAGCAAGACTCCGTTTCAAAAAAAAAAAAAAGAAATTTCTACTTTTTGCAATTAATTTCTACTCTTTATTTTCCTTCAACTTTACTCAGATTTCCCTATTTTCCTCCCTAAATTCTTTGGCTGAATGGCCTATATGTGGCAATTTTTATAAACCTCTAATATATACTTGAAAAAATGCAAATTCTCTAATTGCTAGAAGTAGGATTTTTTTTTCTTTTTTCTCCCCAGATAGACTTTATCATCACTTAATGTCAGTAGCAGAACTGGACAAAATTTTCATCACTGAGAGCAGCAGGGTTTTGGTTTTTTTTTCTTTTTTTTGAGATGGAGTCTTGCTCTGTTGCCCAGGCTGGAGTGCAGTAGTGTGATCTTGGCTCACTGCAACTTCTGCCTCCCGAGTTTAGGCAATTCTCTGCCTCAGCCTCCTGAGTAGCTGGGATTACAGGCGCTTGCCACCATGCCTGGCTAATTTTTTTTTTTTTTTGTATTTTTAGTAGAGACAGGTTTTCACCATCTTAGGCAGGCTGGTCTTGAACACCTGACCTCGTGGTCCACCCTCCTCGGCCTTCCAAAGTATTGGGATTATAGGTGTGAGCCACTGCGCCTGGCCAGCAGGGTTTTTTATATGTCTATCATATCAGGTTAACTGTATTGTTCAACTATCCAATAACTTTTTGTCTGTGGCCAGATGTGGTGGCTCACACCTGTAATCCTAGCACTTTGGGAGGCCAAGGTGGGAGGATCACTTGTGGCCCGGAGGTCGAAACCAGCCTGGGCAATAAAGCAAAACCCCAACTCTTAAAAAAAAAAATTTGTCTGCTTTATCTGTCAATTACTAAAGTGGCTTATTAAAATCTGTCACTATAATTAGGGATTTTTAACATTCAGTTTGCAATTCTGACATATACTAAGTATATATCATTCAAAATTATTTTATCTTCTAGGTCATTTATTCCTTTCATCATTATGTGGTAACTTTTATCCCTAATGATGCTTTTTGCTTTACAGTTTACCGTGTATGACTCACACAGAGACACCAGCCTTTTCTGCTTGATATCTGCCTGATAAATCTCATTCTATTGCTTACTTTCAACCTTTCCAGGATCTTAAGAGTTCAAGTTTCTTGAAAACAGCATACAGGGCCAGTGCAGTGGCTCACACCTGTAATCCAGCACTTTGGGAAACCAAGACAGGAGGATTGCTTGAGCCCAAGAGTTTGAGACCAGCCTGGACAATATAGAGAGACCTTGTCTCTACAAAAAATAAAAACGTATTAGCCAGGAGTGGTGGCGTGCACTTGTGGTCCCAGCCACTTGGGAGGCTGAAATGGAAGGATCACTCAAGCCTCAGAGGTTGAGGCTGCAGAGAGCCATGATGGTGTGTTACTGCACTCCAGCCTGGATGTCACAGCGAGACCTGTCTCTAAAATAAATAAATAGATAAAAATAATTAAAAATATTATAACAGTATGTAGGCAAATTCTATATGTTTATCCAATCTGAGTCTTTTAACTGGCAAGTTTAGTTCACTTAACATTTGTTCTAAATTGATTGATTTCTGCCATTTTATTTTGGGCTTTCTTTTTCCCATGGTTTCTATTTACTTTTTTCCCACTTCCTGGTTTTTATTGGTTTGAAAGTTAAGATATCCTATTTATGTTCTGCGGTGGAATCTTTTGAATACATAAAACCTTATTAATCAATTTAGCTGCCGTCATCACAATCTTGGAATGCTTAGGTTTGAACAGCTTCTAGTTTGTTATTGCTTTTTGCAAAATAAAATCATTAAAAGCCAGAACCAATTTCATAGAGCTTGATGGTACCACAAGCCTGTATCTTAATATTTTCAATTAATCAGGTTATAATGTGGAGCGTTTGGCTGTAAGAAAGAGAAAAACCAGTTCTGTCTGCTTTTACCAGCCACGCGCTGCAAATGCTCAATAGACACATGTGGCTACTGCACTGACAGCACTGCTGTGGGAGCTCCCAGAGCAAGAATCTGGGGAGACAACTGCTGTTGTTTTTGTTGAAAAGTATCTTTATTTTGTTCTCTTGGATTACTGAATTATTGGTTGTTTTTTTCTTCAGTCCTCTGAATATATTATTCTTTTGTTTTCTAAACTCAGTAGCTGCAACTAAGGAATATGCTGTCAGTCTAACTGGTGTTCCTTTGTAAACACTCAATCTTGAGTAACCTTTGGTTGCTTCTGTCTCTGCCTTTGATATCTCATCAGAATGTGTGTGTGTGTGTGTGGTGTGTGTGTGTGTGTGTGTATTTTTTTTTTTTTTTTTGAGACAGAGTCTCACTCTGTCACCTAGGCTGGAGTGCAGTGGCATGATCCCGGCTCACTACAACCTCCACCTCCCGGGTTCAAGCGATTTTCCTGCCTCGGCCTCCTGAGTAGCTGGAATTACAGGTGCCTGCCACCAGGCCCAGCTAATTTTTGTATTTTTAGTAGAGATGGGGTTTCACCATGCTGGCCAGACTGGTCTCGAACTCCTGACCTCAAGTGATCTGCCTGCCTAGGCCTCCCAAAGTGCTGGGATTACAGGCGTGAGCCAAAGCGTCCGGCTATATTTCTATGTTTTATGCTTGGAGCTCATTCTATTGTTTAAATCTGAGATTTATGTCTTTTATGGATTCTGGAAAATTCCCAGTCATCAACTCTTCAAATATTGCCTCTCTACAAATCTGCTTTATCATTCTGAAATTCTTATCCATCAAATGTTAGAGTTTATAATTCTAATCACTCTGTCATATTTCCATTTCGTCCTTTTTTTTGGATACATTCTGGATTTCCTCAGGTATCTCTTCTAGCTCACCAATTCTCTTTTCAGCTATTACCAATTAACTGTTGAATCCAAGTAGAGAGTGTCTTTCAATTAAAATTTTAATTTCTATTAGTTCTACTCAGCTATTTTTCGAATCTTCCTGTTTCTTTATAGCATTTAATTCTTTTTTATTTTTTTATTTTTTGAGACAGGGTCTCACTCTATCACCCAGGCTGGAGTGCAGTAGCGTGATCATGGCTCACTGCAGCCTCAACCTCGTAGGCTCAGGTGATTCTCCCACCTCAGCCTCCCAGGTCCACCCAGCTAATTTTTTGTATTTTTTATAGAGACGGGGTTTTGCCATGTTGCTCATGCTGGTCTTGAACTCCTGGGCTCAAGTGATCTGTATGCCTTGGCCTCCCAAAGTGCTGGGATTACAAGTGTGAGCCACTGTGCCTGGTAGCATTTTATTCTTTTCTTTTTGAGATGGAGTTTAGCTCTTGTTGCCCAGGCTGGAGTGCAGTGGCGTGATCTTGGCTCACTGCAACCTCTGCCTCCTGGGTTCAAACGATTCTCCAGACTCAATCTCTCCCAAGTAGCTGGGATTACAGGCGTCTGCCACCACGCCAGGCTAATTTTTTGTATTTTTAGTAGAGATGGGGTTTCACCATCTTGGGCAGGCTGGTCTCGAACTCTTGACCTCAGGTGATCCACCTGCCTCGGCCTCCCAAAGTGTTGGGATTTCAGGTGTGAGCCACTGCGCAGGGCCTTTATTCTTTTTTCACATTTGCTGTTCTTTCTTTTTACTTTATTTTATAATCTGTATCTGGTATTTACATCCATTAGAGTCTCTAGTTTCCATGAACTAAAGTCTTTGGGAAGGGTTGTATAATCCTGCTGTTTGTCGTATGCTACCTTTCATTCACTGCAAAGTATTTTCTTGTATATTTAGTAATTTTAGACCACAAGACATGTCTGATATTCCTGGGCAACCTGGGCTAAGAATGTATCTTGCCAGAAGGGATCTACATTTGCTTCTGCCAGATGCCCTAGAGTAATCACCAGCTGATGATTAATTTTATGTTAATTTCTTGACCTGGGTAAGAAATGATACTAAATGAATGGTACAACTTGAACCTTAGATTTGTATGAGGGAAGGCCCACGGTTATTTTTCAGGAAGACGTCTTCCTTCTAACCCAAAGCCCATATTTATTTATTTTTTATTTTTTTAATTGAGATGGAGTCTTGCTCTGTCTCCCAGGCTGGAGTGCTATGGGGCCATCTACGCTCATTGCAACCTTCGCTGCCTGGGTTCAAGCGATTCTCCTGCCTAGCCTCCCAAGTAGCTGGGACTACAGGTGTGCACCACCATGTCCGGCTAATTTTTTTATATTTTTAGTAGAGATGGGGTTTCGCCATGTTGGCCAGGCTGGTCTTGAACTCCTGACCTCAGGTGATCCACCCGCCTCGGCCTCCCAAAGTGCCGGGATTACAGGCGTGAGCCACCACACCTGGCCGAGACTTCTCATTTTTAATATATATATTTTTCCAATGTATACCTCAGGCTTTCTAGTAACGGCCCCTACAACATTTGAAAATAATACTTGTAAAGAGACACAAACAGCCTGTAGCTCGTGCATGGTACTATCAGAAGGGATAGGAAGAAGCATATCACAGGCCTGTGTTATAAGAGAACCTGGATAGGCCGGGTGTGGATAACACTGATGTCCCTAGGATTCTTTCACTAATGAGATCATTTGTTGAGTCCAGAATGGAGACACAGTCTATGATATTTTGTATTTGTAAATGCCTAACAAAATACCTTACTTTCATGATGGCCTTTTAAGATAAATAGGTCAAATCAGTGGTTCAAATGATTTAGCCAAGGTTGTAGTCAGTAAGGCAAGCCCAGAATAGAATTCTTATCTGCAAACTAAATTCCATGCCAAAAGAGTGTTACCATGGCAAAGCCACCCTCAGGGATATATTCTGCAGCTTTTGTATCTAGAAATTATTTGTAAGTTTCAAAAAGGAATGACTAAATAGGATGCATAAAAATCTAATCCAAAGCTTCCCAAGTAGGTGTTTTATTCAGGTATGGCACAACAAAGAGTATGTTAGCACATGAACTCATGCTGAGACTTCCACTGTCCAGCATGGCAGCTGCCAGCACATACAGCCACGTAAATTCTAATAAATTAAATTAAATAAACTAAAAAGAAGTGTTCTTCATTTGCCCTAGCCACATTTCAGGCTACCATATGGGACAGTGCTGACACGGAACTGTCATTTTCCCTGACTGCAAAGTTTTAGTGGATAGCACTGCTCTAGAATATGGATTGATGAAGTAATTTTATTGTTACAGTAGAGTGGAAAGAACATTGGCCTTGAAGCCCGAAAGACCTACTCTTGAATTCTGCATCTGTCACTTATTACCTTTGCGAATCTCGAGCAGTTCCCTAAACAACTCTGAGCCTCTTGTTTTCTCAACCTGTAAGTTGAGGATCAGAAATAAGGTGCTAGAAATACCACTGTTACTCAATAACTCCAGAATTTATAACCTCTCCATTCTTCACTGCAGTCCCACTGGTGTCTTGTGGCTGCCAAAAGGCCCTTGCACAGAATAAAAATACACTGTTCCCAAAAGATTCAAGAGGCTGGACATGGTGGCTCATGCCAGCACTTTGAGAGGCTGAGGCGGGAGAATTGCTTGAGCCCAGGAATTCAAGACCAGCCAGGGCAACACAGTGAGACCTTGTCTTTTGAAAACCACCACCACCACCACTACCCCACAAAGATTTAAGAGAATCACCAAGCCTAAGCCCTTAGTCAATGTAAGAATTTTCTCTGTAAGATTTTATCTTTTTCTTGAGGGGTGGGGTGGGTGTAGATGGGCATGTTTTATAAAGAAAAACTCTTAAAAATAAATAAAACAAATAACCTAGAACTGAAAAAAAGTTATGGTTCACTGTTCTAGTACATTAACTCCAAAAATTAATTTGAATGAAAGAAGTTGGATATGAAGGTGTAACTTGAGTTAAATGGGTCAGGTGTCTTGATGGTATTTCCCATAAGAGAATGGTAGAAGAGCAGCTATAGAATCAGGTATAATTACCTGTATGCATAATCAGATACTAACTTTTTATTTAAAGAACAAATCCCTAAACAACTTAATAGCTCGCTGACCTGACAAGACTATTTTCCACTTTTAAGACTAGGTAGACAAAACACACACTCAAGAGAGGCTTTAACACTCACAACATCATTTTCTGTTGTCTTATCACTTCTCCCCAATACAGCTATTCCTTTAAATACTTTCCCTAATGAAATGACCTGGTTAAGTGAGTTTTCTGTTCAACTAAGAAAAGTTTTGTTTCAATCAGTTGAAAATTTTCTAAAGTAAAATGCATTAGTTCACTTTCTCCCCAATAATGTTCTAGTTAACATAATAAATACTCTTGATGATTTTAGGTCTCATTATAACAATTTAACCTATGATACTACAGTGGAGTTAAAGTTATAAAATATTGACATTTTAATGCTGACCCCATGTTATTCTCTGGATATCTGCTTGATTTTCAGAAAATAAAACCTAGTATTAGCTTGTTTTCTTATAATTTGCCTTCATTTCTTCCACACACGAACTATAAAAATATTTCCAGACAACTGAAGCTCCGATTAGTTAGCTTCTGGTTACTCATGGTTCAATTATATTTGTGTTATGTCACACTTTCAATTTCACGGGACTTTTGCCTTGTGAAAAAAATATAATACAATTCATCTCAGGTTTATGCTAAATGGTAACTGGGTCCGGATAACTTTCCCTACTGACTACTTTAATAATCAAACCACTTAGGAGTGATGGCTAGATTAAGTTTCCAGGTAGTAAAGAACAGAATTAAGCCTATTTCATTTAAAAAAAAAAAATTGGATCTGTATTCCTTTGCAGAATTTCTCCCACTCTCTTTTCATTTTTTGAGACAGGGCCTCGCTCTGTTGCCCAGGCTGGAGTGCAGTGGCGCAATCATGGCTCACTGCAGCCTCGACGGCCTCTTGGGTTCAAGTGACTTTCCCGCCTCAGCCTCCTGGGTAGCTGGGACTACAAGTGTGTGCCACCACACCTGGCTAATTTTTCTATTTTTTTGTGGGGAGGGGGTTTTGACATGTTGCCCAGGCTGGTCTCAAACTGCTGGGCTCAAGCAATCTGCTTGCCTCGGTCTCCCAAAGTCCTGGGATTGCAGGCGTGAGCCACTGTGCCCAGCTGAATTTTCCCTTTAATGGAATATTCAGTACAAAGAAAAGAGCAATCTGAAATAATTATATTGTTAACATTAGTTTAAATAAATCCATCTGAACTTACAGCTATTACAAAGCATGTCGAATATGTCCACAGAATTTAAAACCTGAGAGGTAATTACCTGGACAAATAGTTTACTGAGAAGTCAAAAGATAGAACCTGTTTCACTTATACTTAAAAGTGTGCTACTGGCCGGGCATGGTGGCTCACGCTTGTAATCCCAGCACTTTGGGAGGCCGAGGCGGGCGGATCACGAGGTCAGGAGATCGAGACCACGGTGAAACCCTGTCTCTACTAAAAAATAAAAAAATAAAAAATTAGCCGGGTGTGGTGGCGGACGCCTGTAGTCCCAGCTACTCGGAGAGGCTGAGACAGGAGAATGGCGTGAACCCGGGAGGTGGAGCTTGCAGTGAGCCGAGATTGCGCCACTGCACTCCAGCCTGGGCGACAGAGCAAGACTCTGTCTCAAAAAAAAAAGGGTGCTACGGAAAAGAACTTGCGGTTTCTAGCTTTAAAATAGGCCTTGTTACTTCTCATTCAGGGAATTAAGAGGTGTATACTTTTTAGTAACTTTTTCTATTTTATACCGAAGACATCCCCCAAGAACAATTACCTCCCGGCCAAGTGAAATTCAAACACATTAACTTTTACTTTTTAAGTTAGAAGCAACATTTCTCCAACTATATCCTTAGATGCTAATTAGAGCACAATCATTGTTACCATAACCAGTTTTCATATCCCTATAGTCAATGTCCAAAAAACTGTCCTCAAACATCCATACCTTCAATATCCATACTAACATACTGGAATCAAGTATATTTTTTAGTAGTGTAGTTTCTTGGAAGGGCCACTCTAGCTTTGCTGACTACATCCAATCGTTATTAGAGACTGTAAAAACGCCTGAAAGAACCCTGGACTAAAAAACAGAAGAGTCATAATCCCAACTCTCCAACAGGGTAATAGTTATGCATCTCTGACTCTCAGTTGACTTAACTGCCTGCTTACACCACATAGGTAACTGTATCGTTAACATTAAAGCACCATAGCTCTTGGCTCAGTGCTGGTAACCAGTAGACACTCAATTAAATAAACAGATAGAAAAACCTTACTTAGAAACATATTCAGACAAAATAAAGTAGAAAAAGTAATAAATATCTTAAAAAAAAAAAAAAGGCCGGGCGCGGTGGCTCACGCTTGTAATCCCAGCACTTTGGGAGGCCGAGGTGGGCAGATCACGAGGTCAGGAGATCGAGACCACGGTGAAACCCCGTCTCTACTAAAAAATACAAAAAAAAAAAATTAGCCGGGCGTGGTGGCGGGCGCCTGTAGTCCCAGCTACTCGGAGAGGCTGAGGCAGGAGAATGGCGTGAACCCGGGAGGCGGAGCTTGCAGTGAGCCGAGATTGTGCCACTGCACTCCAGCCTGGGCGACAGAGCGAGACTCTGTCTCAAAAAAAAAAAAAAAAAAAAAAAACCCACCACCACTATTCTGGGCAAAAATAGTACTTTCTGGCCGGGCGCTGTGGCTCATGCCTATAATCCCAACACTTTGGGAGGCCGAGGCAGGCAGATCACAAGGTCAGGAGATCAAGACCATCCTGGTGAACATGGTGAAACCTGTCTCTACTAAAAATACGAAAAAATTAGCCAGGCGTGGTGGCGGGTGCCTGCAGTCCCAGCTACTTGGGAGGCTGAGCCAGGAGAATGGCGTGAACCTGGGAGGCGGAGCTTGCAGTGAGCCTAGATCGCGCCACTGCACTCCAGCCTGGGCAAGAGAGTGAGACTCTGTCTCAAAAAAAAGAAAATAATAATAACAATAATAATAATACTTTCTTTGTGGGAAGAATTATCTGTATCTGTTCCCATCCTGTGTGTCCCAAACTAAGTTCTGTTGCTTAGGGACATGGGCAGCTGATAGTCCACAGCTGCAAAAAAACAAAGGCATAAACCGTATTTTAATAAACCAACAACAGAAATGTAGTGCTATTAAATGAAATAGTAAACTAAATTATATACAAAAGAATGTTTCCAGTTTCAGAGCTCAGTTTATTTTTTTGAGACACAGTCTCATTCTGTTGCCCAGGCTGGAGTACAGTGGCGCGATCTCAGCTCACTGCAACCTCCACCTCCCAGGTTCAAGTGATTACAGGCACCCGCCACCAAGCCCGGCTAATTTTTTTCTGTATTTTTAGTAGAGACGGGGTTTCACCATGTTGGCCTGGCTGGTCTCGAACTCCTGACCTCAAGTGATCTGCCCTCCTCGGCCTCCCAAAGTGCCGGGATTACAGGCATGAGCCACCACGTCTGGCCTCAGAGCCCAGTTTAAAAGGTTTGATCTTTCTAACAGACTCATTTATAATCATAAAGTAGAGACCATATTTTGTTTTGTAATTTGAAACTTCCTAAATAATGGATTGATAGAAACTAAAGTCACTCAATTTTAAATATAATAACTATAATAAAACAGATATACTCACAGCTTGCATTTCTATACAGAAGAAATGGTTCATGGAGCTGAAATTCCAAATCTTTATTCACTGGTTCAACTAGATTGTGCATATTTAGTCGATTCACAATGGTAAAACCATGGTAAGGGGAAGCTGACCTTAGGTTTAATAGAAGAAAAAAAAATATTTAGTTACCATTTAATCTGTAGAAATATTATCTACTATGTACTTTATTTTCATTTCAAAAAAGAATACATTAGAACATTATACAATATTATCAGCACTTATATCTGTAAACAAAAAATTTAAATCAGATCATACTCCTCCTCTGACGAGAAGTCTCCAAAGACAGTCTCTCAGAGTAACGGCCAAAGTCCTTACTGAGGCCACCAAGGCCCCACCTGATGTACTCCCCCCTCTGACTTCGTTTCCTATGGCTCTTCTCCAGCTCCTACTCTCCAGCCACACTGGGCTCCTTGCCATTCTCTCTGCATGTGTGCTTCTACCTAAAGATCTCTTCCTGGATTACTGCCCCAGAAGCTGCACAGCTATCTCATCTCCTCCAAGCCTTTGTTCAGATGTCACCTTTTTCATGAGGCCTACTTGAACTATCCTTTTTAATACTCCCAAGCTCAATACCTCTAACCTTCCTCTTTTATCCATACCACTTATTTTTAATATTTACTGTCCTCCCCCACTAGGATGTAAGCCCCGTGCAGATGGAGCTTTTGTCTTACTTTTTTCACACATATATCCCAAGACAGACACACAGTTGCTGAATGAAATATCATTCAATTGGATTGGCTATAATGGCTGCCCATCATTACAATAATGTTTTTCTTGCACCAAATAGATATTTACATAGTGCTCCTGAGTTAGACGGAAAATGCCTTGAATCCTACAATAGGAAACACCCTTGGTTCCCATATCAGAGGGATTCGGTACATGATCCTTTACTCTTCACATGTACCTAACACTTCATAGTTTTTCATGTTTCTCTACGATATACCCGGGGTGTTAACAGAACACTATTCTATAGATTAGGAGTCAAGCTTTGAATGATTAAGGCCTGTGCCTGAGGTCACACAAATAATGAGTTACAAATAATATAACTAGGATTCAGTTTCAGGTTTTTTGACTCCAAATCCAAGCTTCTACTATATGAAGTAATCACTGCAAAGTGATAGTCTGACATCCTGGTATTCTTTATCCAAGGTACACAAAATAGTCTCACATTTTCCAAACACAGTTTCTTGCGTCTCCTTTAATTAGAATCAGTACCATATATATAAGCCTCCGTGAATTGTATTAAATCCAGCCACCCACTACACTAAATCTCCTACTTTCTACAATCAGTGCCTCTGTATGATAACAATAAAGCCAGTAAAGTACTTTTTCCAAATATCATAGAAACTAATGTTCTAATAAGAGTTTCTAGAGATGTATATTGCTAATGAAGAGTAATGAAGGGAGTGAGGGTAAAGATCCCTTCCTATTTATTTATTTATTTTTTATGAGACGGAGTTTCGCTCTGTCACCTAGGCTGGAGTGCAGTGGCACGACCTCGGCTCACTGCAAGCTCTACCTCCTGGGTTCACGCTATTCTCCTGCCTCAGCCTCTCAAGTAGCTGGGACTACAGGTGCCTGCCACCACGCCCAGCTGATTTTTTGTATTTTTAGTAGAGACGGGGTTTCACCATGTTAGTCAGGATGGTCTCGATCTCCTGACCTCGTGATCCACCCACCTTGGCCTCCCAAAGTGCTGGGATTACAGGCGTGAGCCACCACGCCCGGCCGATCCCTTCCTTTTTAAAAGGAGAAAGATGAATAGCAGGGAACAAAGTGTCTAAGAAAAAAGAGCTTGGTGTACAAATATCAAAGAATTACACTTAAAAGAAGAAAAAAATGAGTGCATTTAGACAAGATCTCAAAGCTTTGTATAAAATTTAGAAGATTATTTGAGAAATTCTTTTAAATTGGCATCAATGGAAAAAGGCAATCCTTAAAAGGCAACTCAATACAAAAAAAAAAAGGGAAAAGACCAGATATCAGTAGTAACTCCTGCTGACTCCCTAAGCTTTAGAAAATAAGGGAAGGAACCTGCCCCTGTCAGAGTAAGACCTTAGAGGAATCCAGGAAAACAAGTACCCCATGACTATCATATACTGTCAGTTGTCTTTAGGCCCCAAAAGCTGCCTAACAAAAAAGTTGCAATTTGCAAACCAATCTTAAAGATAATGAATTTTTGAATAAGTTAAAAATAAAAAATATGCCATCATGAATAATCCAAGCTTTCTAAAGAACTCTCAAATAAGACACTGTACATAATCTAGAACTTCTGTGGGTTGGGAAAGAGGACAGAACCAGTCATAAAAGACAACCACTCATGTAGTAATGAAAGAACAGAGGGATCAACCTCTCAATAACATTATTTTACAGAGCTAGTCTATGTATTGTCTTTTCCCCAAATATATATCTTTTTTTTTTCTTTCTAATATGGGGGTAGGGAGAGAGAGGCAGGCATCTGTTTTAGACTCAATCGTTATTATTTTGAAATTGCTTTGCTAGGCTGCTAATATAAATTCTAGTTCAGTTTATTCTGAATCACAGAAAGGCTCAGAGAAAAGAAAGAACCTGGTTAAGATTTCACAGCTAGGGAAAGATGAAAACTTGAAGGATACTAGCAGGAAGGTTCCAAAGCCAAATGTGCAAGAGAATTGAACCGTTTGACATTGTTCACCACTATACTGTTAAAAACAAATATACATATTTTAAAAACTTACCTTCGATATACAAATAAGGTCCCTTCTATATCAGTCTTCTCCTATGAAAGACAATGACTCAATTAGTTTTTTTGCCCCATAATCAGACCCCAAATAGTCCCAGTGGAGAAGTAACGCTTCACGTTTAAGATCAACTTGTTTCATTTCATTTATTATAAAATTCACCACTTTTGAACAGGTAAAGTCTCCCTCTCATTCCACAAATTGTGGTTACCATTTCTAATGTATGCTTTCAGTGCATAAGCATATACAATGTTTAATCCAGCAACATATCTGTATCTGCAGCATTTTTCTTTTTTAATTAGTAAAGGATAAAATCATAGAATAAACCTTCACTTTTTACAGCTAAAATGTTTTAGCCAGATTTCTTAACTTTAAAGCTAAGGTCCTGTATACTGCAATTTCTTCTCTTTTAAGTTTATCCAAGTTAATTTTAAAAAAGGAAAGGAATGAAATTTTCTTATAGGATACTTTGTTTCATCACTGGGGAGTTTTCGTACATTTTCACAACTAGCAAATTTTGTGGTTAAGAATTACTACCAAATAAAATCAGCTTGTTATTTTTAGAACTTGAAGAATCATGAATACTGAAAGTATACCCTGCCTCAGTGTAATTATTGGAGGCCTTTTCCATAGTTCATTTTTTGTGACAAGAGTGTATTTAGGTTTTAAACACAGTTCAGTGTTTTTTAAAAAATAAATAAGCTTATTAGTCTGCAATTTACAGCCTACAATGGACCTAAATATTTTACTGTAATCAACACATTATTAACATTTTAAATGTTAATCATATATTGAATGTGTTGGGATTAAAAAATTTAGAAAATTGATCATCTTGATTTCTTCCATAAGTACTACCCTAGCTTAAATATCATTATTTTCCTTCCTAAGGATTCAGAGGCTTTTTCTTACCTTTAAAATGTTAGGTTATTACTATAAGAAATTGGTAATCAACTGTCTTACAGTAAAAGAAAATTTGCCCACCAAAAAACATCATGCAAAGTTATAACTCACTGTAAAATAATAAAGAGGGAAAAGATTTTTGTCATACTCTATGTGCCAGGATCCAAATAAACAGTAGCAGCTTATTTTTCAATTCAGGTTATTATAGCTTGTATTTCATATTTAAAACAGAACTCCACAATGTAAAATTTTAAAATATTGAAAGCCTTTGTGAAAAACTAGAAAAACTCTTTAGTAAAAAGTCCTAGCCCCAAGTCTTCACCATTTGTCTGCAATCCATATTTCCCAAATTTATATACAGGCCAAGAAAAGAAAAAAGATTCATAACATTTCAAACTAAGGCAATGTCTAAAATAGCTACATTTAAAAAACAATCTACAATTTTATTCCTTGTGGCTTTCCATATCTCCTTCTCTTCCAGGAGGCAAAGGTAAACAACGTGATTATAAAAACTCTTCATCTGAATTAACTGTTCATAAATGCCAAATGATTTTCGATAAATTACTGATAAATATAATCTATGCATCTGTATTATAGGGTAAACGACATACTACGGTCATCTTCCAGAGTTCTGTTCGTTTAAGGATTTCATATCTTATTGAAATGTGAACTTCAGTCATTGGTGAATTCAATCCAACAAGCATTTACGTATTACTTTCTAAGTGTAAAGCCTGTAGCTGAATGAGTTAATTAGGAAGGGTCAATTACAAGAAAGTGGGAAATTATGCTTTTTAAACAACTAACAAAGCTTCAAGCAGGGGCTAACAAGAATCAGTGAACAGACTGAATGTAACTTTTCGGACCCTCTCCAGTGCACGAAAGCCAGAAAGTACTGAGTCTGAGGGGAGCATTCAGAGATGACATCACCAGCATCATAGATGGAACAAAACACATTTACAGGGTCTCTCTTGTTTGTACAAAGGTCTTCGGGGAGCCAGTGACCAGGGAAGCCTTTTTCCTAAGTGCCTTGGAATCTTTTCCGAAACTCTGTGTAGTTCGATTAAAGCCGGACCCACCCCCCCCCCTTCCAAGAATCGAAACTAATTGGATTTTAAACTTTAAACCTAAATGACCTCTGCGAAAGGGGCTCTCATTTACGTTTGCCAGGGGGAGAGGAAGAGTGTTTTATAGATAATGTACATGTAATTTATCTAATAATTCGCAAAGCCTCAAACACAAGCTTTCAAAAGGCACCCTTTTGACCCCACCGATCTCATAACCCCCAATGTATCTGCAAAGAAGGCAGGTCGCCCACGTCCCCAGACCCGACGCCAAGACTGATCCTGCTCCAATCCTCCCCTCCACTAGCTTTTCCTTGGGATGTCTCGAGCCACGTCTCTCACTCCTATCCCCCAATCCCAGGCGAACCCGACACCCCTCAGGCTCTGGCTAGGCTCTTCGCCAGACCCTGGCCTCGTCTCCGCCGCCCTGGCCTCTTGCTGTGCCCCCCACCCCACAGCAACCCGCGCGGCCCCTTTAAGAGACGGCAGCGGCCGGGTGGCCGTCCTCAGAGCCAGGCGGCACTCACCCACTGGTTGGCCTTGGGGCAGAAGGTGTACAGAGCGACCTGGCCCGTGAGGTCTGCGATGCTGGTGATATAGGGGTCGTGTTGCTTCAGGGCCGCCAGGCTCATCTCCTGCCCAGCTCGACTCAGCGCCTCCATCTTGAATCCCGAACCCTAGCCCCTCTGGCAGGGCGGAGTCGCGGACAGGAAAGTGCCATCGAGGCAAAGTTCCCCCATCTGCGTCAGTCCTCTCAACTTCCGCCTCTACGCGGGCCTCGCGGCAGGGCGGTACGCCAGCCATTCTGGTCCGCGGCGCGCACGCTCCGGGCGCCGGGTTCCGGCGCTGTCAGGTTCCACGGCCCTACGATGCGGGGCGGTGTGCAAGGCTGCGCAGTGGAGCTTGCAGGCTAGAGCCCTGGCGCTTCCCTTCCCTGAGCTAAAACAACTGGGTCCTGGGATCTGGCCTCTAGCTCGCCTGCCGAGCTCTTTCCAGGCAAAGGTTGGAGACCGCCAAAGTGCCGGCCTAGCGGTGCGCTGTCTGGCAGGGCCCGGGGCCACAGAAGGAAAACATCTCTGTGGAATGTGGAAATGCCGGACTCTACCGGGCCCGTTTAGAGAGCACAGAAAAGCATGGAGGAAAGGGAGAGGCAAGAAGCCCAGAAAATTTACCCTAGGTCTCAGATATGGATATATCGACCTAAAAGGAAGAAGATTCTGGGGCAAAATAAATGCAAGCAGAGAGTTTATTTGGCTCAAGCTTGAGGATTGCAACCCAGGAGCATAGATCCTTGAATATATACACTGATTAGCAGAAGGCACAAGTGGATTTTTTTTTCTTTTTTTCGAGACGGAGTTTCACTCTTGTAGCCAGGCTGAAGTGCAGTGGCGCGATCTCGACTCACTGCAACCTCTGCCTCCAAGGTTCAAGCGATTCTCCTGTCTCAGCGTCCCGAGTAGCTGGGATTATAGGGGCGCGCCACCATGCCCTGATAATTTTTGTGTTTTTAGTAGAGACAGGGTTTCGCCATGTTGGACAGGCTAGTCTCGAACTCCTGACCTCAGGTGATCCACCCGCCTCTGCCTCCCAAAGTGCTGAGATTACAGGCTTGAGCCACTGCGCCCGGCCCTTTTCTTTTTTTCCTTTTTGAAACGGAGTCTCGCTCTGTTGTCCAGGCAGGAGTGCAGTGGTGCAATCTCAAGCTCACTGCAACCTCTGCCTCCAGGATCCAAGCGATTCTCCTGCCTCAGCCTCCCAATTAGCTGGGATTACAGGCGCCCGCCACCACATCCGGCTAATTTTTTCTTTTTCTTTGTTTTTTTTTAAATGGAGTTTTGCTCTGTCGCCCGGGCTGGAGTGCAGTGGCACGATCTCAGCTCACTGCAACCTCTGCCTCCCGGGTTCAAGCGATTCTCCTGCGTCGGCCTCCAGAGTAGCCGGGATTACAGGCGCCCGCCACCACGCCCAGCTAATTTTTGTATTTTTTTTTAGTAGAGACGAGGTTTCACCACATTGGCCAGGCTGGTTTTGAACTCCTGACCTCAGGTGATCTGCCCTCCTCGGCCTCCCCAAGTGCTGGGATTACAAGCGTGAGCCACTGCGTCTGACCCACATAAATATTTTTGTCCAGCCCTGGGAAGAGTCCATGAAGGGTTTAATTTGTCTTGCTTCATTTAAAGCATTAAGCAGATCACTCATTTCTTTGGTAAATGTGTGTTGAGCATTTTAAAGGGTTTGAAAGAGGCACTAGCTAACAAGTAAAACAAATCATGGAGACTATAGGGAGTTCTATCCCCGCCAGACTTCTTAAAAAGCAACATTTCTTTCATTAAAAAAGGCATGGAGGCTGGGCGTGGTGGCTCATGCCTGTAATCCCAGCACTTTGGGAGGCTAAGGTGGGCAGACCGCCTGAGGTCAGGAGTTTGAGACCAGCCTGGCCAATATGGTGAAACCCCGTCTCTACTAAAAATACAAAAATTAGCTGGGTGTGGTGGCATACGCCTATAGTCCCAGCTGCTTGGGAGGCTGAGACAGGAGAATTGCTTGAACCTGGGAGGCGGAGGTTGCAGTGAGCCAAGATGGTGCCATTGCACTCCAGCCTGGGCGACAGAGCAAGACTCAAAAAAAAAAAAAAGGGTATGGTAGCCAGATGTGTTGGCTCATGCCTGTAAATCCTAACACTCTGGAAGGCCGAGGAGGGTGGATCACTTGAGGTCAGGAGTTGGAGACCAGCCTGGCCAACATGGTGAAACCCCATCTATACTAAAAATGCAAAAATTAGCTGGGCATGGTGGCACATGCCTGTAATCTCAGCTACTCAAGAGGCTGAGGCATGAGAATAGCTTGAACCCAGGAGACGGAGGTTGCAGTGACGCAAGATTACACCACTACACTCCAGAGCTTGGGCAACAGAGGGAGAAATTCCATCTAAAAAAAAAAAAAAAAAAAAGGGCATGGTGGCATGTACCTGTAGTCCCAGCTATTTGGTAGGCTGAGATGGGGATCACTTGAGGTCAGGAATTCAAGACCAGCCTGAGCAACATAGCAAGACTACGTCTGGAAAGAAAAAAAATTGACATCCCCAACAGAATTGAAAATTTTTGTAAGATAAAACCATGTTTTCAAGACAATAACACTAAATATTTGTATTGCCTATGATTTTATATCCCAGGACCACTGTTTTTTGTCATTGTGTTGATGAGAAGCATCAAACTCTGTAAAATAGTTGAAGAAATTTATTCTGATCCAACTATGAGTGACCATAGCCATTGACACAGCTCTCAGGAGATCCTGAGAACATGTGCCCAAGGTGATTGGGGCACAGCTTGGTTTTATACATTTTTGGGAGACATGAGACATCAAATACATTTCAGATGTATATTGGTTCTGTCCAGAAAGGTGAAACAACTTGAAATGTGTGCCAGCACACCTGGCTAATTAAAACTTTTTTTTTTTTTTTTTTGTAGAGATGGGGTCTGGCTCTATTGCCCAGGCTGGTCTCAAACTCCTGGCCTCAACCAATCCTCTGGCCTGGGTCTCCCAAAGTGTCACTGATAAAATGAGTTTTTTCCCCCCTGTGTATCAGTCACAAAGAATATCCCATTGAAAAAGGCAATCAGGTTTTATTCATTTGCCAGGGAATGGAGAAGTTGAGCTCTTCCTCTGAAAGCATCTTTTCTTGAAGCATAAAAGGCAAGGGGTTTATTGCCTTTATTCCTATGGGGCAGGAAAGGAATGTTAGTATGTGCAGGGTGGGACTCCAGGCACGCAGGCTCAATTCATAAACATGCATCTTCATACATCATATGTACACAAAATGGCAGAGATTTTCTTTTAGGGAAGGAAAATTAGCATTATAATGATATGTTCATGATCTAAAGGCACCCAGAGTTTGCCAGTTCCCGTTTGCGCTGGTTTTGTGGCGTCTTATCTTCCTCTGGCATCTGGTCAGGGATCAAGAAGCTCTGGCGCCATCTGGTTTCTTTAAGCAGCAGTGCCTATAGATAAAGGGACCAAAGAAAAACAGTAAGAAAAAGGAACTTTCCCAGTTATTTCATCAGGGCTGTCCTGGTTAACAAAAATGCTGAGATTACAGGCTTGAGCCACCGTGCCCAGCCCCCCTGTTTGTTAATGTAAAGAGAAATTTAGATTCTTTGCAGAATCATATAAGTATGTACAAATGTGGACAAAGACACAGGTATCATTCATTCACTCTTAAGTCAGTATTTATTGAACTCCTAATTGTGAGCTGGTGGCCCCTTGGGACCATCTCACTCTGTTTAAGACATTCCTGGCTCTGGGGGAAAAAAGAAAGTAGGACAGTGCAAGGAAACAGGGATGATGCTAGAGACATTTCTTTTTGAAATCCAGAGGACAGAGCTGCTAACTTAACTGCCTGGGAAAGTCTAGGAGGGCTTCCTGAAGGAGATGATGTTCAAACTGGTGTTCCAGGGATGACTGGGAGTTCAGGGAAAAAAAGTAAGGCCTGTGGTTCATTTCACAGCTCAGTGGTGAGGTAGAGAAGATGTGGTCATCCTCATTTGACAGATGATTTAATTGAGACCTGTGGGGAGAAATCACTGGCTCAAAATCCCACACTAGTCACAGAGGATCCAGTATTAGAATCTAGGGACTCCTATCTTCTACCCTGGGATCCTTTCCTACACGCCCCAGATGCCTTTCTTCCTTCCAGTGGCTGGAGGTAAGAGCCTTATTCCTCTCTACTTACCTTCAATCTGTTTTAAAAATCCACACCCTAATTTTTAAAAATCTGCACTTTAATGTTTAAAAAACATACATTCATCTGGTACAAAATTCAAAAGGCACACCTGAAACTGAATTTAGTTTTTTTTTCTTACATAGATTTCCTAAAATAATCAAAGACATTTCATTTTAATTTACTATTTTTGATTGAGCAGGGCCAGGCTAGTAAAGAACACCAAGTTATTTTAGGGAGTTTTCATATTTGGAATAGAAAATCACTCTGGGCCGGGCGCGGAGGCTCATGCCTGTAGTCCCAGAACTTTGGGAGGCCGAGGTGGGCGGATCACGAGGTCAGGAGATCGAGACCATCCTGGCTAACACAGTGAAACTCCGTCTCTACTAAAAATACAAAAAATTAGGCAGGCATGGTGGCGGGCGCTTCTAGTCCCAGCTACTAGGAAGGCTGAGGCAGGAGAATGGCGTGAACTCAGGGGGCGAAGCTTGCAGCAAGCCAAGATCGTGCCACTGCACTCCAGCCTGGGCGACAGAGTGAGACTCTATCTCAAAACAAACAAACAAACAAAAAAAGAAAATCACTCTGAAATACATATTTGCGTGCCTCTAAACATGCTCTGATGCCCCATATAGCTCTTAGGACATATTAAAGATAATGTGAATATTTTGGACTTGAAATTCATCTTCATTTATCCTGAGGCCTAATTTTGCCTTATATTTGTGAGTCAAACCTTAAGACCTTTCTTGTGTCTTCAGACAATAGACTCTGAGAGGGCAGAGATGGCATCTTAGTCTTATTAGGTCCCCAGTACCGAGCTAGCCCAGCTCCTGGCATAGAGTAGACTGTCAATAAATATTGGTGATTGAATGTCCTCTTGAAACCCAACTACTTCAAGGCCACACAAAAGACTACTAGGAAGGAGGGGAGGAAGCTGAGTGACAGAGGTGGGAAGGAAGCTCTATTCTACACACAATAACCTATAGTCACTTTGTAATCGCCCGATGTGTTCTTCCTGCCTGCTGCACAGACAAAACCAATTTACTGAGACCAGGGTATTACAGTAGAGAAAGAGTTGCTTTTTTTTTGAGATGGAGTCTCGCTCTGTTGCCCAGGCTGGAGTGCAGTGGCATGATCTCGGCTCACTGTAACCTCTGTCTCCCGGGTTCAGGCAATTCTTTTGCCTCAGCCTCCCAGGTAGCTGGGACTAATGTGCCACCACACCCAACTAATTTTTGTATTTTTAGTTGAGACAGGGTTTCACCATATTGGCCAGGCTGGTCTCAAACTCCTAACCTTGTGATCCGCCCTCCTGGGCCTCCCAAAGTGCTGGGATTACAGGCGTGAGCCACCACGTCCGGCTGAGAAAGAATTTTATAAATGCAGAGCTAGCCAAATGGAAGGATTAATTATTCAAATTAGTCTTCCTGAGAACTCAGAGGTTAGGGTTTTTATGGATAATTTGGTGGGTAGTGGGCTAGGGAATGCGTGCTACTGATTGGTTGGTGATGAAATCATAGGGGTGTGGAAAACTGTCCTCTTGCACTGAGTCTGCCTCTGAGTGGGGGCCATAGGACTAGTTGAGTCATGAGTCAGGGGTCCAGGTGGGGTCACTCAGTTGCCAGAATGCAAAGTCTGAAAAAATATCTCAAAAGACCAATCTTAGGGTCTATGATAGTGATGTTATTTATAGGAGCAATGGAGGAAGTTACAAATCTTGTGACCTCTGGCCACATGACTCCTGAGCAGTAAGGGATTATAGAAACTATGCCTGCATCTTAGAATTCAGGCCCCTCCCCTAAATCCTAATCTCATGGCCTTTCGTTAGTTTTACAAAGGCGGTTTCAGTCCCTGAGCAAGGAGGGGGTTGGTTTTAGGGAGAGATTATCATCATGTCTGCTTCCAAGTTAAACTATAAACTAAATTCCTCTCATTGTTAGCTCGGTCTGTGTCCAGAAATGAGCAAGAACAGCCAGCCTGTGAGGCCAGAAGGAAGATGGGGTTAGCCATGCTAGACTTTTCAAAGTGTCAGAAATTTGCAATGGTGGTTTCAACTTTTTTTTTTTTTTTTTGAGACGGAGTCTTGCTGTGTCGCCCAGGCTGGAGTGTAGTGGCATGATCTCCGCTCACTGCAAGCTCCGCCTCCCGGGTTCACGCCATTCTCCTGCCTCATCCTCCTGAGTAGCTGGGACTACAGGCGCCCGCCACCACGCCTGGCTAATTTTTTGTATTTTTAGAAGAGACAGGGTTTCACCGTGTTAGCCAGGATGGTCTCAATCTCCTGACCTCGTGATCCGCCCACCTCGGCCTCCCAGAATGTTAGGATTACAGGCATGAGCCACCGCGCCCGGCCGGTTTCAACTTTTGAGGTGTGTTCCATGTATGTCAACTTGTGTGTGTGTGTGTGTGTGTGTGTGTGTGTGTGAAATTGTGTCTCACTGTATTTCCCAGGCTGGCCTCAAACTTCTGGGCTCAAGCATTTCTCCCGCCTCAGCCTCCCGAGTAGCTGGGGGTACAGGTGCATACCACCATGCCTGGCCTATTTTTTTTTTTTTTTTTGAGATGGAGTTTTGCTCTTGTTGCCCAGGCTGGAGTGCAATGGCATGATCTCAGTTCACAGCAACCTCTGCCTCCCAGGTTCAAGTGATTCTCCTGCCTCAGCCTCCCGAGTAGCTGGGATTACAGGCATGCACCACCATGCCTGGCTAATTTTGTATTTTTAGTGGAGACAGGGTTTCTCTATGTTGGTCAGGCTGGTCTCGAACTCCTGACCTCAGGTGATCTGCCTGCCTTGGCCTCCCAAAGTGCTGGGATTACAGGCGTGAGCCACCATGTCTGACCTGGCCTATTTTTTAAAAAATTAAAAATAATTTAAAAAAATGAAAACCTAAAACCCAATCAGTCCAATCCCTCCCCTCCCCCAGTTGGAGTGGCTTTGTAGTAAAAAATCAAACTTGCCACTTTACGTCGTGCGACCTAAGGGAAAGGACACTGGAATTCAAGTCGGGAAATCAGTCCTTTAGTTCCTAACCTACCAGCTGTGTAACTTTTTCCATTAGTCGCAGGCTTTCCATTTCTTCAGTGTAAAATCCAAAGCCTTTAGTGGGTCCAGGGGATACTGTTTGGTCTGCCCTCCTGCTGTCTTTCCATTTCTGTTTTCTATGAATTTTCCTCTTAATTATTTCACACTAGCCCACTGGCCACCTTGCTGTTCTGTATATTACAAAAGAAAAAAATTACAACAAATTTAGTTTAAAGATCAAATTGGCTTTCATTTGTCTTTCTTGAATTGGGTATATAAAATAGAATGAGTATTCCAATGAGCTGATCAGAGGAAGTTGGCTTTACAGGCAGAGAAGGGCTGAAGAAAGCTGAAACAGGAAACAAAAAGCAGATTGGTCACTTCAAAGTTACTTTCCTTATAGGGTTAGAACAGAGAAACTTCCTTATGCCAGCTCAGGTAAACTAGGGCCCTTCTGATTGGTTGCTGTGAATCTCCTGTTTTTGGAAAACGGGCCTTTTTCAGAGTTCAGTTGGATTATGTCACTTAGCACAAGTGACTCCATTATGGTTTTGTCTGGTCTGCTGGGGCCGAGTGCAGGAGGCTAGTCCAAAGTAATGGCCTCCCATACACTTTGCTTAACAATGCCAAAGCAGTCTTGTGTCAGGTCCTTTGTACTTGCTGTTCCCCTTTTCTGAAACATTCTTCTTTCTGTTAGTTCTTAGATAGCCTCATGACTCATTCCCTTCACTTTCTTCATAGCACTTATCTGCAAGTTGTAGTTATTTATGTGTGGTCTGTCTCATTCATTTGATGAAGATAGGAATCATGTCTGTCTCTTTGACCATCACATTCCCAGTACCTGGCAGAGGCAAGGCCTAACATACGTATCTCTTGAATTAATTGGAATGTTAGGATGCTCTCTCTTCATCTATTGCATAAATCTTACAGAAGGGATGGTGGCTTCAACTCCACCTCTAACAAAGCATTTGTTTTTCATGAGTGCTAATTAAATAATAATGCCTGATTTACTTGTATTAATATATTCTCATTCTGAGGCTTTATGTTTCCTGAAGCAAACATACTGTTTTTAGTGTAGCCCAGAACAATCTTCAGCACCTTTTCAATCTTACAAGTTTTTCCACTTCCATTCTTTTCTTCTCTCCCCGCATTTCCCCTCTTCCCTGCCCTCCTTTACCTCTCCCCCTCCCCACTCTTTCCCTTTCCTCTCTCTCTCCCTCTCTCTTATTTATTTATTTATTTATTTTTTTTGGGACGGAGTCTTGCTCTATCACCCAGGCTGGAGTGCAGTGGCCCGATCTCGGCTCACTGCAACCTCTGCCTCCCCAGTTCACGCCATTCTCCTGCCTCATCCTCCCGAGTAGCTGGGACTACAGGCGCCTGCCACCACGCCTGGGTAATTTTTTGTATTTTTGGTAGAGACGGAGTTTCACTGTGTTAGCCAGGATGGTCTCGATTGCCTGACCTCATGATCTTCCCGCCTCAGCTTCCCAAAGTGTTGGGATTACAGGCATGAGCCACTGCGCCCGGCCTCTCTGTCTGATTTTTAAAATTTATTCTGGAAGTATCCGTTTATTCCTGTTTGCCTTTTTGGGCCAGGAAACCAAAGCTAACTAATTTTCTCAGGGTCATATAATGATTCATCTGCTGAGTTAAGATTAGCATCTTCTAGCCTTGGCTTCCAGGTAGATCACGTATCTTGCTACCACGCTGCCTGGCAGGCTCTTAAATTACACTGGCTACACGTGAGTGAAACTTGTTATCCTTGTGCTGCTGTTTCACCACTGATATTAATTTTTCATGATTGATCCAAAAGATTGTGGACTTACTATAAAATTAATTCCAGGTCCTTACCAGATATTTGGGACAGTAATGCTTTCTTTCGGTTTCTCAGAAAGGACTCAGAACTTTGTATTTTAAAATGATACTTTATAAAAGTATTTTTAAAGGTGCTTGATGTTCTCTAGAATTACACTTCTGAAATGTGAACTAGTTTAGTCTGTCAGTTCTGGAGCAGAAATGCTTTCAATCAGAAAGGAAGAAATAGCTGTTCCATTTGGAGTAATGCACCTAGAATATAAGAAGGTAGGACTAGACAGCCTTTAGATCATCCCTTTATTACCAGGCAAGACTGTATGTAACATAGTGTTCTTATGATGTTCTTAGGTAGAAAGTATTATGTTTTTTTTTTTTTGGTGTATATTTTAATGTATGCCTCTTTTTTTTTTATTATACTTTAGGTTTTAGGGTACATGTGCACAATGTGCAGGTTTGTTACATATGTATCCATGTGCCATGTTGATTTCCTGCACCCATTAACTCGTCATTTAGCATTAGGTATATCTCCTAATGCTGTCCCTCCCCCCTCCCGCCACCCCACAACAGTCCCTGGAATGTGATGTTCCCCTTCCTGTGTCCATGAGTTCTCATTGTTCAATTCCCACCTATGAGTGAGAACATGCGGTGTTTGGTTTTTTGTCCTTGCGATAGTTTACTGAGTTTTTTTACTGTTACTTAACCCAATGTAATGTTTCAAATAGCAATAGCACAGCAGTGGCATAAACAATAGCAATATAGTCAATGGATACACTGCTTATCCATGGAGCTCAAAGTACTTCCTAGGTGTACCTATTCACAAGCTCTCAAAATAGATATTGGATGTACATAAATTGTTGCCCATTTGCAGATGAAGGAGTTCAGAGGTAGGAGGAGATTAGCTGACTTGACTGTGGCAGAGCTCTTTTGGGTTCACCAACAATCCTTTGATCCTTTCCCATTGCATTGGGCACACAGCTAGGCTTCATTTCCCAAGCTCCTTTGCATTAGGCATGGCTCTATGACCCAATTCTGGTCAGCAGAATATTAGTGGAAAAGCTGTGTGTCATCTCCAGGCCCAGGCTTGAAGGAGCATGTTGCCCCTCCACACTTTCTTATCCCCTTTCTGTTGACTGGGTGCGGCAATGGTGAGACCGTAAGGAATGGCAGAGCCAGGATTGGAAAGAGCTTGGACCTTGAATCACCATACTGAGGAGTGTTACCTGATGACCAGACTATCCTTCTCAGACTGTTATGTGAATGAGAAGCATAGCCTGTTGACTTTAAGAGATGATGAACTTTGGGGTCTCTTTGTTACCTCAGTGAAGCCTATCTCACTTAATTACACCGCTCCAGATAGTTTAGAAAGTCAGCAATAAAACTTCAGCCTTCAGAAATAGAATTAAAATTAAGCACATGATTTACCAGAACACACTGCTTAGTGCTTTGACAATAAGTCAAAATTTTAAAAGAACTCCAGGCATAGCTCTGCATTTACAGTCAGTTAGAGGCACAAATTTGCAGAGTCACAAAGTGGCTAAAGACCAAAAATGTTTTTGTCTATACCATTAGGCAATTGATTTTGCAATTGCATCATGAAGTAATCTGCTAAGCCCAAATGGGAGGTTGTCATTTAAAATGCACTTTTCTTTTATTTTTTTATTTTATTTTATTTTATTTTTTTTTTTTTTTGAGACGGAGTCTCGCTCTGTCACCCAGGCTGGAGTGCAGTGGCGCAATCTCGGCTCACTGCAAGCTCCGCCTCCCGGGTTCACGCCATTCTCCTGCCTCAGCCTCTCCGAGTAGCTGGGACTACAGGCGCCCGCCACTACGCCCGGCTAATTTTTTTGTATTTTTAGTAGAGACGGGGTTTCACCGTGGTCTCGATCTTCTGACCTCGTGATCCGCCCGCCTCGGCCTCCCAAAGTGCTGGGATTACAAGCGTGAGCCACCGCGCCCAGCCTTAAAATGCACTTTTCCATGAGAGTTCCACAAATATGCTCAGAGTTCCTTTAATCCTGCCTTTCTTTTCCCCTCAGGCATACGAAAATACAAGTATTTCTTAAACCAACAAAATAAGAAGAGTTTGATTAAAGGCATCTGTCCACTTTTTCAATTCTGAACACTGCAAGCTTCTTTGTTGTTTCTGCAGAAGTACCAACAGAACCTATAGACTCTTTCTGTTCCTGGATGCTTTCTGTATCTTCCCAGTTTCAGTTCTAGGGTGCCTCTAATCTTATACTACCATTATTCATCCACAAATATTTATTTATCTGGCAAAATTAACGTAGTAATAATAATAATAGTTCTTTTTAGAGATGGGGGTCTTGCTATGTTGCCCAGGCTGGAGTGCAGTGGCGATTCACAGGTGTGATCAGAGAGCACTGCAGCCTCCAACTCCTGGGCTCAAGTGATCCTCCTGCCTCAGACTCCCAAGTAGGTAGAAATACAGGTGTGTGCCAGCATGCCTGGTTCATAATGATTTTTACATATGCATTTAATTCATTTAATAAGTTGTTTTTCTTTTTTTTTTTTGAGATGGAGTCTCACTCTGTTGCTGAGGCTGGAGTGCAGTGGCACCGTGTTGGCTCACTGTAACCTCCATCTCCTGGGTTCAAGCAATTCTCCTGCCTCAGCCTCCTGAGTAGGTGGGATTACAGGCACCCACCATCATGCCTGGCTAGTTTTTATATTTTTAGTAGAGACAGGGTTTCACCATGTTGGCCAGGCTGGTCTTGAACTCCTGACCTCAGGTGATCCACCTACCTTGGCCTCCCAAAGTGCTGGGATTACAGGCGTGACCACCGCGCCCAGTCTTATTTAATAAGTTTTAGTTCCCTTGGATCTGAAATTTGATTGTTCGATGACCAGGGCATACTGATAAGCTGTTGAACTCCTATGGATCAAATTTGCACAGAAACACCCAGAGGAATGAATTATTTATCTTCATTGTATCCTCCCACTTTGAGGTAAAACCACAGTGTTACATAGTTAAAGGGTTCAGTTGCTTCCTATTTTTTCAATTGCATGCTATCTTAATTTAGGTCTCCAACATGTGGTCTACTTGGGGCAAAACCGATACAGGATTCATTGGGAGTCTTTCTTATGTAAACCACTCATTATATGATTTGTGGAATAATGAACACAGTCCAGATATTGGACTACATTTATGTTATTTTTGGTAAACTTAAATTCATTTATCCTGAGGGCTCAAGTGTTGAAAACATTGGGTCTTTTCCCACTCCATTGCACTTATAGAAATTAATGTTACACAAGATATATTGAAAATCACTCCGAATTACTGAAATGCTATAATTTAATGAAGATTAACTGTCACAATATGAAAAACCATTCACTCATCTGTATGTTGCCTGCAGCCTTGAATTTAAGGAATATTACCTGTAGCGGGCCTTGAAGGAGATCTTAATGTTCATTATCTAAAGAGAAGGGCATAAATTATGCTTTGCTATTAAATAAGCATCAAGATAATAGAATAACCAATTTTTCTTGCATAATAAAATTGTTGCCACTACTGTGATAAAAGAGGTTGAACTGGGTGAGGAGTGGTCCTTTTCACATTGCTCAAGAACACTAGAAGAATTAAAAATTTATGAATTACCTCCTAGAAACAATGATCTGGGACAGAAATGTAATAAAACACCCACTCTCCTGTGTCCTCCTAAGCTGCTCCATGCTGCTTCATTTTGTGACTGTATTAGTGTGGCAACTTTCTGAAGCTCTAGAAACTGTCTTTTGGCAAAGATGAAGATTTACAAACCAAAAGATGTCTTATTGAAAATCCAGAGGCAGTTGGTGTAGAAAGGTAATGTTGAAATGTGACCCAAATAGAATCTCAGTATGTATGTTCTGTATATTTGTAATTTTATTTTCTTTGGATCACTGATAAGTAGAAGCAAAAAAAAAAAAAAGTGAAATAAGAAGATATGGCATCAAAATCTCATACAATTAAATGTCTTCCTGGGTAAAATTGCATGAGAAATACGATATGGTTATTTTTGTTTGAAATCTTCTAGTAGCATAAGCTGCCAACATTACTTCTTAAAAAAGCTACCTCTAGTTTTGAAAAGTCGTTTGTTAATGTTCCTTTGACCTCTCAGATACTTCTTTGTTTTTTTTTTGTTGTTTTTTTTTTTGTTTTTTTGAGACGGAGTTTCACTCTGGTTGCCCAGGCTGGAGTGCAATGGTGCGATCTCGGCTCACCGCAACCTCCGCCTCCCAGGTTCAAGCAATTCTCCTGCCTTAGCCTCCCGAGTAGCTGGGATTACAGGCATGCATCACCACGCCCGGCTAATTTTGTATTTTTAGTAGAGACAGGGTTTCTCCATTTTGAGGTTGGTCTCGAACTCCTGACCTTAGGTGATCCGCCCACCTTGGCCTCCCAAAGTGCTGGGATTATAGGCGTGAGCAACCACGCCCGGCTGTTTTTGTTCTCTTAAGAGCATGTTAAAGCACATGTATTTGTGTAATATTTAATATTGGAAAACAGTCTAAATGAGACTGGTGATAGATGTAACTTAGTTTTAAGGGATGTTGGGAGGAAATTGGGGCTTTTAAATTGTAAATGGCTACAAATTGTCTGTTTCTTAGGTATTGGTGACTTAAATGGATGTTTTCATATAGAAAAGTTTTTGTTTTCTTATCTAGTGACCCCTTTCCTATTATTGTTTTCCACGGATGGCCTTTCATTCTTCAATAATGAAACACAGGAGAACATACACAATTTCAAACTTTCCATTGGTCTGTTTTTGAGCTAGATTGATGTCTAGTTTAGTAAAGGTAATGCAAGTACGATTGCTCAGGTGAGACATTACCACGTCGGCATTTTCTGCTTTCTAAAAATTCCTGCATTTAAAGTAATTTACTGAAAACTAAGCTTGGGAGGAAAAAATGCCCAACCACAGTTTATACTAATAGAATATATGTGAATAGAATTTCTAACTTTTTAGTCAGTGAATCCCTGAGTATTGACATACATCATCTATAGAAAGCAGCCAACAGATCTGTTGAAAGACACATGAAGGAAACAGTGCCTTGTAGCTTGTAATTGTTAGAAATATGTCAGCTGCATCAAACTGACAGGTAATCTTAATTTTTTTTTTTTGGAGACGGAGTCTTGCTCCGCCTCCCAGGCTGGAGTGCAGTGGTGCAATCTCAGCTTACTGCAACCTCCACCTCCCGGATTCAAGCTATTCTCTTGCCTTAGCCTCCAGAGTAGCTGGGACTACAGGTGTTCACTACCACGCCCAGCTAATTTTTGTATTTTTAGTAGAGACGGGGTTTCACCATGTTGGCCAGGATGGTCTTGATCTCTTGACCTCGTGATCCACCCTCCTCGGCCTCCCAAAGTGCTGGGATTACAGGGGTGAGCCACTGCGCCCGGCCAAACTGATGGGTAATCTTAATGCCATATTTTGTTGTGCTTTCTCAGAACGAGCAAGGAGTCTTTTCTTCCCCTCAAATAAGTCAACAGATTTTTAATTAATTCATTAATTTATTTATTTTTATGCAATCCTCTTCCAGGTAAGCAACTGATTTTGAAAGTTACAATAGCATAGATCTTTTCTGATGTGGGTCAAATGATCTTTTTAAAAGGTATCCATAAAGGGTATCACTGACCATAAAAAAAGAGCAGTCTTTGGATTTTGTCCTTTCAAACCAGAGACTGGTCATGCAAAATAGGTTTCAGAGGCAAAGCCAATGAGTTTACATTATTAAGTCTGGTGGAGGGTCAACATGTTAACGTTGTGAAAAAAAGAGGACTGACCTTTTCTAAAAATATGAGTCAGGCCCTGTCTTAGTCCATCTGAGTTGCTATAACAAAATACCTTAGACTATTATAAAGAACATAAATGAATAGTTCACAGTTCTGGGGGCTGGCACCAGGATCATGGTGACAGTAGAGTCAGTGTCTGGTGAGGGCTCTCTGCTTTACAGATAGCACCTTCTTGCCGCATCCTCACGTAACAGAAAGGCAAACAGGCTCCCCCAAGTCTCTTTTATTTTACTTATTCATTTATTTTTTCTGAGATGGAGTTTCTCTCTTGTCACTCAGGCTGGAACACAATGGCGCTATTTCAGCTCACTGCAACCTCTGCCTCCCGGGTTCAAGCAATTCTCCTGCCTCAGCCTCCTGAGTAGATGGAATTACAGGCACCCACCACAACACCCAGCTAATTTTTATATTTTTAGTAGAGATGGGGTTTCACTGTGTTGGCCAGGCTGGTCTCAAACTCCTGACCTCAGGTGATCCACCAGCCTCGGCCTCCCAAAGTGTTGGGATTACAGGCATGAGCCACCGTGCCTGGCCCAAGTATCTTTAAGAAGGGCATTAATCCCATTCATCAAGGTGGAACCCTCATGACCTAATCACCTTCCAGATGTCCACCCTTCCAACGTCACTGCACTGGGGATTAAGTTTCAACATATGAATTTGGTGGGGACACAACTCTGCAGGCCATAGCAGGCCCACATCCATTAGACTTACTCACTTTGTAGGACTGAGCGAGCAAAGCGAACTGCTGACTGTGTGACCTCAAGATGTGGCCATGGTGACTGCTTCTTCATCACTTCTGCTTTGCGGTCACCTGTCCTCTAAGATGCAGATAAGGAGAAAATGAAATGTTAAAAGCTAAGGGAGAAAACACAGACTTGGCTTTCCTATCAATTTCTACTTAATTTATTTATTTATTTTTAAAGCCAGGGTCTCGCTCTGTCACTTAGGCTGGAGTGCAGTGGTGTGATCATGGTTCACCGCAGCCTCAACCTCCTGGGCTCCAGTGATCCTCTCACCCCAGCCTCCCAAGTAGCTGGGACCACAGGCATGCACCACCATGCCTGGCTTATTTTTTAACTTTTTTTGTGGAATCGGGGTCTCACTCTGTTGCCCAGGCTGGTCTCAAACTCCTGGCCTCAAGTGATCCTCCCGCCTTGGCCTCCCAAAGTGATTATAGGCATGAGACACCACTGCCCTGACTGAATCAGTTTTATTTAAAGCCATCACCATCAGATGTATGTATGGTGCACTAAAATACTTTTTTTTTTTTGAGACCGGGTCTCGCTCTGTTGCCCAGGCTGGAGTGCAGTGGCGCGATCTCAGCTCACTGCAGCCTCCGCCTTCCTGGTTCAAGCAATTCTCCCACCTCGGCTGGGATTACAGGGGCACGCACCATGCCCAGCTAATTTTTACATTTTTAGTAGAGTCGGGGTTTCACCATGTTGGCCAGGCTGGTCTCAAACTCCCAACCTCAGGTGATCCATCTGCTTTGGCCTCCCAAAGTGCTGGGATTACAGGTATGAGCCACCGTCCCTGGCCAATATTTTTAACTTAAAACCAAAAACATAGTCAATATACTTTTGAGTACTCAGTAGTGTTTCTTCCAATAAACATTTATGCATTTCAATTTTTGATCACATCTATGGTAGATTTATTAGAAATTATTTTGATTCTTTGGAAAAGTATTTATAGAAGTATGGAAAATAATAAAGAGGCCAAAGTTTACATGATTAACACATTAGGTAGTTCAATTTTGAATAGACAAAACAATCTTGGGCCTACAGTTCCAGGATAATAATACTGATAAACTATATCAGAGCTCTGCCACGATGAACAAAGCACCATGCTTTTGGTACTTTGATCTTCGATATATTCCCTGCCATATTAACCCATTATGTAGAATGTCCATATATATTATCTCCTTTATCTCAATCCGGGACAGGGCAAGGACGATTACCCTTGTTTTATTTAGGGAAAAATGGGCAGTTCGATACACGAAATGACAGCCTGTGTGCATAGAGGTGGAGCCAGCATTTGCCATCACAGCATTCATCCCACAAGCTTGTTCTTCCTCACGACTCATCTGGGATCTTAACCCTTTGGCTTCCAAGAAATCACTTAGCAAAACCCATAAACAAATGCTAATGGACTCATGGTGGTCTAGAGGGCCATTCCCAGGTATTATGTATTTTACCTGATCTATCCTACTAGTGGCTTTTATAGTGGATGTTTCACCAAAGCATGAAAGATAGTTTTTTGCTAGCAAGATAATAAAACTGAGCTGTGAAGCAAGAAAGGAGAAATCCAAACTCTTAATTTTGTGACTGGAGCTGGCCTTGCTTTGGAGCTAGCCACAGGTTTCCTTGTCTCCTGCCTCCTCAGTGCTGAGTAACTCAGTGCATTCACTCCCACAGAACTGGACTTTGGAAGGTCTGTTTTTGGCTTTGCCTCCTCTGCAGATGGGGTGCAACCAAGTCAAGATGCTTCTTCTGGAATGGAGTTAATTCTGGATATCTTAGGAACATATCTGGATTCCAATCTGTGGAATGTCCATGATTTTTCTTTTTTTTTCTTCCTCTTACCGTTTATCTTCTCATTAAAATTTCCATGGTGGCATATGCCTGTAATCCCAGCAGTTGGGGATGCTAATGTGGGAGGATTGCTTGGGACTAGGAGTTCCAGGCTGCAGTGAGCCATGATTGTGCCACTGCACTCCAGCCCAGGCAACAGAGCGAGACCCTATCTCAAACAACAAACAAACAAAAAGTTTTCATCAGGTGATTAGGAGTTGGAAAGAGAAGTTAGAAGAGGGGGTAACTAGCAATATAAAGCAGTATATGGTCCTGATATCTAGGGCTGGGTGTCCGGATGAAGAGTGCTCAGAGAAGCTATTATAGAAAAGGCAGTAACGCAAGTGAGCCTTGGTGAATGGATAGGGTTAGGATAGCCTGAGAGGACAGGAGAAGATGCCACATCCAATTGTTTTTCTTTCATTTTTTTTTTCTTTTTAAGACAGAGTCTCACTCTGTTGGCCAGGCTGGAGTGCAGTGGCATGACCTTGGCTCACTGCAACCTCCGTCCCCCTGGCTCAAGCAATTCTCCTGCCTCAGTCTCCCGAGTAGCTGGGATTATGGGCGTGTGCCACCATGCCTGGCTAATTTTTGCAGTTTTAGTAGAGATGGGGTTTCACCATGTTGGCCAGGCTGGTCTCGAACTCCTGACCTCAGGTGATCTGCCCGCCTCGGCCTCCCAAAGTGCTGGGATTACAGGCGTGAGCCACCACACCTGGCTTCTTTCTTTTTTTTAAGAGACAGGGTCTCACTCTGTCACCCAAGCTTGTGTGTTCAGTGGTGTGATCATGGCTCACTGTAACTTCCAACTGTTGGTCTCAAGTGATCCTCCTGTCTCAGCTTCCCAAGTAGCTGGAACTACAGGCACACATCACAACACCTGGCTGATTTTTGATTTTTTCTTCTAGAGATGGGGTCTTGCCATGTTGCCCAGGCTGGGCTTGAACTCCTGGGCTCAAGTGATCCTCTCACCTCAGCCTTCTGATTTGCTGGGATTACAGGTGTGAACCACTGCACCTGGCCAATTCTTTTTGTTGTTTTTGTTTCAGAGAAAATCATATGAATTCTCTTTTTGGTTACACTCTTTTGGACTATGTCTTGGGCAGAACTTTTTCTTTTTTCCTATTTGCTATGATATGTTTGATATGTTAAAGCAGTGTCTCACTGAAAGCTTTAAGACACCTAGCATCTGAGCATTCTAAATGAGAAAGTCAAATAATCTTGGCTTTCCCATCTGATGGCTGGCCCCTTGGAAGAAGTCATTTAACTTGTCCGGATCTGTTTTCTCATCCGAAAAAATAGGGTTGATATTACCTTCTTCCCAGGCTTACAGAAATTGAGAAATTTGACCACGTTGTGAGAAACGTGGGCCTTCCACTTAGTAAAGAGCTCAGTCAAGAACAAGATTCTCTTCCCGCTTCACAGGCCATAAATGATAGATTCGTTTTACAAGTACGGGACAGCCAGCACGACTCCTGGCAGCATGCATTAAGAATGTGGTAACTCCGCTGAAATGCTTGGCTCTGGAATTTGAGTCAGACTTCCTGGAAACTCAAGCCTGACCTTTCACTGGTGGCTGCTCGGAGACCCCTCATCCTTGTCTGGGAAATGGATAGTGGCACCACAGTTCACATTTCCCAGTACATTGCCATCCACAACCCTCTAGATCCCTTAAACACATGCTAGTTGTCAAGAGAAGTAAAGGACAATAGAATTTAGGACTGAAAAGTGCTGAGTCCAGGCATCTATGTTAACAAGTGAGGACATTTGTTAGCCAAGGACAAATGCATATTGTTAGGCAATCATAAGTTTTCCACTGAGCTGGTCCAGCACAGAGCTATAGCAATTTTTCTTATGTATATTTTCCTGAATGACTTTCAAAAGGCCTACAGCAGTGCAATCAGACGAAGGAGACTCACTAGTTAAGCCCACTGTCTACCAGGAGAAAGAGGGAGAGATGGCTTTCTATAATTAAGGCCACTATGACGGGGAGAACCCGGATCTGATTTTGGAGCTTGTGCTAAGCCTAGAAAGCAAAGAAAAGCCCTCTAGCAAGCAAAATAACATCTCTTTAAAAGCTAAATGTAATTTCAGAGTGCATCAGGTACACACCTATAAGTCCTGTGTCCCTGTGCTCCAGGGTTTCTGTTGAAAGAATAACAAAAACAAGTGACAAGTAATTCTAGTCAGAGAAACAGAACTAAGGCAAAAAAAGAAAAGAAAACAAACAAACAAACAAACAACAACAACAAAAACCAAGCAAACCCCCAAAACAAAACCTCCCAAACAAAGAAACCCTCCCCTTGGCCGGGCGTGGTGGCTCACAGCTATAATTCCAGCACTTTGAGAGGCCCAGGCGGACGGATCACGAGGTCAAGAAATCGAGACCATCCTGGCCAACATGGTGAAACTGTCTGTACTAAAAATACAAAAATTAGCCGGGCGTGTGGCTCGCGCCTGTAATCCTAGCTACTCGGGAGGCTGAGGCGGGAGAATCGCTTGAACTCGGGAGTCGGAGTTTGCAGTGAACTGAGATCGCACCACTGCACTCCAGCCTGGCGACAGAGCACGACTCCGTCTCAAAAAACAAAAAACAAAGGAAAAAAACCCCTCCCTTAAACTTCCTAACATCTCCTCCTAACACTGGAAGGCGGGAACTTCTGTGAATTTGCTTCAGCTGCATAACTAGGCTCTTAATGCGCAGCAGGGTCGCCATCTTGCCAGTCTGCAAAAGCCTCAGTTCTCTGCTTCTTGCTCTAACATTCAGTGACTCAGCAGAGACGGGGGCTCATGCTGAAGAAGGTGTTTATTCTCTGAGTGATGAGGTTAGCGTTGGTGTTGGGTAGAGGGAAGAGAAGGTCTTAGAGGTGAGAAAATGATGTTACAGTTACTATCTTCTGTCCCTCTTTTCTTCGCCTTTCATTAAATAGTGCAGAAAAAGAGTCAGCTTTTGGAAGTGTTTGAAAATAGCCTTAATTTAATGTTTTAGGCAGCTGACTAAACTCTTGTTCAGAGCGGACTTTGGACCAGAAAATGGAATCATCACCTGGGGAAAAGGGAAATTAAAGGCTGTTTTAATTATGTGAAGAAAAACATCGATACAGTACTTTGCTGTTACTTAATGATAATGCTATTTGCAGACTCCCTTTCAATGAGGAAATCAGCCTTCTTAGGAAGGAAGAGGCTTTTTTTTTTTGAGACGGAGTCTCACTCTTGAAGCCCAGGCTGGACTGCAGTGGTGCCATCTCGGCTCACTGCAACCTCCGCCTCCTGAGTTCAAGTGATCCTCCCGCCTCAGCCTCCCAAGTAGCTGGGATTACAGATGCCCACCACCACGCCTGGCTAATTTTTGTATTTTTAGTCGAGATGGGATTTTGCCATGTTGGCCAGGTGGGTCTTGAACTCCTGGCCTCAAGTGATCTGCCTGCGTTGACCTCCCAAAGTGCTGGGATTATAGGTGTGAGCCACTGTATCTGGCCAGAAGATGATTCTTAAGGCACCTCAGGAAAGGATACCCTAATTAGAATGGAAGATTTGAAAGATGGTAGAATAAAGGATTTTCTATAGGGAGTGTTTTTTGCCCACCCCAAAGCCACAGGGTAAATTTTATCTGCTCCTAAGGTTGATTATTTTTCTGAAAGAAGTGATTAGTTGATGAGATGAATCCTGTATCCCCTCCACCACTCTCCACCGTATCCAAGTCTGGACTTCCCTTTGGTTTGGTTTTGTTTTCAGTGTAAGATGAGTGTCAAGTATCATTGTATGATATAAGTCAAATCTTAATTTAAATGTCTTTTTGTGGATCAGCCTTGTCAATGGAAAAGTTAATTCTTTAAAAAAAACTGAAAGAAAATATTTCAGGGTTTTCAGATTGTCTGTGCTAATTGAACTTATACTGATATACCCACAAATAGCCAACTTAGCTGAGATTTGGCATATATGTTAAAAGTAAGAATGAATTAAAAGCATGTTGTGACACTGCTGGTAATGTAGATACACTTGGTATAGCAAAATTGGGGGACTAAATCATTATTGCAATGCTTTTTAACCTGGGGCCTGTGGATGGTCCTTAGAAGTTCTAATGAATGCCTTGGTATTAAAGGCAAGATTTTAGGTGTCTGTGCTTTTGTCACAGGAGAGGATTGGTAGCTTTCATCAGATTCTCAACAAAAGGGTCCGTGTCTCACCAAAAAGTTAAGAACCACAGACATTTGAATATACTCTGTACATTGGACTTAAAAAAAATTGATGAAAAGTAACTTACCCTGGCATCCATATCTTCTCTTTCCACTCTGAAAAGCTTAGAATATTAGATATTATAAGATATACAACTTAACTTTCTGTTTAGAATTTTAAATCCCAATGCCATGGCTATAAAAATTATTTCATGAATAAAGAAAGTCTATAAAAACGAGACACAGTGGGGCCCGGCGCCGTGGCTCACGCCTGTAATCCCAACACTTTGGGATGCCAATGCAGGCCGACCACTTGAGGTCAGGGGTTTGAGACCAGCCTGGCCAGCATGGTGAAACCCTGTCTCTACTAAAAATACAAAAATTAACTGGGAATGGTGGCATGCGCCTGTAGTCCCAGCTACTCGGGAGGCTGAGGCAGGAGAATTGCTTGAACCCAGGAGGGAGAGGTTGCAATGAGCTGGGATCATGCCACTGCACTCCAGCCTGGGCGACAGAGCGAGACTCCATCTAAAAAAAAAAAAAAAAAGAGACGTATTGCTTTTGACTATGAGATGGTCTTAATAATGCAGATGAAAATTTTCCTCAGATCTGGTGGACTATGTGGAGGAAGAGGGTGTGTTGGATGGCCCCAGTAGTGCTGTGGGTGAAAAAATGTCACCTGGACGCCACTGGGGGGCGCTGTGGTACAGGGAGTGACAGGAACCCGGTGTCTACTATTGCCTCAGCTTCCGACTCCCGGGAGTCCTTGGACAGGTCACTTAATGGTCACTCTGGGTCAATTTTGTTGTCTGCAAAATAAAGAATTCTTTTCTCAATGTGTTTTGATGAGACTAAGATATGATAAATGGCAAAGCGCTTTTTTGTTTTGTTTTGTTTTTTGAGACGGAGTTTTGCTCTGTCGCCCAGGCTGGAGTGCAGTGGCGTGATCTTGGCTCACCACAACCTCTGCCTCCCGGGTTCAAGCGATTCTCTTGCCTCAGCCTCCCGAGTAGCTGGGATTACAGGTGCGCACCACCACACCTGGCTAATTTTTGTATTTTTAGTAGAGACGGGGTTTCACCATGTTGGTCAGGCTGGTTTCAAACTCCTGACCTCAGATAATCTGCCTGCCTCGGCCTCCCAAAGTGCTGGGATTACAGGCATGAGCCACCTGCACGGCCTGGCAAAGCACTTTTTAAAACGTGCACCGTGACCATTAAAATAAATATGTAGATAAAAATTGCCGAGATATATTAAGACTAAGGTGCAGAGTAGTAATTTATAGCATGATGGGTTTTGTGTATGAATTTTTACTCAAACATATAGGTGATATATGCAATTTTTTTCTAGAAAAATAAAGAGCTGTGGTTATCTTTACGGAATAGACTAGGACAGGGGAGGGAGGCTTTACTCTTCATTTTATTATTTTTATTAAAAATATTAACGGGGCCAGTGCTGTGGTTCCTGCCTGTAGTCCCCAGCCACTTGGGAGGCTGAGGTGGGAGGAGCTCAGGAGTTTGAGGCTGCAGTGAGCTGTGATGGTGACACTGCACTCCAGCCTGGGCAACACAGTAAGATCCTGTCTTAAAAATATATATATAAGCCAGGCACAGTGGCTCACACCTGTAATCTCAGCACTTTGGGAGGCTGAGGAGGGCAGATCTCCTGAGTCCAGGAGTTGGAGACCAGCCTGGCCAACATGGTGAAACCCTGTCTCTACAAAAAATACAAAAATTAGCCAAGTGTGGTGGTGTGAGCCTGTAATTCCAGCTACTCAGGAGGCTGAGACACGAGAATCACTTGAGCCCGGGAGGTGGAGGTTGCAGTGAGCCAAGATTGTCACTGCACTCCAGCCTGGGCGACAGAGTGAGACCCTACCACAAACACACACAAAAAATTAAAAAAAACATATATATGAAGTATATAAAAATATATACTATATAAAAATATAACTATAAAAATGTACTTATATATAATATATATTTTATGTAATATATAATATACATTGAAATATATTATATATTTATATATTTTTATATATTAATGTATATCTGTACAGCAGGATTATATTTTGTTTTCTCTGTTATTTCCTCTTGAAAAACTAAAAATAATTTTAAAAATTGAAAGACTTGGGAAGAGGGTGCTGTGTAGTTGTTAGGTGGGACTGTTATTAATGAAGAATAATCATAGCTGATTTAAGGCCTGATCATAGGAGAGCGTTTACAGGAAGATACTGCCCAAGGATGAGGACGCATCCCAGATTCATTCTCTGGGTCCCTTAAATAGAACAAACCCAGTGACAGTTTTCCTCTCCTAAGAAATCTGTGTCCCTGGCATGCTGTCCTGTGAGACCATGCTGCTGGATTTATTTGCAGCTAACTGCTTCATGCCAGCACCGCTGGAGAGCATTGCCCCAGCAACTGTTCCCTCTCCCATTTTTCTCCTCTTTCCACTGGATCATTCTCTCCTCTCATGTAGGCCTTCCCTAATTCTTGCCTTTCTCGTAGAAGTCTTTGCTTTTGCCTCTGTAAGTTGGGGTAATAATGATGTCTAGGGAGCCTGGTGTACAGTAAGTGACTCTAAAAATAAAAGCACTTATTACTGTTGTGCAGTTGAAGTTAAAGGAGAGGTTTCTGGGTTCAGCTCCACAGTAGTACCCTCGAAGGGGCGACTGAGGCCTCTGATTCTTGGTAGGACAGGCACTGCTGGTGAGCTTGGGTGCCTAGCTCCTGCAAACACAGGTTTCCGCAGAAGCCTCATTTTCAGAAAACCCTCTGTTGACCCTACCTTCTTTGTCTTTTTGCTTTCTTTCATTCACTGGGTTCTCTAAAGAGGATTCTGTACTGTACTGTCTCTCTCCAGGTCCTCTCCCCCCATTCTCTCTTTCAGCTTTGTTTTTTTGAGACAGAGTCTTGCTCTGTCACCCAGGCTGGAGTGATTGGCATGATCTCGGCTCACTGCAACCTCCACCTCCTGGGTTCAAGTGATTCTCCTGCCTCAGCCTCCCGAGTAGCTGGGATTGCAGGTGTGTGCCACCACACCCAGTTAATTTTTTTGTATTTTTAGTAGAGACAGGGTATTGCCACATTGGCCAGTCTGGTCTTGAACTCCTGGCCTCAAGTGATCCACCCACCTCAGCTTCCCAAGTTCTGGGATTGCAGGCGAGGGCCCCTGCACCTGGCCCTTCCTGCTATCTTAATGCCCCAGGGCTGGGGCATCTCTGCTCTTCTTCACACTCATTCTCCAGGGGCCTTCTTCCAGTCTCAGGGGCGTAAACCTCATACACATATATGGCATCAACTCCTAAATTTGGACCTTTCCTCTGATTCCAGAGCTATCTATTCATCTCCTCTTGGATGTCTAATATGCAATACAAAATCAACACGACCAGAACGACTCCCGAATCACCACATCTTCCTGTCCTTCAACTTGCTCATCCCATAGCCTTCCCTCTAGTTGCTCAGACCAAGCATTTTGTAGTCATGCTTTACTTCTCTGTTTTTCTCACCCCCTATATTGCATATATCAGCAAATCCTCTTGGCCCTCCCTTCAAAATATATCCAGAATCTGACCCCTTCTCATGATCACAGCTACCCCCTTGTCTAAGCCCTTTAGCTCTTGTCTGGGTAATTGCAATAAACTCCTAATTGGTGTCCATGCTACCATCCCATAACAGAGTATTCTGAGCAGCTCAAGAGATCACTTTATTTTTATTTTTTGATTTGTAGTCATTCCATTTAACTTTAATTTAATTTTTATTTTGTTTTAGATATGAGGTCTCACTTGTTGTCCAGATGGGGCTGGAACTCCTGGCCTCAAGTGATCTTCTTGTCTTGGCCTCCCAAAGTGCTGGGATTAGAGGCGTGAGCCACCATGCCCGGCCCATATGCAGGTTTCCTACAAGCGTGTATTGTGCTGAGGTTTGGGCTTCTACTGATCCTGTCACCCACACAGTCAACATAGTACCCAAAAGGAAGTTTTTTAGCCCTTGCCCCCTGTCTCCCTCCCTCCCTCCTTTTGAAGTCCCCGGTGTCTACTGTTCTTGTCTTTATGTCTGCATGTACCCAGGGCTTAGCTCCCACTTATATGTGAGAACCTGTAATATTTTGTTTTGTGTTTCTGGGTTGGTTTGCATAGAAAAATGGTCTCCAGCTGCATCCACATTGCTGGAAAGGACATACTTTTGTTCTTTTTAATGGCTGCATAGTATTCTATAGAGTATATGCACCACATTTTCTTTATCCAATCCACTGTTGATGGGCACCTGGGTTGATTCCATTTTTTTGCTATTGTGAATAGCACGGCAATGAACATACAAGTGCATGTCTTTTATTTTTAGTAGAGACGGGGTTTCACCGTGTTAGCCAGGATGGTCTCGATCTCCTGACCTCGTGATCGGCCCGCCTCGGCCTCCCAAAGTGCTGGGATTACAGGCTTGAGCCACCGTGCCTGGCCTAAGTGCATGTCTTTTAAAAAATATTCCCTAAAACTAAGCAGAACATGTGTCTTTTTGGTAGAACAATCTATTTTCCTTTGGATATATACCCAGTAATGGGATTGCAAGGTCAAGTGGTAGTTCTGTTGTTAGTTCTTTGAAAAATCTCCAAACTACTTTCCACAGGGGCTAAATTAATTTACATTCCCACTAACCATGTGTGAGCACTCCCTTCAAAGAGATCATTTTGAAACATAAGTCAGATCATGTCTCTCTTCTGCTTGAAATCCTTCAATGGATCCCCATGTTGTTGAGAATAAAAGCCCAAGTCCTAAAGCCCTACATGATGTACCCTCTTCTCGCTCTGTCACACTCACTTCCTCTGCTCTCTGCCTTGATGTCTCTGATTTGGCCACGCTGGCCTCCTTGCTATTCCTTATAGATGACACATGTGTTCTCAGCCCAAGGCCATTGCACTTACTGTTCTTTCTGCCTAGAATGCTCTTCCTCCAGGTCTCAGCTTCTTGTCTTCGAGTTTTGTGTTTATATGCCACCTAATCCATGAAGCTTGCTCTGACAACCCCATTTACAATAGCAATGAACACTCAACTTCTTCCCCCCACATTCCCTATGCCACTTTCTCTGTTTTACCTTTTCCTAAAGTGCTTACCATCTGACACATACATACATAAGTAGATGCATGCACATATGCATACATGTATGCACACGTGTATATACACATGTATGTACAGCTACTTGCTTGTCTGTTGTCTGTCTTCCTCATGAGTGTGTCAGCTTCATGAATATGGGAGCTTTATTTTGTTCTGTGCTGTATTCCTGGTGCCTAGAATAGTGGCACGTTATAGGCTGTCAAAACATATTCACTGAATGAGTGAATGAGTGAATTAACTGTCTAAATACTTCTTTCCCCCCAAGGCAAGTGGCACGAGCAGAAATTTTAAAGCATTATTTTGTTTGCCTTCTGCTTGATGTGAGCTGGCCAGCTGGTTACCCTGTGAAAAGGGAGGAGCCTTCTGATTCCTTTCCAAAACTTAGGCTGGTCAGGGACCACACAGTTCCTCCAAGTTATGGGCTCACAGGGATTCTCATGGGACATTTAGTCGGCACATCTTCCCCTTTGATCTCCCACAGCATACTTGGGGAGTCAACATTTATGCCTATCTGTGAGCCTGGCCCACAGCCCGCCTTCCCTTCAGATGTATCAATGTTTGGCTTTTGGGTAGAGATGCCAAACAAGGAAAAGAAGATTGTTATTTGGGCTAGGAATTACTTCCAAAAGCCAAATGTGAGAGAAGTGCTACCGCAAAGGTTAGCACACACAAATAGCCTGAAAACTGGCTGGAACAATTCTGCTTGCTACAAATAGAGATGAAAAGACATTTCTAAATGTAGTCCCAAACAATCAGACTGCCAGAATTGGAAGGGCATTCCTTTCCCTCCCTCCTTTTTTCCCTCCCTTCCTTCCTTTCTTCCTCTCTCAAAGAGGGCACCAAGGGCCAATGAAACGAGACAAATCTCAGGGTCATAGAGTTAGTGGCAGAGTCAGAGCCAAAACTCAGGTTTCCTAATTCTTACTCTTTACAATATACTATTGTGGTGCCTTCCCAGTAAGCAGGGGAATAGTAAGAAAAAATTTCAGTTAAATATACTGGAGAAGTTAATTGCTTAGTTCTCAAAAAGCTCAGTGCTAGTGAACAACTAGCCAGAGTGTCACCCAAGAGATGGAAAAATGGACATTTCCAGCTGGGCGCGGTGGCTCATATCTGTAATCCCAGCACTTTGGGAGGCTGAGGTGGGCGGATCGCTTGAGCTCAGGAGCTCGAGACCAGCTTGGGCAACATGGTGAAACCCTGTCTCTGCAAAAAATACAAAAATTATCTACAAAAATTACAAAAATTAGCCGGGCGTGGTGGCATATGCCTATAGTCCCAGCTACTTGGGAGGCTGAGTTGGAAGGATGGCTTGAGCCTGGGAGGCGGATGTTACAGTGAGCTGAGATGGCACCACTCCACTCCAGCCTGGGTGACAGAGCCAGACCCTGTCTCAAAAAAAAAAAAAAAAGTTTTTAATGGTATAACAATATATCTATATTTATATATATCTTTGTAATAGATAAATATATAGAATACACATAAAATTTGGAATACTCATTCTCAGTCAGGATACACAGATTCTCCAAAGAAGCTACTTAGACATGGTGCCTAGAAGTCCTGGAAGTCAAATTCATGATTTGACTCCAATGACTACATTCTGCACCATCATGTGATAGAACATAAGACTAAAATACATTTTTTGTATTTTCTTTATTTTTTTGTGACCTTTCTAACCAGGGATCTTTGGCATGATAGTCATCTTAAATAAATCAAAACATGATTTAATAAAAATGCCATTTTACAAAACTATAAAACTCTTAGCAGGAAACATAGGTGTAAATCTTCATGACGTTGGAGTAGGCAACAGTTCCTTAAACATGACACCAAAGACATAAGCAACAAAAGAAAAAACAGGTCAATTAAACTTTATCAAAATAAAAAACTTCTGTGCATAAAAGGGCTATCAAGAAGGCAAGAAGCCTGGGCATGGTGGCTCATCCCTGTAATCCCAGCACTTTGGGATCCTGAGGTGAGAGGATCACATGAAGCCAGGAGTTTGAAACCAATGTGGGTAATTTAGTGAAACCTCATCTCTGCAAAACATTTTTTTAAGTTTAAAAATTAGCCAGGCATGGTAGTGTGTCTGTAGTCCCAGCTACTCAGGAGGCTGAGGTGGGAGGATCACTTGAGCCCGGGAGGTTGAGGCTGCAGTGAGTCGTGATCACACCACCTCTGCACTGCAGCCTGGGGACCCTGTCTCAAAAAAAAAAAAGAGACAACTCACAGAATGGGAGAAAACATTTGTAAATAAAATATTTGTAAATCTTATCTCTGATTAGGATCTAGTATACAAAATATATTTAAACAACTCACAAAAGAATAAAAAGACAACTGTATTTAAAAATGGGCAAAGAATCTGAACAGACATTTCTCCAAAGCAGATATACAAATGGCCAATAAGAACATAAAAGGGTGCTCAACATCATTAGTCATTAGGGAAATAAATCAAAACCACAGTGAGATACCACTTCACACCCACTGGGATGGCTATGATTAAAAAAAAAAAGAAACACCAGAAAATAAGTGTTAGCAAGGATGTTGAGAAATTAGAACACTCATAACATCGCTGGTGGGAAGGGAAAATCCTCAGCCACTTTAGGAAACAGTCTGGCACTTCCTTATAAGGTTAAACAGTTACCTTATAACCCAGAAATTCCATTCCTAAGTATATACCCAAGACAACCGAAAACATACATTCACACAAGAACTTGTGCATGAATGCTCATAACAGCATTACTCATAACAGCATTACTCATGAATGCTCATAACAGCATTACTCACAATAGTCAAAAGAAGGAAACAACCCAAATGGCCACCAGCTGATGAATGGAGAAACAAAATGTGGCACACAGTGGAATATTATTTAGCCATAAAAAGAAACGAAGTACGGATGCATGCTAGAACGTGAATGAACCTTGAAAACATTATGCTAATCTAGAGAAGCCAGACAGAAAGGGCCACATACTGTATGATTAAATTTATAGGAAATATCCAGAATAGGCAAATCCAGAGAGACAAAGTAGATTAGTGATTGCCGGGGGATGGGTGGAGGGAGGAATTGGGAGCGCCTGCTAACAGGAATAGGGTTTATTCTTGGTGTGATAGAAATGTTCTGGAGTTAGACAGTGGTGATGGTTGTATGACTCCATGAATTTGCCACTGAATTATACATTTCAAAATGGTTAAAATGGTGAAAATTTTTTCTCAATAAAAATGGTATTCTACGAGCTTTAAGTGGTACATATATTTGAATCATCTAATTTAAATTAAGTTTCTGTGTTCTGTTTTGTTTTTAAAGAGATGGGGTCTTGCTCCATTGCCCAGGCTGCAGTGCAGTGGCACAATTATAGCTCACTGCAGCCTCGAACTCCTGGACTTAAGCAATCTTCCTGCCTCAGCCTCCCAAGTAGCTCAGACTACAAGCATGTGCCACAACAACTGACTAATTCTGAAAAATTTTTTGTAGTGATAGGGTCTCACTATGTTCCCTAGGCTTATTTCAAAATCCTGGGCTCAAGCTATCCTCCTGCCTCGGCCTCCCAAAGTATTGAGATTACAGGTGCAAGCCACCGCACACAGCGTTCTGTGTTCTTTATTGCAAGCAAGCTTTGTTTCTTTTTTATATTCTGTCAGGGTTTGATTTTGAGGCAACTCCAGGTTGGGGTTTGGGCATATGCTTGTTGAATTTTATGTGGTTGTTATACCTTACCTCCTGCCCAGCTAGTTTATAGTCTCACTTTCAGAATATAGTAAGGAAATCTGGCCATCACTAAAATCATGTCTACCTAATGGCAAAACATTTGCTGAATTTCATTTAAAAAATCGAGCTGCAAAAACTAGACTCTAAGAAGTCAAGATTGTGGTTGCTGTTGGTGGGGGGATGCAGATAATAATAATTTGTAAAGAAACATGAGGGAAGTTTCTGCAGTGCTAGGGATATTCTATTTTTGGATCTGGATGCTGGTTACAGGGGTGTGTTTGATTTGTGAAAATTCATCTTCTGGTACAGTTACACAATGTGCACTGTTCTGCATGTTTGTTATACTTCAATACCAAGTTCATAATTCAATTCAACCTCCAGATAGGTATGTATGATATCAACAAATTGATGTAATTAACTGGGTACCAGAGTTCACTGATTTGGCCTGCTGCCTTAGAGATGACACCCAGCCATGGCCATGGATTCCAAAAGGTTTTGTTTCCATGGACAAATGCATAGGTCAGAGCTCTGCATCAGGGCCTTGTCATCCTCACCATCTCCTAACAATGGATTTCAACAGCAAGGCCATGGCTCAGCTGTGCCTCCTATGTATTGGGGCTGCTGGAATGTAAACGCCCTGGAGGAGGCGATGCTCTGAGTCAGGAGTAGCACTACCAGGCAGGTGTGCCCCACTCCCTGCTCTGCCACTGGTGCCAGACCCCCAGAAGCTACCATGGAGCTTGCCCTTTCCACCTGGACCCAGAGATGCCATGGTGGTCACCCATGACAAACTGATCCAACTGGCATTCTAGTGGGCTCAGGCCCACAATACTAGATCTAAAATATTCCATGCTAAATGTATTTCAGCATTAAGGTATTCTTGAATTTTAGAAAGGTGATACATTGCATTTAGTATATGTTATACCATACTGCCAACATGGTCTGGGGTAGCTTTCTGTAATCAGACAGTGATGAATTTTTCCACTAAATAGAATAAAGACTACAAATAGTTTCATTTCAATTCAGTCCAATGTGTGCTACCAAATGAGTTTGTGTCAAACTTCAAAAAGTTTTTTAGGCTGGGCGCAGTAGGTCATGCCTTAATCCCAGCACTTTGGGAGGTGGAGGTGGGCGGATTGCTTGAGTCCAGGAGTTCAAGACCAGTCTGGGCAACATGGTGAAACCCCATCTCTACAAAAAAATACAAAAAAAATTAGCTGGATGTGATGGCATGTAGTCCTAGCTATTCGGGAGGCTGAGATGGGAGGATCACCTGAGCCCAGGAGGTCAAGTCTGCAGTGAACTGTGTGATTGTACCACTGCACTCCAGCCTGAGTGACAGGGCGAAACTTTGTCTCAAAAAAAAGTTTTTTGGTATTCAGAGTTTGGGGATTTTGGAATTGCTCATGAGAGAGAACATAAGTCTGTCTCAGTCAATTTCACCACTAAATAAATGAGTTTCAGTTCTTTCTTGACAGAGGTTCATGGGCAGAGGTGCTGAGTGGCGCCTCTGGGGAAAGGTTTACTATGGGGAGGAATCTCACAATTAGCTCAGGTTCCGGCTGTGCCTCTAGGTCGGTTAATGTAGGTGGATGAGTGGCAAGATGATAACCTTGAAGGGACAGAGATGCCTGGGTTGCACAATCCTTTTTTGGATTCTACTCTCCTCTGTAGCACCTGCTAAGCTGTCAATGCTTGTTAACATTTCATTGATTTCTGTAGCACATTAGGGCCTTCCTGGAGTGTTCAACCATAGCCAAGTTTATAATGTAAAATTTCTGGAGACTAATATTTATCTAAATTAAGTTAATTATAGGGATGATAAAGCTCACTTAGACATGTGTTTTGAAGAGATTAGAGTTGAATTTCCTAAACAAGAAACAAGGGAAACCTTTCCTAGAAAATTGATTTGCCATCCTTCGTGCTGATCATTTATGGGACATAAGTTCACTGTGGGAATGGCTTCTAAATGCCTCTGTTCAGAACCCTCTATTGGAGTGAGAGGGGAATAGAGACAAATTTCAGTTCACACTGGGAAAATGTTCCCCTGCAGTCCCAAACGTAAATCTTGGTGTAAACTCTTTAAAAGGAGCAGTAAAGTAGGTGATGGTAAGAGCTCATATATGTGTGTCTAGGGATGAAAGATGGTAGCCAAAGGGTGGGAGTAGTTTGTAAGCTGATTCCAGTTGTAGTTGATAATTACATTTTACTGTGTTGTCATTTTTTGTTTTTGTTTTTGAGACAGAGTCTTGCTCTGTCGCCGAAGCTGGAGTGCAGTGGTGCGATCTCGGCTCACTGCAACCTCTGCCTCCCGGGTGCAAGCTATTCTCTTGCTTCAGCCTGCCGAGTAGCTGGGAGTACAGGCACCCACTACCACGCCTGGCTAGTTTTTGTATTTTTAGTAGGGACGGAGTTTCACCATGTTGGCCAGGCTGGTCTTGAATTCCTGACCTCAAGTGATCCGCCCGCCTCAGCCTCCCAAAGTGCTGGGATTACATGCATGAGCCACCACGCCCAGCCTGTGTTGTCATTTTTATGGGTTGTAACAGCCTCAGAAATCTTCCTGCCTTCCCCTTGTCACTACCACCATCTTCTTCCTATCATTAAATTTCATTTTGACTCATTTAATAGATGTTTACTGCATGATTTTCATCGTGCTGAAGGCGCCACAAAAATGGTAGGTGTTAGAGCAATGAAACTATTAAGACCTGGTCTTTGCTCTTTGTATCAGTCCGTTCTTGCACCACTATAAGGAAGTACCTGAGACTGGGTAATTTGTAAAGAAAAGAGGTTTAATTGGCTCATGGTTCTGCAGGCTGTATAGGAAGCATGATGCTGGCATCTGCTTGGTTTTTGGAGAGATCTCAGGAAACTTACAATCATGGCAGAAGGCAAAGGGGAAGTCAACATTTCACATGGCTAGAACAGGAGAAAGAGAAAGAAAGAAGAGGAGGTGCTGCACACTTTTAAATGACCAGATCTCATGAGAACTCACTATCACGAGAACAACACCAAGAGGAAAATCCACCTGATCCAATCACCTCCAGCATTGGGAATTACAATTGACATGAGATTTGGGCAGGGACACCCATCCAAACCATTTCCTCTCTAAAGTTTATAGTCTGGTGAGGTAGACAAATAAATTCAGTAGTTATGTATGTACAGTGAGATAAGTTTCTAAATCTTGGGATAGAAGTATCCATAAAGTATTATGGGAGCACAGAGGGGATATCCAAATCAGCCCGAGTTAGAGGTAGGGAGAGCTTCTAATGAAAAATAATGCTTCCTCTTTTTTTTTTTTTTTTTTGAGATGGAGTCTTGCTCTGTTGCCCAGACTGGAGTGCAGTGGTGCGATCTTGGCTCACTGCAACTTCTGCTTCCTGGGTTCAAGCACTTCTGCTGCCTCAACCTCCCGAGTGGCTGGGATTATAGGCACCTGCCACTATGCCCATCTAATTTTTGTATTTTTACTAGACATGGGGTTTTGCCATGTTGGCCAGGCTGGTCTTGAACTCCTGACCTCAGATGATCCACCTCCTTGGCCTCTGAAATTGCTGGGATTACAGGTGTGAGTCATTGCACCCAGCAAAAATGATGCTTTTGAATTGACTTTTGAATCTTGTTGCCTAACATTTTAAAAATTTAAATAAAATGCACAGATTGTGATATAGCTCAATGAATTTTGACAAATGTATACATCCATATTGACACCACCTCAATGGAGATATAAATCATAATCATTTTCATCAATACAGAAAGTTCCTTTGTACTTCTTTCCAGCCAGTATCGCACCCCCAGCCACCTCCTCAGAGGCCACCAGATGAACTGCCTTTGCCCCAGGCATTTACAATTGGAAGGAGTGGTGGAAGGGCAGGTCCATGGAGGGAGCAGTGTACAAAGGCATGGATGTGTGAGGGATTGTGGCACATGCGAGAGACCTCCAGCCCTCTGATCTCATCTTGTTGGGCTGAGGGCAAGTCGTCTTTGTTAAATGAATGTTTGACAGAGATGAGGCTAAGTGCCAGGTCACCAAGGGATGGGACATCAAGCAACTTGACTTTCATCCTGTAAGACAAAGGGGGCTGTGGAAGGGTTTCAGGCAGGGTAGTGGTCTTCATGGTATACTAAGACATTGATTTAATTAATTAATTAATTATTTTAGAGACAGGGTCTTGCTCTGTCACCCAATCTGGAGTGCAGTGGTGCAATCGTAGCTCACTGAAGTCTTTAACTCCTAAGGCTCAAGTGATTCTCCCACCTCCCAAGTAGCTTGGACTACAGGTGTGCACCATCATGCTCAGCTTAAATGACCTTTTAAGCAGAGAAAACTTAAATGTCTCACTTGTTCTATGAACTATATAAAATTATCAGAAAGGTGCTTAAATCGTGATAAATTTTTTTCTGGTTGAGCTGTGACTCCAGACAGGATCTACAGAGGAGTTTTACAATCTCGTCTCTAGGTTTTATGGAGAATTACTTTAGCTTTCTGTGTTAGTCTCTTAAAGAACTATGAACTTGCATTTTAAAGTTCAAATGGTTAAAACATTTTGAGGGAAAAGTTCTATTTTATTGGTAGGAAATTGTTAAATTCATTCTTCTGTAAAAGGTAGTAATCAGTCCTTTTATGTGAGGAGGGACAAATATTTAATTAAAAAATACTGCTTGACATCAAACAATTGATCAAATATTTCAATGAAGACAGAGTTTTATGCTCAGTGATAGTGTTGGATGGCGTCTGCATTTAAAATGCTCTTTCATATTAATTCAATATGTCATTGATCTCTGTCTTTGATTTACACAAAGGGGTCAGAGATGATTCTTTTCTGTAGGGAGAATCTCAAAAGCAGAAGCTGAACTGACACTACAGAAGAAATGAAATAAGACTCATTAGGACTTTTTGAGAGAGTGTTGTTTGGTGCAGTGTCTTCTGACTGAATTGATAGTTCATTTGCTTTTGAGATATAAAAGGAAAAAACAGTTACCTGAAAGAAACTCCCAGTCTCTGCAGCAAGGTGGCCTACCTTTGGAAGTTTGTAGTCTAATGTTGACTGGTTGGTTTTGGGAATTGCTTCTGCTACCTTTCACCAAAGGAAACATTAGAATGCAAATTTGTTTTTAAAATTACATTGTTTTTCATACTTTGAAAAGTGAACTTGGATGAGTAACACTGGGTCTCAGTATTTTTATGCAAAAATTAAGGGAGTATAGACAATGAAAGCAACCCAGAAAGACATATTGAAAAAGAACAGTTAAATACAGTGACATACTATCTGAAAAGAACTAAAAGATGTTAAGAAAGTGGTAAAAGACATGAAAGAGCATTATTCATCAGAATTAGAAAATCTTACAAATACGGTGACAGAATTCAAGAAATAACTAGAAATGAAAAGAAAAAAAATCATTTTAAAAATCACAATCAAACCAGAAGAAACGCTAGAGCAAATAGACACAAGAGAAGGCAAAAAGAAATATAAGTTCAAATAAATGAAGGAACAAAAAACATTGAAGAAAAGTGACAAATATAGATCAGAAAGATCTGAAATATGGATAGTTAGAGTCCTTGAAGTGAAAGAAGACCAAAGAAAGGGAACAGAATGAGTACTACAACTGAAAGTCAAGAAAACTTGTCTGGCTGGGGCAATGGCTCACACCTGTAATCCCAGCACTTTTGGAGGCTGAGGCATGAGACGAGTGCATCATTTGAGCCCAGGAGTTTGAGACTAGCTTGGGCAACACAGTGAGACCCTGTCTCTACAAAAAATTTAAAAATTAAAAAAAAAATTACCTGGGCGTGGTGGTGTGTGCCTGTAGCCCCAGCTACTCAGGAGGCTGAGGTGGAAGGATGGCTTGAGCCTGGGAGGTCGAGGCTGCAGTGAGTGGAGATTGCACCACTGCACTCCAGCCTGAGCAACAGAGCCAGACCCTGTCTCAAAAAGAAGAAAAAAAAAGAAAGAAAAAGAAAAAAACACTTTCCTGAAATATTTCCGGAAGTATTTTGAAATACAGATTGAAAAAGCACACCATGTACCTAAACGTATTGACCCAGGGCTATTCTAGAAAATATTCTAGGACATGTTCCAGAAAAATTATTGGACTTTAAAGGAAAATAAACTTTTCTCTTCTTTAGCAATATATTTGGCTTTCAAAAACTGTCTATAAGCATTTAGACACAAATAGCATGTGACTTATGAAGAAAAGAAAATTAGATTATCATCAGACTTTTTGACAGAATAGCTTTGTGCCAAAATAAAATGGGGTAACATACTTAAGATACCCAAGGATATCAAGTGTGAGGGAAAGACCTTCTGTCCAGTGAGATTGACACAAACTGTGATCAACATGCAAGAACTCAGGAACTCTTGTTCTCATGGGCTTTTATTAAAGCATCTACTCGAGATCAAGGCCACCAAAACAAATAGAGAAACATTGACACAAGAACTGGTGGTGAGCATGAAATACATGGATGCTTATAGAACTAAGACTAAATGAGAGTTAAAAGAGGAAATTATTATATGTAAAGATTTTACAGCCTGTCCAGATAGATCTACCATGACCATTAAAAAGGGGGAGAGAATGAAGTTAGCCTGAGAAAAATATTTTTAAACTGTTTAGTCAAAATATATGGTGGTAGTATTGTTATTGTTGTTCTGAAATTGCCTTATGATCCTTATAGGTTAGCACAAATGATGGGATATTCCAATCCTGTCATCCTCTGGGTCCTTGAGAACCAGGATTCTTGGTATGAAAGTGCCTAGTAACAATGGGCAAGCAGCCATAGTGCCTAGATTATGGTCCTGAAATACCATGTTCTGCTAAAGCAAACCTGGGCTGCTTGGAGAAATGGCTAATTCCAAATCTGGAATAGGAAATGTAGGAGATGAACTGGAATATCTTGACCTACCACACAGTAGAGAAGTTATCAAAGACTACTAGAGTCGTGGGCAGAAGATTCTTAAAATTTTTTTGAAGAGAGAGGGTCTCCCTATGTTGCCCAGGCTGATCTCAAACTCTTGGGCTCAAGTGATGTTCCCACCTTGGCCTCCCAAAGTGTTGGGACTACAGGTGTGAGCTCTGCATCTGGCCTTTCAGGGGCCATTTTGAAGAGCCTCCCACAGGTTAAAAAGGAAACAATTTCTGCCTTAATGAGGATAATGTTTAAATATTTTTAAATCCATGAGTTCATAATAATCTTTATTTTATTTTATTATTATTTTTCTTTTTATTTATTTATTTTTTTGAGATGGAGTTTTGCTCTTGTTTCCCCAGCTGGAGTGCAATGGCACGACCTTGGGTCGTTGCAACCTCTGCTTCCCGGGTTCAAGCGATTCTCCTGCCTCAGCCTCCCGAGTAGCTGGGATTACAGGCATGAGCCACCACACCTGGCTAATTTTATATTTTTAGTAGAGAAGGAGTTTCACCATGTTGGCCAGGCTGGTCTTGAACTCCTGACCTCAGGTGATCTGCCCACCTTGGCCTCCTAAAGTGCTGGGATTACAGGCATGAGCCAGCGTGCCTGGCCTATGTTTTGTTTTTCTATTGCCCAGGCTGGAGTGCAACCTCTGCCTCCCAGGTCCAAGCAATTCTCCTGCCTCAACCACCCAAGTAGCTGGGATTACAGGCGTGTGCCACCATGCTCAGCTAATTTTTGTATTATTAATACAAAATTGTATTAATTTTGTATTATTAGTAGAGACTAAGTTTCACCATGTTGGCCAGGCTGGCCTCGAACTCCTAGCCTCAAGTGATCTGCCCATCTTGTCCTCCCAAAGTGTTGGGATTACAGGCGTGAGCCACCTTGTCCGGCCCATAATAATCTTTAAAAAGAAAATGAATTGGATCATTCCAAGATGGCCAAATAGGAACAGCTCCAGTCTGCAGCTCCCAGTGTGATCCACACAGAAGTCGTATGATTTCTGCATTTCCAACTGAGGTACCTGGTTCATCTCACCGGGACTGGTTGCACAGTGGGTGCAGCCCACAGAGGGTGAGCTGAAACAGGGTGGGATGTCACCTCACCCAGGAAGAGCAAGGGGTCAGGGGATTTCCTTTTCTTAGGCAAGGGAAGCTGTGACAGACCTGGAAAATCAGGACACTCTCGCCTTAATACGGCACTTTTCCAATGGTCTTAGGAAATGGCACACCAGGAGATTATATCCCTCACCTGGCTCGGCAGGTCCCACGCCCACAGACCCTTGCTCACTGCTAGTTCAGCAGTCCGAGATTGAACTGCCAGGCGGAAGCCTGGGCTGGGGGAGGGGCATCTGCCATTGCTGAGGCTTGAGTAGGTAAACAAAGCCGCCTGGAAGCTCGAACTGGGTGGAGCCCACCGCAGCTCAAGGAGGCCTGCCTGCCTCTGTAGACTCCACCTCTTGGGGCAGGGCATAGCTGAACAAAAGGCAGCAGAAACTTCTGCAGACTTAAACCTCCCTGTCTGACAGCTCTGAAGAGAGCAGTGATTCTCCCAGCATGGAGTTTGAGCTCTGAGAATGGACAGACTGCCTCCTCAAGTGGGTCCCTGACCCCTGTGTAGCCTAACTGGGAGACACCTGCCAGTAGGGACTGACTGACACCTCATACAGCCAGGTGCCCCTCTGAGACAAAGCTTCCAGAGGAAGGATCAGGCAGCAATATTTGCTGTTCTGCAGCCTCCGCTGGTGATACCCAGGCAAACAGGGCCTGGAGTGGACTCCAGCAAACTCCAACAGACCTGCAGCTGAGGGTCCTGACTATTAGATGGGAAACTAACAAACAGAAAGGAATAGCATCAACATCAACAAAAAGGACATCCACACCAAAACCCCATCTGTAGTTCACTATCATCAAAGACCAAAGGTAGATAAAACCACAAAGATGGGGAGAAATCAGAGAAGAAAAGCTGAAAATTCTAAAAACCAGAGCACCTCCTCTCCTCCAAAGGGTTGCAGCTCCTCACCAGCAATGGAACAAAGCTGGATGGACTATGACTTTGACGAGTTGACAGAAGTAGGCTTCAGAAGGTCAGTAATTACAAACTTCTCCGATCTAAAGGAGGATGTTCGAACCCATCATAAGGAAGCTAAAAACCTTGAAAAAAGATTAGATGAATGGCTAACTAGAATAAACAGTGCAGAGAGACCTTAAATGACCTGATGGAGCTGAAAACCATGGCACAAGAACTATGTGACACATGCACAAGCTTCAGTAGCTAATTCAATCAAGTGGAAGAAAGAATATCAGTGATTGAAGATCAAATGAATAAAATGAAGCAAGAAGAGAAGTTTAGAGAAAAAAAGAGTAAAAAGAAATGAACAAAGCCTCCAAGAAATATGGGATTATGTGAAACGACCAAATCTACATCTGATTGGTGTACCTGAAAGTGACAGGGAGAATGGAGCCAAGTTGGAAAACACTCTTCAGGATACTATCCAGGAGAACTTCCCCAACCTAGCAAGGCAGGCCAACATTCAAATTCAGGAAATACAGAGAACACCACAAAGATACTCCTCGAGAAGAGTAACCCCAAGACACATAATTGTCAGATTCACCAAGGTTGAAATGAAGGAAAAAATTCTAAGGGCAGCCAGAGAGAAAGGTCAGGTTACCCACAAAGGGAAGCCCATCAGACTAACAGCTGATCTCTTGGCAGAAATGCTACAAGCCAGAAGACAGTGGGGGCCAATATTCAACATTCTTAAAAGAACTTTCAACCCAGAATTTCATATCCAGCCAAAGTAAGCTTCATAAGTGAAGGAGAAATAAAATCCTTTACAGACAAGCAAATGCTGAGAGATTTTGTCACCACCAGGCCTGCCTTACAAGAGCTCCTGAAGGAAGCACTAAACATGGAAAGGAATAACCAGTAGCAGCCACTGCAAAAACATGCCAAATTGTAAAGACCATCGATGCTAGGAAGAAACTGCATCAACTAACGAGCAAAATAACCAGCTAACATCATAATGACAGGATCAAATTCACACATAACAGTATTAACCTTAAATGTAAGTGGGCTAAATGCACCAATTAAAAGATACAGACTGGCAAACTGGATAAAGAGTCAAGACCCATCAGTGTGCTGTATTCAGGAGACCCATCTCATGTGCAGAGACACACATAGGTTCAAAATAAAGGGATGGAGGAAGATCTACCAAGCAAATGGAAAGCAAAACAAAAAAAAGCAGGGGTTGCAATCCTCGTCTCTGATAAAACAGACTTTAAACCAACAAAGATCAAAAGAGATAAAGAAGGCCATTACATAATGGTAAAGGGATCAATTCAACAAGAAGAGCTAACTCTCCTAAATATATATGCACCCAATACAGGAGCACCCAGATTCATAAGGCAAGTCCTTAGAGACCTACAAAGAGACTTAGACTCTCACACAGTAATAATGGGAGACTTTAACACTCCACTGTCAATATTAGACAGATCAATGAAACAGAAGGTTAACAAGGATATCCAGAACTCGAGCTCAGCTCTGCACCAAGCAGACCTAATAGACATCTACAGAACTCTCCACCACAAATCAAGAGAATATACATTCTTCTCAGCACCACATCACACTTATTCCAAAATTGACCACATAGTTGGAAGTAAAGCACTCCTCAGCAAATGTAAGAGAATAGAAATCACAACAAACTATCTCTCAGACCACAGTGCAATCAAATTAGAACTCAGGATTAAGAAACTCACTCAAAACCTCACAACTACATGGAAACTGAACAACTTGATCCTGAATGACTACTGGGTAAAGAACGAAATGAAGGCAGAGATAAAGATGTTCTTAGAAACCAATGAGAACAAAGACACAACATATCAGAATCTCTGGGACACATTTAAAGCAGTGTGTAGAGGGAAATTTATAGCACTAAATGCCCACAAGAGAAAGCAGGAAAGATCTAAAATTGACACCCTAACATCACAATTAAAAGAACTAGAGAAGCAAGAGCAAATGAATTTGAAAGCTAGTAGAAGGCAAGAAATAACTAAGATCAGAGCAGTACTGAAAGAGATAGAGACACAAAAAACCCTTCAAAAAATCAATTAATCCAGAAGTTGGTTTTTTGAAAAGATCAACAAAACAGATAGACCACTAGCAAAACTAATAAAGAAGAAAAGAGAGAAAAATCAAATAGGTGCAATGAAAAATGATAAAGGGGATATCACCACCAATCCCACAGAAATACAAATTACCATCAGAGAATGCTATTAACACCTCTATGCAAATAAACTAGAAACTCTAGAAGAAATGGATAAATTCCTGGACACATACACCCTCCTAAGACTAAACCAGGTAGAAACTGAATCCCTGAATAGACCAATAACAGACTCTGAAATTGAGGCAATAATTAATAGCATACCAACCACAAAAAGTCCAGGATCAGACGGATTCACAGCCGAATTCTGCCAGAGGTACAAAAAGGAGCTAGTACCATTCCTTCTGAAACTATTCCAATCAACAGAAAAAGAGAGAATCCTCTCTAACTCATTTTATGAGGCCAGCATCATCCTGATATCAAAGCCTGGCAGAGACATAACAAAAAAAGAGAATTTTAGACCAATATCCCTGATGAGCATCGATGCAAAAATCCTCAATAAAATACTGGCATGCCTAATCCAGCAGCACTTCAGAAAGCTTAGCCACCATGATCAAGTTGGCTTCATCCCTGGGATGCAAGGCTGGTTCAACAGACGCAAATCAGTAAACATAATCCTCACATAAACAGAACCAAAGACAAAAACCACAAGATTAGCTCAATAGTTGCAGAAAAGGCCTTTGACAAAATTCAACAGCCCTTCATGCTAAAAACTCTCAATAAACTAGGTATTGATGGGACGTATCTCAAACTAATAAGAGCTATTTATGACAAACTCACAGCCAATATCATACTGAATGGGCAAAAACTGGAAGCATTCCCTTTGAAAATCAGCACAAGACAGGGATGCCCTCTCTCACCACTCCTATTCAACATAGTGTTGGAAGTTCTGGTCAGGGCAGTCAGGCAGGAGAAAGAAATAAACGGTATTCAATTAGGAAAAGAGGAAGTCAAATTGTCCCTGTTTGCAGATGACATGATTATATATTTAGAAAACCCCATCGTCTCAACCCAAAATCTCCTTAAGCTGATAAGCAACTTCAGCAAAATCTCAGGATACAAAATCAATGTGCAAAAATCACAAGCATTACTATACCCCAATAACAGACAAACAGAGAGCCAAATCATGAGTGAACTCCCATTCACAATTGCTTCAAAGAGAATAAAACATCTAGGAATCCAACTTACAAGAGATGTGAAGGACCTCTTCAAGGAGAACTACAAACCACTGCTCAACAAAATAAGAGGACACAACAAATGGAAGAACATTTCATGCTCATGTATAGGAAGAATAAATATCGTGAAAATGGCCATACTGCCCAAGGTAATTTATAGATTCAATGCAATCCCCATCAAGCTACCAATGACTTTCTTCACAGAATTGGAAAAAACTACTTTAAAATTCATATGAAACCAAAAAAGAGCCCGCATTGCCAAGACAATCCTAAGCCAAAAGAACAAAGCTGGAGGCATCAGCTACCTGACTTCAAACTATACTACAAGGCTACAGTAACCAAAGCAGCATGGTACTGGTACCAAAACAGAGATATAGACAAATGGAACAGAACAGAGGCCTCAGAAATAACACCACACATCTACAACCATCTGATTTTTGAAAAACCTGACAAAAACAAGAAATGGGGAAAGGATTCCTATTTAATAAATGGTGCTGGGAAAACTGGCTAGCTATATGTAGAAAGCTGAAACTGTATCCCTTCCTTACATCTTATATGAAAATTAATTCAAGATGGATTAAAGACTTAAATATTAGACCTAAAACCATAAAAACCCTAGAAGAAAACCCAGGCAACACCATTCAGGACATAGGCATGGGCAAGGACTTCATGACTAAAACACCAAAAGCAATGTCAACAAAAGCCAAAATAGACAAATGGGATCTAACTAAACTAACGAGCTTCTGCACGGCAAAAGAAACTACCATCAGAGTGAACAGGCAACCTACAGAATGGGAGAAAATTTTTGCAATCTACCCATCGGAAAGGGCTAATATCCAGAATCAACAAAGAAACAAATTTACAAGAAAAAATCAAACAACCCCGTCAAAAAGTGGGCAAAGGATATGAACAGACACTTCTCAAAAGAAGACATTTATGCAGGCAACAGACACATGAAAAAATGCTCATCATCACTGGTAATCAGAGAAATGCAAATCAAAACCACAATGAGATACTATCTCACACCAGTTAGAATGGTGATCATTAAAAAGTCAGGAAACAACAGGTGCTGGAGAAGATGTGGAGAAATATGAATGCTTTTACACTATTGATGGAAGTGTAAACTAGTTCAACCACTGTGGAAGACAGTGTGGCAATTCCTCAAGGATCTAGAACTAGAAATACCATTTGACCCAGCCATCCCATTACTAGGTATATGCCCAAAGGATTATAAATCATGCTACTATAAAGACACATGCACACGTATGTTTATTGTGGCACTATTCACAATAGCAAAGACTTGGAACCAACCCAAATATCCATCGATGATAGACTGGATGAAGAAAATGTGGCACATATACACCATGGAATACTATGCAGCCATGAAAAGGATGAGTTCATGTCTTTTGTAGGGACATGGGTGAAGCTGGAAACCATCATTCTGAGCAAACTATCACAAGGACAGAAAACCAAACACCACATGTTCTCACTCATAGGTGGGAATTGAACAATGAGAACACTTGGACACAGGGTGGGGAACATCACACACCAGGGCCTGTTGTGGGGTGGGTGGGATTGGGGAGATAGCATTAGGAGAAATCCCTAATGTAGATGATGAGTTAATGGGTGCAGCACACCAACATGGCACATGTGTACATATGTAACAAACCTGCATGTTGTGCATATGTACTGTAGAACTTTTAAGTATAATAATAAAAAAAAGTGAAAATAAAGATCAAATAAGAAAGTGAATTGATTGCATTCTGAAGATGACAGATAAATGATTCATTATTGTGGAAATGGTGTAAATAAAAACAACCAACCAATGATTTACCTTGCCTTTTTTCTTTCTTTTTTTTTTTTTATACTTTAAGTTCTAGGGTACATGTGCACAATGTGCAGGTTTGTTACATATCTATACATGTGCCATGTTGGTGTGCTGCACCCATTAACTCGTCATTTACATTAGGGATTTCTCCTAATGCTATCCCTCCTCCCTTCCCCCACCCCACGACAGGCCCTGGTGTGTGATGTTCCCCACCCTGTGTCCAAGTGTTCTCATTGTTCAATTCCCACCTGTGAATGAGAACATGTGGTGTTTGATTTTCTGTCCTTGCGATAGATTGCTCAGAATGATGGTTTCTAGCTTCACCCATGTCCCTACAAAGGACATGAACTCATCCTTTTTATGGCTGCATAGTATTCCATGGTGTATATATGCCACATTTTCTTCATCCAGTCTATCATTGATGGACATTTGGATTGGTTCCAAGTCTTTGCTATTGTGAATAGTGCCACAATAAACATACGTGTGCATGTGTCTTTATAGTAGCATGATTTATAATCCTTTGGGTATATACTCAGTAATGGGATGGCTGGGTCAGATGGTATTTCTAGTTCTAGATCCTTGAGGAATCGCCACACTGTCTTCCACAATGGTTGAACTAGTTTACATTCCCACCAACAGTGTAAAAGTGTTCCTATTTCTCCACATCTTCTCCAGCACCTGTTGTTTCCTGACTTTTTAATGATCACCATTCTAACTGGTGTAAGATGGTACCTCATTGTGGTTTTGTTTTGCATTTCTCAGATGGCCAGTGATGATGAGCATTTTTTCATGTGTCTTTTGGCTGCATAGATGTCTTCTTTTGAGAAGTATCTGTTCATGTCCTTCACCCACTTTTTGATGGGGTTGTTTGATTTTTTCTTGTAAATTTGTTTAACTTCTTTGTAGATTCTGGATATTAGCCCTTTGTCAGATGGGTAGATTGTAAAAATTTTCTCCGATTCTGTAGGTTGCCTGTTCACTCTGATGGTAGTTTCTTTTGCCATGCAGAAGCTCTTTAGTTTAATTAGATCCCAAACCATAAAAACCCTAGAAGAAAACCTAGGCAATACCATTCAGGACAAAGGCATGGGCAAGGACTTCATGTCTAAAACACCAAAAACAATGGCAACAAAAGCCAAATTACCTTGCCTTTTCTTTATGAACTGTACAACTGGGTAATCAAATAGTAGATGAGGGGAAGCATCTCTTTGTAAAATTATTCCAGATAAAAATAAAAACTGTAGGATAGAATTAGAATGACACCACCCTAACTATCCCAAATGGATCAGTGAACCTAGGCATTGAGGTGACATAAAAAAAAAGTAAGTGAAAAGCTGGTATGATGTACCTCCTGATGAAAGAACACACTACCACTTAATTTTGCCAAAGGAATTGAATCTAAGGCTCATCAATCCTTTGGATTTAGCTGCCAATTTTCAGGAAATACAGAGGATAGAGGAACATGCTGAACTGTGCCATGCGTATGCAGTCATTGAAGCCCAGACTGCAGGAAACTCTGTATATAATACAGCCTCCATCCTTCAATACATATGTTGTAAGGGAAAGAAAGAGACTGACGGGGATATACCGAGTTAAAAAAAGGGAGCAAATGAAATGCACACTTCGGTGATAAAACAATAAAGTAGCTTAAGAAAAGTGATTAATGTGCTTTTGGAGGGCTGGGAAAGGCTGTGGTTAGTATGGGGTACATAGCAGAGTTTCTTGGGTTGCTGGCTAAACTCTATTTCTTGACCTGGGTAGTGATTATAGAAATGTTTACCAACATTTTATCATTAATATATTACTATATTTGCTTTTCTGCATATCTCATATGTAGCCATCTATCCATCCCTCCATCCATCTATTAATCCATCTTATTTTTGGATGCATTTAAAAGTAAATGACAGATATTTGTATACCTCCCCCTCAGTACTTCTGTACTCTAATACCATTAACTAGAGTTCAATATTGAGTTTTTCTTTTCTCTTTTCTTTTCTTTTCTTTTCCTTTCTTTCTTTTGACAGGGTTTTCTTTCGCCCAGGCTGAAGTGCAGTGGAGCTGTCATGGCTCACTGCAGCATCTACCTCCTGGGCTCAAGTGATCCACCCACCTCAGCCTCCCAAGTAGCTAGGACCACAGGTGTGCACCACCACAGCTGGGCAATTTTTGTATATTTTGTAGAGATGTGGTTTTGCTATGTTGCCCAGGCTAGTCTCAAACTCCTGAGCTCAAGCGATCCTCCTGCCTTGGCCTCCCAAAGTGCTAGGATTACAGGTGTGAGCCACCCTGTCTGGCCTGTTGTTTTCTTTTGATGTAAAACTTACATAAAATGAAATAAACATATTTGAAATGTATACTCACTGAGTTTTGACAATGCATACACCCATGTAACTCAAACTCCTATCAAGATATACATTACCATCGATCGCCCCCAAAATTTCCTCTTTTTTTTTTTGAGACAGAGTCTTGCTCTGTTGCCAGGCTGGAGTATAGTGGCGTGATCTTTGTTCACTGCAACCTCCGCCTCCTGGGTTCAAACTATTCTCCTGCCTTAGCCTTCTGAGTAAGCTGGGACTACAGGCGTGCGCCACCATGCCCAGCTAATTTTTGTATTTTTAGTAGAAATGGGGTTTCACCATGTTGGCTAGGATAGTCTTGATCTCTTGACCTCGTGATCTACCTGCCTTGGCCTCCCAAAGTGCTGGGATTACAGGTGTGAGCCACCGTGCCTGGCCTTCCCTCATTTTTTTAAGTCTCTAAAATCTGAATGTATTTTTCCTCAAATTCAAACATGAAATCAATTGTCTTTCGAGTAAAATTTTAAAAATGGCATGTTTTACTTCTCTTGCTCCTCTTTCTTTCTTTCTCTCTCTCTCTCTTTCTCTCTCTGCCTCTCTCTCTTACTCTCTTTCTTTCTTGACGGGGTCTAGCTCTGTTGCCCAGGGTGGAGTGCAATATGTCCTGATCACAGCTCACTGCATCCTCGAACTCTGGGGCTCAAGCAATCGTTCCACTTTAGCCTCCCAAGCAGCTAGGACTACAGGCATGTGCCACAATACCAGCTAATTTTTTATATTTTTTGTAGAGATGAGGTCTCACTATGTTTCCCAGGCTGGTCTCACACTCCTGGCCTCAAGTGATCCTCCTGCTTTGGCCTCCCAAAGTGCTGGGATTACAGGTGTAAGCCACCACACCTGAGCCCTGGCATTCTCAATTTTGTAGATACACTCCAGGAATCTCACTTTGGATTATTATTAGTAATAGTACCAAGAGGCAGTGTAGAATGGTGGTTAAGATTCTGGCGGCAGACTGCCCAGGTTTGAATCTCGGCTCCTTCCCTTATCAACGGGGTGACCTTGGTAATTGACTTCTCTGCCTCAGTTTTGTCCTTTGAAGGATGGAGTTAACAATAATACCTTCATCAAAAGGTGGTTGTGAGGATTAAGTGAGGACATATATGTAAAGCACTTAGAGTAGTGCTTGGCATTTAGTGAACAATATAGAAGTGCTCAATTTTTTTTATCATTTTTCAATTACCATTTTACATTGCATATTATTTCTTTCAAAACTATTTTGACATTTGCCTTCAGATATAGAATTGTATTAGCAAAAATTAAATTAACAGTAACTATTTAGACTTAGATTTGCGTGTCGATTGGAAGCATCCCGTGACTTAACTATGGATCATCCATGTAATCTGGAACCATAGTTCTAGCATCCTCCAGAACCCATCTGTTTGGTATAGGTCCCATGTGGTCGCCAGGAAGCCATGTCCCTTCTCTCTTCAGTTTCCTCTTCTATGAAATATAAGGGATACCACAGACTCATACAGGAGATTCCTTAGACTCCTCATAGGAACTACTTGGTTATAAATGAGATTATTCACATGAGAACCTGTAGAAGTCTCAAGGAAATCAATTCTCTGCAAATGCCTGTGATTGTTGCTATTTATTATTCTCCTGGTGAGTCAGTCCTTTTCATCACCCAGGCATACTAACTTTAGCAGATGGGGTCAGCCTGCAGAAGATCAATTACTGGTCTCCTTATTTCTTTTTCTTTGTCATCTTCCCCAAGGATCAGCCCCCCAATCTCAACCACCACCTCCCAGTCATATCTTTTGTATAACATGGTCAGCAGTCATTATGACAGCTCCAGGCCATCCAGGACTTCTTAGGGGTTGGATATACACTTTTTCTGTGAGACAGCAGGAAGACTTCTGCCATTTCTTTGAAATAGCCTTGCAGCTTTGGAATTTAGGGCAGTCATTTGGAATTCTGTTTGATTTTTACCTTGTGTATCTTTACTCCTATGTGGTCAGACCTCTGGGATTTACTGACAGAAGGTACAGCAAATACTTTATTTCATCAAGATGAATTTTTTAATATGTTAAGCTAACTTGTTTCTGTTTTCTGTCTTTCAAGGCTTTCCATAATGTCTCCTTTCTTTCAGACAAGAGAACCTACCTTTAAAGTTAAAAAACACATAAAATCTGTCATATCTATTGTCTTATTAATGAGTAAGACTGAATTTTAAGTTTTATTTTACATTTTATATGTCCTCTACATCTATGATAAAACCCTGTCAAAATCATGTGAAAATTTCAAAGATTTACTCGACTCTTCTATATATGGTTACATTAAAATTTTAAGCTGGGCGTGTTGCCCAGGCTGGTCTTGGACTCCTGGGCTCAAGCGATCTTCCTGTTTGGGCCTCCCAAAGTGCTGGGATTACAGGTGTGAGCCACCACACTTGGCCCTATAAGTTCTTTACATAATTGAGAGGTGATATCTTGATTTGATAATACTAATTTATTAACATTGATTTGTGCTGCTGGTTCTGAAACAAGATGGAATAGACTTACTTTTCACTACTTTTCCCCTCTAAATACAACAAAACCCCTTGGAAATATTGGAACAGACAGTGATAAAAGGTCTCTGAAAGCTAGAAAGATGATAGAGTAGTAGGAAACCCCAGGATATGAGGAATGACAACGTGCTGAGTTTTCTGGGTTTTCTTTTTGTCTCGCATATGCCCCTGGCCTGGATGCCAGAGAGGCCTATAGTCTGGAACTACCCACAGGCATAGACATAGAACCTAAGGAAAGCCTGCTCTCTCTGGCCAAAGAACCAGGAGAGGGGAAGCCCAACAGAGACCTAGTGAGGAACTAAAACCCCTGTTTCACACCACAGGCCAGTAGACAGTACAATCTGTTGGCAACGGTGGTGGCAGCAAAATCCCAAGCTATCCAAGACACTGCTCCACAACCAGGGCATTGGCAGGCAGTCCGATATGTCCACATTGGCAGAGACGGTGAATCCTTGTGTCCCCCTGCTCTCTACCCACTGGTATAAGGAGACCCAAGCCTAGTGGCTTTTCCTACAACCCCTACTCCCAGAAAATCACCACGCACTAGCAGGTGGCTAAAAGAAGCACCTTCAGCCCCTGCAGATGGCTTCAGCAGGAATAAGCAGGAATCCTCTCGGCACCAGAAGAACAAAACAGACCAGAATAACATTGCAAGGGCTCTCAAAACTCGACTGTCATTGGAACAAAAAAGCCCACAAAGTAGGCCAGAACTTGTAGGCTAAATCTAAGCAGAGTGGCAGTCTACTAAAATATAATATTTAAATATAATCGAGAGTCTTCTAGCATAATAATCAAAATGTCCAGTGATAAAAACAAATCATTAATTCTACCAGGAGCCAGGAAAACCACAGTTTGAATGAGGAAAGACAATTAACTGATGCCGATGACAAGATGAATCAGATGTTGGAATTATTTGACAAGGATTTTAAAGTAGCCATCATAAAAATGCTTCAACAATCAATTTCAAATTCTCTTGAAACAAGTGCAAAATAGAAAATATCAGTAAAGAAATAAAAGTTATAAAAAGAGACAAATGGAAATTATGAAATTGAAAATCCAATAATTGAAATAAAAAACTTACTGGATAAACTCAGTAGTGGAGTGCAGATAACTGAGGACAGAATCAGTAAATCTGAAGATGGATCAATAGAATCTACTCTGTCTGAGCAACAGAAAGAAAATAGACTGAAAAAAAATGGGCCGGGTGCATTGGCTCACACCTGTAATCCCAGCACTTTGGGAGGCTGAAATGGGAAGATCACCCGAAGTCAGGAGTTCGAGACCAGCCTGGTCAACATGGTGAAACCCCATCTCTACTAAAGTACAAAAATTAGCCGAGTGTGGTGGTGGGCACCTGTAATCCTAGCTACTTGGGAGGCTGAGGCAGGAGAATTGCTTGAACCTGGGAGGCGGAGGTTGTAGTGAGCTGAGATGGCACCACTGCTCTCTAGACTGGGCGACAGAGCAAGACTCCATCTCCAAACAAACAAACAAACAAACAAACAAAACCCCAGAGCCTTAGAGATCTGTGGGACAATAACAAAAGAATGAATGTGTATCACCAGAGTTCCATAAGGAGAGGAGAAAGAGAATAGTGCTGAAAGAGTATTTGGGAGGAATAATGGCTACGAACGTCCCAAATTTGATGAGTAAACCCCAAATAAGATAAGCACAGAGAAACCTGCACCAAGACACATAATTAAACTTCTAAAAACTAAATAAAAAACACATTAAAAACAGCCAAAAAGTAATGACATATTTCCAATGGAGAACACGGATTTATTTATTTAATTTTTTTGTTTTACTTTAAGTTCCAGGATACGTGTGCAGAATGTGTAGGTTTGTTAATAGGTATACATGTGCCATGGTGGTTTGCCGCAGCTATCAACCTGTCATCTAGGTTTTAAGCCCCACATGCATTGGGTATTTGTCCTAATGCTCTCCCTCTCCTTGCTCCCCAGCCCCCCACAGGCCTTGGTGTGTGTGAGAACACTGATTTAAATGACAGCAGTTTTCTCACCTGAAACCATGGGGGTTATGAGGAAGTGGCACAACAGTTTTCAAGTGCTGAAAGGAAAGAATCATTAACCCCAAATTCCATATTTGAAGAGATTATCCTTCAGGAATAAAGACATTCTCAAACAAGGGAAAACTAAGAGAATTTGTTGCTAGCGGACCTACCCTTAAAGAGTGGCTATAGGAAGCTCTACAATAAAAGTAACAAACCTGCATGTTGTGCACATGTACCCTAGAACTTATAATAAAAAAAATAAATAAATTGAGAGCATTTAAGTTTCAAAAAAATAATAACAGAAGGCTGGGACATCAGAAAGGATAGAAGAACAACGAAATGAGTAAAAATAGATGTAAACATAATAGAGCAAGTTTAACACCATATGATATGGCACTCAGTGTATGTAGAGGAAATAATTTATATTTTAAAACAGTGAGGGGAAGGAGACCTAAATGAAAGTAAGTTTTCTATATTTCACTTGACTCGAAAATGTCAACACCAGAAAGAAGACTGTGATAAATGACACACTCACCAATAAGAAGGTTTACAAAGCAATGTACTAAAAACATTATAAATAAATAAAAATGAAACTCTAAAAATTGTTCATGTGGTCCACAAGAAGCAAGAGTAAAGAAACAGAGTAACAGGAAACAGAGGAAGCCAGGCACAGTGGCTCATGCCTGTACTTTCAGAGGCCAAGGCAGGAGGACCACTTGAGCCCAGAAGTTTGAGACCAGCCTGGGCAAGATAGTGAGACCCTGTCTCTACAAATAATTTGAAAGTTAGCTGGGCACAGTGGCACACGCCTATAATCCCAGCTACTCAGGAGGCTGAGGTGGGAGGAGGGAGGATTGCTTGAGTCCAGGAGGTCAAGACTGCAGTGAGCTATGATTGCACCATTGAGCTCCAACCTGGATGACAGAATGAAACCCTGTCTCAAAAAAAAAGAAAGAAAGAAAGAAAAGAAAGAGAAAGAAAGAAAGAAAGAAAACAGAAGGAACAAACAGAAAACAAATAATAAAATGACAGACTTAAGCCTCAAAATATCAATAATTATTTTAAATGTAAGTGGTCCAAGTACAACAATTAAAAGGCAGAGATTGACAGAGTGTAGTGTATAAATGATCTAACTGTATTCTGTGTACAAGAAACTAACTTCAAACATAACATAGGTTGAAAGCAGGTTGAAAGTAAAAGGATTAAAAAAGATGTATCATGCAAGGATTAACAACAACTACAACAAAAAGCAAGAATGGCTGTATCAGTATTTGATAACGTAACCTTCAGAGCAAAGAAAGTTACTATGGACAAAGAGGGACATCACATAATGATAAAAGCCTCTATCCCCAACTATACATAGCAATTCTAAATGTGCATGAAACAAACAACATAGCTTCAAAACACATAAAGTAAAACTTGATAGATTTGGTGCTGGGCCAAATGGGCCAAATGCAAGAAAGTGAAATTGAACCCTTACTTAATACCATGTACTAAAAATAACTTGAAATGACCTAAATTTAACATCAAAAACCTAAATTTCAGAAATAAACTATATAACTCTTAGAAGAAAACAGAGGGATAAATCTTCATGACCTTAGATTTGGCAACAGTTTCTTAAATATGACATCAAAAGCACAGGTGACAAAAGAAAAAAGATAACTTGGACTTTACTAAATTTAAAAACTTTTATCCTTCAAAGGACAAAGGACAAGCTGGGCATGGTGGTGTGCACTTGTAATCCCAACTAGTCAGGAGGCTGAGACAGGAGGATTGCTTGAACCCAGGACTTAAAGTCCAACCTGAGAAATATAGTGCCCATATCTAAAACAAACAAAGAAACAAACAAAAAAACTAAAAAATGACAAAGGATGAAGGATACCATCAAGAGAGTGAAAACATGACCCACAAAATGGAATAAAATGTTTGCAAATTATATCTCTGATTGATAAGGGGTTAATATTCAGAATATATATAAGGAACTCCTACAACACATTAAAAAGCTCAGTTAACAATAGGCAAAGTACTTGAATAGACATTTCTCCAAAGAAGTTATACAAATGCCCAATAAACTTATGAAAACATGCTCAACATCATAGTCATTTGGGAAATGCAAATCAAAACCTAATGAGGGAAAATATTATGGCAATTTCTCAATAAATTAAACATAGAATTACCAAATGATCTAGCAATTCCACCTCTGGGTATATATCCAAAATAATTAAGACTAGGGACTTGAATAGATATTTTTACACTAATGTTCACAGCATTATTCATAATAGCCAAAAGGTAGAAAACCTGTTACTAGTAATGGATGAATGGATAAATAAAATCTGTTACATACATACCATAGAATATCACTGAGCCTTAAAAAGGAGGGAAATGCTGACATATGCTACAACATGGATGAACCTTGGAGATACACTAAGTGAAATAAGCCATTCACAAAAGCATAAATATGTGATTCCACTTTTTTTTTTTTTTGAGCCAGGGTCTCACTCTGTCATCCAGGCTGGAGTGCAGTGGCACAATCATGGCTCACTGCAGCTTTGACCTCCCGGGCTCAAGTGATTTTCCCACCTCAGCCTCCTGAGTAGCTGGGACTACAGGTGTGTGCCGCCATACACACCTCTAAAAGTAGAGATGGTTTCTCACCTTGTTGCCCAGGCTGATCTTGAACTCCTGAGCTCAAGTGATCTGCCCACCTTGGCCTCCCAAAGTGCTGGGATTACAGGCGTGAGTCACTGTGCCCTTAATTCCACTTATATGAGTCCCTAAAGTAGTCAAATTCCTAGAGACAGACAGTGGAGCAGTGGTTAGAACACAGAGAAGGGAGTATGGGCTGTTATTGCTTAATGGTTACAGAGTTTCAGTTTGAGATGATGAAAGATTTTGGAAATAGATAGTGGTGATGATTATACAACATTGTGACTGCAATTGATGCCACTAAGTGATGTACTTAACATGATAAATGGTAAATTTTATGTTATATATATTTTACCACAATGAAAACAATATATTTGAAATGTGCAGCCCCTATAGGCCACTGGCAGGGACTGGTAAGGGGGAAGAAACAGATAATCGACTAGAGTCCTCTACTGGTCTGTAGTAGAGGAAGTGTGCACCAGGCAGGTCTCTTGAGCAGCCTGTGTTTGTGGTACCTTAGCAATTAAGACAAGGCATGTAAAGGAGAGCTACTTTCTCAACTGTCAGATTCGAGGATCTTTAAGTAGAACTTCAATTCTCAGCCATGAAATCTGAACCTTATGTAACAGGTGAATGAGGAGAAATTTGCATCACTTATTTTCCCTCTCGTGTTTTTCAAATACAAATTATATTGTCAGCTGTGGAGTGACAAAGTAGATGTGCTGATCTAGAGAAGAGAGAAAGAGCTCAGTGTTTCCCCAGAGCTACTGGAAATCCTCATGTGATGTTATATCAGAATCCCTTGTGCTCTTGCCTTTGTTAAGTCTAAGTCCTTTAGCCATCTGCCATCTCAGGAAAGTGAAATGCTCAGGCTTGACTTCACCATGGGGTCAGAGTGTCACATCCTAAGCAACTGGTAACATCAGAGAAGTGGCCCAATGCATGAGGTGCATTCCTTCACTAAGACCCAGGTTTCCAAGGTCCCTTAAGTCTCACAAAGAAGGCTGTTTTGATGAACTTTTCGCTGAGTTATCCCTGAAATTTGGCTGTTGAAAGATTAATTTGACCTTCATCTAATTAAAAAAAAACACAGAAAGAGAACATTAATATTACTCATGAGACATTAAATACATCGTTTTCAAGAACAAGGTACTTTTTTTTTCTTTTTTTGAGATCGAGTCTCACTCTGACACCCAGGCTGGAGTGCAGTGGTGCAATCTTGGCTCACTGCAACCTCTGCTTCCCGGGCTCAAGCGATTCTCCTGCCTCAGCCTCCCAAGTAGCTGAGATTACAGGTGCGTGCCGCCATGCTCGGCTAATTTTTGTATTTTTAGTAGAGACGGGGTTTCACCATATTGGCCACGCTCGTCTCTAACTCTTGACCTCAAGTGATCCACTCGCCTCGGCCTCTCAAAGTGTTGGGATTACAGGCATGAGCCACCATGCCCTGCCCAAGATACTTTATATAAACATTTGCTGTACATTTTGCATATGTTTATGTTGAGCTATTAAATATCTCAAGTTCTTAGATATTACTTATGGTTTAATATATCTGGGTGTTTTGCACTCCCATGCAATTTGTATTAAAGGATGCACCGAACACTATATTGCTGGCTGGAGATCATTCGTTCATTCGTTAAGCATTTAATCAGTCAGTATGTGCAAGGTACTCTGTTATACCTTGCATCCCGATCTAAAAGCACTCTCCCCGTCATCCCTACTGCCATCAACATGCGAGGGACAGGGACTAACCTGGGAGCCTTGCACAAAAGCTGCACAAAAGCTGCTCTAGCAAAGCCTAGGGTTGCTTTGCTGATTCCCAGGAATTTAGAGAACAAGGTGACAAGGTGTTGGTGTTTGGTGTCATCTCCTTTAAAAAAATCATATCAATAAAGAGTTTTATTAATTTTCCATGTCACCAATCATTTTTCTCCCAAATATCCCTTGAAAGCAGATGGACTTTATCTCTCTCTACAGAATGGAACCTCAAGTATAGATATGCATTGGTCTGCTCAGGATCATCCAGCGAGTTACTGACAGATTTGGGGATGCCAAGCGCCAGTAAAGAAAGGAATTTCCTCTCCTTTTATGACACCTTCCTTCACCTTCCCAGTCAGTCCTGATCTCTCCTATCACCTCTGTTTTACAGAACTCACTCTCCAGGCTCTCATGGCACGTAGTTTTGTACCTTGTCATTACCACTGCTAGATTGCAGGCTCTTTGAGTCTCTCTAGCAGAGGATAGTACATGATGGCCGTCCATGGCAATACTTTTGTATCTTTCCATCTTTTGTCTCTTTCTGTCTTCTCTTCTGCTTCCACAGTGTATCTGTGCCTTTCTATGTATCATCTCCTAAGGGAGAGCGATTTTCTCAAAACGGATTTTGCCTATATTGTATTTATGATTGGGACCAGCCTGAGGTTGTTGTGGTAATGAGGGTCTTCTTGGGATAAAGTTTTCTGTTTGTGTTTTCCAATTTAAAGGAGCAATTCTCTTTTCAGGGACTTGAAATACCTAAGGGAAAGACAGAAATAAGGTCTAGCTAGGAAACATGGTTTTCTTTTCTTTTAAAATAATTATTGGCCGGATGGGGTGGCTCATACCTGTAATCCTAACACTTTGGGAGGCCAAGGCAGGAGGATGGCTTGAGCCCAGGAATTTGGGACCAGCCTGGGCAACATAGTGACAACCCACCTCTACCAAAAAAAAAAAATAATAATTAGTTGGGCATTGTGGCATGTGCCTGTAGTCCCAGCTACTCAGGAGCTGAAGTGAGAGGATTGCTTGAGCCCAGGAGTTCGAGGCTGCAGTGAGCCATGTTCAAACTATTGCACTCCAGTCTGAGTGACAGAGCAAGACCCTATCTCAAATTTAAAAACAGAGAAACATAAATAAAACAATTATTATAAAATATTTGATACATACATATATTATTAACCCATATAACACATATATTTATGTGTAAATATATAAACATATGTAAGTTATAAAAGTTAATAATAAAATGAATACCAGAGAAGCAAAATCCAACTTAAAAATAAAACATCACCAATACTGTTGAAGCTACCTTTACATTTCTCCTTAATTTCATCTCTCTGCTTTCTCTCCACCCGCTCCACTGAGACACTATCGTGAATTTTGTATTTGTCATTTTCTTACTTTTTAAATAGATTTTTTTTCTTTTTTTCTTTTTTCTCACACCTCTCAGGGATAAATTTTCTTTATAGATTTAATACATAGGTATTGATCACAAAACAATGTATTATTTAGTTTTGCATTTTTGAATTTCAGATAAATATAATGCAATGTATTTTTGGTATTTTGCTTTTTTAAACTTAGCATTATATTAGAGTCAAATGTTATTTTATGTATAGTTATAGTCCATTTGTTCTCACTGCTATGCAGTACTCTATTATGTGAATATTCCACAGTATTTTTTTTTTTTTTTTTGACATGGAGTTTTACTCTTGTTGCCCAGGCTGGAGTGCAATGGCATGATCTTGGCTCACTGCAACCTCTGCCTTCCGGGTTCAGGTGATTCTCCTGCCTCAGCCTCCCAAGTAGCTGGGATTACAAGCATGTGCCACCATGTCCGGCTAATTTTGTATTTTTAGTAGAGACAGGGTTTCTCCATGTCGGTCAGGCTGGTCTTGAACTCTCGACCTCAGGTAATCCGCCTGCCTCAGAAGTGCTGGATTACAGGCGCGAGCCACCATGCCTGGCCATTCCACAGTATTTTTAATCATTCTCCTGTTGCTGGAAACTTTGGCTGTTTCTGCTTTTTTTTTTTTTTTTTTTTTTTGAGACAGGGTCTCATTGTGTCACTCAGGCTGGAGTGCAGTAACGTGATCTTGGTTCACTGCAGCCTCGACCTCCTGGGCTCAGGTGATCCTCTCATCTTAGCCTTCCCGGTAGCTGGGACTACAGGGATGTGCCACCGTGCCTGGCTACTTTTTAGAATTTTTTATAGAGACAGAGTCTCACTATGTTGCCCAGGCTGGTCTCGAACTCGTGGACTCAGGCAATCCTCCTGCCTTGGCCTCCCACAGTGCTGGGATTATAGGTGTGAGCCACCACACCTGGCTGGTTGTTTCTGGCTTTTTTTTTTTTTTTTTTTTTCTGTTACTAACAATGCTGCTAGAAGATTCTTTCTGAGTCTCCTAGTCCAGACATGTGAGGGTTTCTGTAAGGTATTTGGCAGTTCTTGGTTTGGTTTACTCTCAGATCCATTTCTCGCCCTTCTGCTGCTCTGCTTTGTATACAGAAGGCGGACCCCCAAAGGCTGTGTGTTTCAGGGTTTTGTGTCAGCTGGGTTGGTGTGTGGGAGGCACCCGAGAGGGAGATTGGAGAGCACAAAGAAGAAAGAAGCCAGGTATTTGTCCCCGTCTCTCTGTCTTGAACGGTCTTTCCGTGAGTAGCAGTGGCTGAGTGTCTTCCTGGCTCTAGGACACGTCCTAGGACACGTCCACTGTGGTTCTAGCTTCTGCCAGGTGATTATTGTCCATGCATTTCTATAACATTGCTTCCTTTGTCTTGCTAGTCTAGGGGTCATCAAACTTTTTTTGTAATGGAGCAGAGAGTAAAATATTTTCGTCTTTATAGGTCATACAGTCTCTATCGCACTCAACTCTGTGAGTGGGTCTGTCTGTGTTCTAATAAAACTTTATTTCCAAAAACTAACAGTGAGCTGGATTTGGGTTGCAGGCTATTGTTGGCTGCCTCCTGCCTAGCCTAAGAGTTGTAGTAGCTGCCTGCTGTTGCTAAATTTTCCATTGCTTCATTAACCTGTTTGGTTTTTCAGGTGTTTCATCACATCACAGTTTCCTTCATTCATTACCCTATGTCACAAATTCTTAGGCGTTTGCAGATTTTCTGGTAGGACTCTGGCTGATTCAAGGTTATACTAAGGATTAGAATTGCTGGGTTGTAAGTTATGTACATTTTCAGCCCTAACAAGATGTCAGATTATTTTCTAAAATTCATTGTACCAATTTCCAGTTCTTCCAGATATATGAAAGAGCTCTCTTTGATTCCTATCTTTGCTAACACTTGGTGTTATCAGACCTCTTAATTTTGGCTAACCTGGTGGGTTAAAAATGGCATATTAAACCATTGGCATATTATCATGGTATTAAATTTCATTTACTGGCCAGGCGTGGTGGCTCATGCCTGTAATCTCAGCACTTTGGGAGGCCGAGGCAAGAGGATTTCTTGAGACCAGCCTAGGCAACATCATAAGTGAGACCCCATCTCTACAGAAAATTAAAAAATTTGCTGGGCATAGTGGCATGTGCCTGTGGTCTCAGTTACTCCTAGGAGGCTGAGCAGGGGTGCTCACTTGAGCTGGGGAGATCAAGGCTGCGCTGAACCATGTTCTTATCACTGCTCTACAGCCTGAGCAACACGGTCAGACCCTGTCTCAAAAAAAAAAAATCATTCACCCACTTGCTATATTTATTCACTGTTCATGTTTCTTTTTCTGTGAAATCTCTGTTCCCAGGGATAAAACTCAAAATATTTTTAAAACATGTTAAACAATATGGCAGGTTTTTCACACTCAGTATTTCAAAGTTGTGCTACTGGATGAGTATCAACCTCATCTATTCCATTCTTTGTTCATTTGGTTGTCTTATTTCTCCCCTTTCAGTGATAATTCTTTCTGTTATTTATTTTAATGGTTGTTCCAGGACTAACACTATAAATTCTTAGCCTATCAAAATATTTATACTGAATATTGTACCACTTCACACTTCAGGTGTCCCACCTGATACTTTCCACATCTGATAACCTTAAAATGGCACAATTCCATTAACGTGCCACCCCATTCTTTGTGCTATTATTGTCATATCTTTTATTTCTATGTACATGATAAATGCCACCTTACAATATTATTTTTTTCTTTAAGCAGTCAGTTGTCATTGAAAGGAATTAGAAGATGAAAAAGTTTTTAAAATTTACCCTCTTATTTACCAATTCTGGCACTCTTCATTTTTTTTCTGTAGTTCCAGATTTCCATCTGGTATTATTTTTCTTTATCCTGAAGAATATCCTTCAGCATTTCTTGTAAAGCAGGTCTACTGGTGCCAAATTCTCTTGGCTTTTGTTTATCTGAAAAAGTCTTCATTCATCCCTGTTTTGGAAGGATACTTTTGTTAGATACGGAATTATGGGGTGTCAGCTTGTTTTTCTCTTTCAGCACTCTAAATATATCATTCCAATGTCTTATAGCCCTCATTATTAGTAATGAGAAGTCAGCTGTTATTCATATCATTGTTTCCTGTATGTAATGTGGCTCTTTCTCTCTTTTTTCTTTTTCTTTTTTTTATTTTATTTTATTATTATACTTTAGGTTTTAGGGTACATGTGCACAATGTGCAGGTTTGTTACATATGTATCCATGTGCCATGTTGGTTTGCTGCACCCATTAACTCATCATTTTCTCTCTCTTTTTTCACTGTAGGCTTTCAAGATTTTTCTCTTTATCTTTAGGTAAAGATGTACCAGTGGTGTGCCCAAGTGTGTGTGGTTTTTTTTTTTTAATTTAGCCTATCTTTATTTATCTGTAAGTCAAGTTTTACATTTAAATTTGGAAAACTTTTGGCCATTCCTTCCTCGTACAACTATCTGTTCCACTTTCATCCTCCCTCTGGGACTCCTTTTAATGTATGTGAGACTGGTAATTTTTATAAATTCCTGAGGCCCAGTTCGCTTTCTCCTTCCTTCCTTCCTTCCTTCCTTCCTTCCTTCCTTCCTTCCTTCCTTCCTTCCTTCCTTCTTCTCTCTTTCTTTTTTTTGAGATGCAGTCTCATTTTGTTGCTCAGGAGGTCTCAAACGTTTCTTGAATTTTGTTCTTTCTCTTTTTAAGATTGGATACTTTTTATTGCCCTGTCTTCAAGTTTGCTAACCCTTTCTTCTGTCAAGCCCATACAGTAAATTTTTCATGTCAGTTATTGTTCTTTTCAATTCTACAATTTCCACTTGGATGTTTAAAAAATTTTTGGGGGGATGCTGAGCATGGTGGCTTATGCTTGTAATTCCAGCACTTTGGGAGGCTGAGGCAGGAGGATCACTTGAGGCTACGAGTTTGGGACCAGCCTGCAAAACATAGCAAGACAAATGTCTACAAAAAAATGAAAGAATTAGCCAGGCATGATGACATTAGCATGTAGTCCCAGCTATTAGGGAGGCTGAGGTGGGAGGATTGCTTGAGCCTAGGAGTTTGAGGTTGCAGTGGGCTGTGATCATACCACTACCTCCAGCCCGGGTGACAGAGTGAGACCCTGTCTCAAAAAATAAAAAATAAAATAAAACAAATCTTCTTTTTCACTGCTGATCATCCCTATCTTTTTGCTTATTAATGCCATATGCTTCTTTAAGTCCTGACCATACTTATAGCTGCTTAAAGTTGTTTGCTAAATCATATATAAGTGTGTCATATCAAGGTCACATTTTTCTGTTTTTTGTTTTTTCTCTCGTATAATAGTCTTAAATTGCATGCTGGAAATCGGTGCTGATATTTAATACATTGTAGAGACCTTGAGTTTTATTTTCTTCCTCCAAAGGATGGTGATTTTTGTTCTAGCAGGCAGTTCAATTACTGGCTGATCACTTTGAATTTGTGTAGAATTACTTTTAGGCTTTGTTAGGCTAGATTTGGGGAAGGCCCATATTTGTGGCAAGCCCCTCCCAACAACCCCTGTAAATTGGCAGGACTCAAAACTCCAAAACTCTCTCTCCCCTGCAGATCTTGTCAAGGCTGTTGAGCCGTCTTTTTCTTATTATTGTTTATATATCCTGGATACAAATTCTTTGTTACTTAGATGCGTTGAAAATACTTTCAGTTTATGACTTGCCTTTTCACTTCTTTATGATATCTTGATGAACAGAGGTTATTTATTTTAATGTAGTAAAAGTTTTCAGGCTTTTTAATTTTTTTGAGACAGGATCTTTGTAACCCAGGCTGGAGTGCAGTGGTGCAATCATGGCTCACTGCAGCCTTGACCTTCTGGGCTCAAGCGATCCTCCCACCTCAGCCTCCCAAGTAACTGGGTCTACAGATATGCCCCACTGTGCCTAGCTAATTTAAAATTTTTTTTATAGAGCTGGGGGCCTCACTATGTTGCCCAGGCTGATCTTGAACTTCTGGGATCAAAGAATTCTCCTGCCTTGGCGTCCCAAAGCTTTGGGACTACTGGCATGTGCCACTGCGTTCAGCCTTTTTTCTTTCTTTTTTTAATGTTAGTGTTTTTTCCATCTTTTTCAGGAAACTTTTCTGTACTCTCAAGTCATAAAGATAATCTCTTCTAAATATTTAAGTGTGCCTTTCCCAGTTAAATTTTTAGTCCATCTGGAATTGATTTTTATACATGGTTTGGGGTAGAAATCCAGTTTAATTTTTTCCATATAGGTAACCAGTTGTCTCAGTGCCATTTCTAGTCCATCTTTCCCCTGTGTGGTATATATATATGTTATTTTTGAGATACCTTACATTTCTTTTTCTTTTTCTTCTCTTCTCTTTTCTTTTTTCTTTTCTTTTCTTTCCTCTCTTTCTTTTCTTTTCTGGCCGGGTCTGGCTCTGTTACCCGGGCTGAAGTGCGGTGGCATGATCATTGCTCCCTTCAGCCTCGACTTCCTGGGCTCAAGCAATCCTCCCACCTCAGCCTCCCGAGTATCTGGGATTACAGGCACCCACCACCACACCTGGCTAATTTTTGTATTTTTTCTAGGGATAGGGTTTCATCATGTTGCCCAGGCTGGTCTCAAACTCCTGGACTCAAGTGATCTGCCTGTCTTGGCCTCCCAAAGTGCCGGGATTACAGACATGAGCCACCACACCAGGCAGAGATACCTTATATTTCTATATATGCATGCTACTGCTTCAGATTGTCTTTATTCTCTTCCACTGGTCACTTTGTCCATCTGTGTGTCAATAAACATTACCTTAATTACTACAACTTTCTAAGTCTTGGTATCTGGTGAGCAAGTCTCCTCAACTTATTATTATTCTGTTTCAGGAGTATCTTGGCTATCCTTTGGCCTTTGCTCTTCCATATATATTTTATTCTATTTTATTAATTTATTTTTTGAGATGGAATCTTGCTCAGTCGCCCAGGCTGGAGAGCAGCGGTGCCATCTCGGCTCACTGCAACCTCCGCCTCCCAGGTTCCAGTGATCCTTCTGCCTCAGCCTCCCGAGTAGCTGGGATTACAGGTGCATGCCACCACACCCGGCTAATTTTTGTATTTTTAGTAGAGATGGGGTTTCACCATGTTGGCCAGGTTGGCCTCGAACTGCTGACCTCAAGTGATCTGCCCGCCTCGGCCCCCTAAAGTGCTGGGATTACAGGTGTGAGCCACTGTGCCTGGGCCCTTCCATGTATATTTTAGAATCTTGTCAAGTTCCTGTTTATTGGGAACCTATCATGTATCCAGCGAAAGAAGAGAAGTTTTAGAATACAACATGGTCGGCCGGGCACGGTGGCTCACGCTTGTAATCCCAGCACTTTGGGAGGCCGAGGCGGGCAGATCACGAGGTCAGGAGATCGAGACCACGGTGAAACCCCGTCTCTACTAAAAATACAAAAAAATTAGCCGGGCGTGGTGGCGGGCGCCTGTAGTCCCAGCTACTCGGAGAGGCTGAGGCAGGAGAATGGCGTGAACCCGGGAGGCAGAGCTTGCAGTGAGCCGAGATTGCGCCACTGCACTCCAGCCTGGGCGACAGAGCGAGACTCCGTCTCAAAAAAAAAAAAAAAAAAAAAAAAAAGAATATAACATGGTCTTTGTTTATAATGCGCCTATATTCAAATTGCAGAGAAGACTAATATATATGAAACAGTGAATAGAATAAGATGTTTTGTAAAGTGCAGAAATGTGTGGAATATGTTAGACAGGTGGGAGAAACCCACAGGGAAGCTGGAGAAAGAGGACTTTAAGGGATAAAGGGATTAGAGAAATCTCAAAGAGGGTGGGAAGCCTTGAAAGGTGAGATGAAGAGGGGAAGGAGAGGTATGCTCAGAGGTGATTAAAATAAAACTTACCTGAGTATGAATGCATCCCAGTTTACAAAGTACTTTCACATATATTATCTCACTTGGTCCTCAAAGAATATGACTGGGTAAGACAGGTAGTAGTCTCACTTTAGGGGAAGTATAGGTAAAGTGGTTTGCCTGAGAATCCAGTTTGTAAATGTTAGGCTGAGACTTCAAAGCAGATCTACTTCTGGTTCAGAATTCTTTACATTGCATCCCCTTTTCTCTCCATGTATGGGAATAGGTGCTGAAGGAAGCTAGGAGTCCTGGAACTGAGGTGTGTGTGATGCATGTGCCTTCTTCCTTAGGCAGAGCATGCCAGGAATTAGGAGAGGCCCCCTGACCAGAGACACTGAGTAATGCTTTTAGCATCCAGGCCCATTCAGCTAGGGGCCCTGAAGAGGAGATCATCGGGAGCAAATAAAATAAGAGCGGCAGATAACAATCACATGGCCTCGAAAAGATCTTGCACACTTCTTAGGAAATTAAATTTAATATAGAATCAGTTATGTTAATATGTGGCTCTGTTGTAACGGGCTTGTTGTTTTTCCTTAAAAAATAATATCACGAATCGTGTATTTCTATCAGGCAAAATTTGGGATTACTATCATTTGCTGGGAACTTGTATTTGGCACAACATTGGTTTGGGCACAGAGCTGGTCTTCCAATGCAAAATAGTGGGAGCTGGTAACATTTAAATGCATTTCAAGCAAGTTCCCTTTTCTTCATCTATCCCCAATCCATTAAGCGCTGAGTTCCATCTGGTATCCAGTGCCCCACTGATGATTCTTCCTCATTTCTAAGTAACACCACCATCCAAGATTGAATGTCAACCGATCATGCCACGGGAAACTGATGTATGTTAAGTTATTCTGATATCTTTCAGGAGTATCTTCATTCAAAAGCCCTGGTTCGGTGGTTCATGCCTGTAATCTCAGCACTTTGGGAGGCTGAGGCTGGCGGATCACCTGAGGTCAGGAGTTTGAGACCAGCCTGGCCAACATGGTGAAACTCCGTCTCTATTAAAAATAAAAAAAGATTATCTGGGCGTGGTGGCGCGTGCCTGTAGTCCCAGCTACTCAGGAGGCTGAGGCAGGAGAATTGCTTGAACCTGGGAGGCGGAGATTGTAGTGAGCTGAGATTGTGCCACTGCACTCCAGCCTGGGCAACACAGTGAGACTCCATCTCAAAAAAAAAAAAAAAAGAGGAAAGTTAGTGGGATGAACCACAGTCTTTGCTGCTGCAGCTGCACCTGGTTCTGGGGTTTTAAGTGACACTCATCGTCTTCCCCTACTCTTCCCCATCCAGACTCCCCTCACCTTCAGCCAACATCTTTGCCAGGGGGATGACCTAGCCATGCCCACAATCTCTGAGGAGTCTGAGCTTCTGTCAACCATGCCCTTCTCAGGCTATGGCTGCTGCACCTCTGCATTCACCACCAAAATAGAACAAGACAACACCAAGAGGTGCCTAAGTGAATTTCCTGGGTGTCCAAAGTTCCCCACCCCACCACCCCCTCTGCCAGCAACTGTAGCTTACAGTTCAGTGGGACTCTCACTGCATCCCCTAGAGTGAGCATTCCCCTTTGGGAATCAGGACCTCTAACTGACAGAGCGCAGAATTATGGGGATGAGAAGTACAAATTCTCCTAGTGGGTCAGTGGAAGTGATGGTAAGTGGGGTCATTTTTGTCTAAATGAATTGTTACCTATGTTAGGTGGAAGGTAGCCAATGTGACTTGCCACCAAGTACTGCCACCACATTTGCACCAAGTGGCCAGTGGGTCTACTTAAGGGATAAAGCTATATTCTGCACTCAGAGTTGGTCTTTGTCACCGGCAGTGGCAGTAGCTAGATCAGCCTCAGTAAATGGGACCCTATGTTGTTGTTTCCAGGCGTAACCAACATTGTTGTCATTACGGTACTCTGTTTGTATGTACCCATGTGCCAGCACTGGGGTGACTGGTGTCAACTGGCTGTCAACTGAACTATACCCTGAGACTTAGTTCCTCTTCCTGGTGGATGCTCTGTGGTGGGCATGAACATGCAACACAACTGTCTATATACTTTGTGTCCACTCCAATAAGTTATAGACTCAGATTTCTTGTCCCTGATATACCATTATTTCTCCTTCTTGTTCCCTGACAATCTGGCCAAGCCATTTTACACTGCCATGAATTGGTGTATATTCTAACCTCAGGTCATTTCTCTTTCCATATCACTATTTCAAATCCACCTCTGAGTCAGGTGGAAATAGAGTCCCTTTCTGATATGCATTCATATCTTAAATTGACCCATCCAAAAACCAAGCTTGGCCCATTCGTCAGTTCACCATAACATACTTCCCCTGTCCCCCATATGAAACCATAGAGCACAGGGACAGGTACTGGTGCAATGGTGTCGTATGATATGGGGGTCTGTGATACCTGCTCATGCAGCTTGCTTGTAACCTCTGGTCCTGCTTGTGCTCGTTCTTGGATGTACCACTTCCATCTTTCAGCAGATTGCTGCTGGGCCTGCCAACCTTATAATTTGGTGGGCCTTATAGGACCCAGTTCATGATGGGTTGTTCTAGATGCATGGTGTCCCATTATTGGGCACTCCATTTCCACCACACCAGGTGCTGATTTTTGATAGGTGTATGCTTCTCTGCTGCAGATCGTATGGCCTTGTTTCAGAACTCTAGGGTTTTGTTGTTGTTGTTGTTGGTTTTTGGGACACGGTCTTGCTCTCTCACCCAGGCTGGAGTGCTGTGGCTCAATTATGGCTCACGGCAGCCTCGACCTCCCACTTCAGCCTCCCAAATAGCTGGGACTACAGGAGTGCACCACCTTATCTGGCTAATTTTTGTATTTTTTGTAGAGACAGAGTTTTGCCATGTTGCCCAAGCTGGTCTGGAACTTCTGGGCTTCAGTGAACTGCCCGCCTCAACCTCTCAAAGTTTTGGGATTACAGGTGTGAACCACCATGCCTGGCAAACTTTAGGGTTTTCTAGTGTAATTTTCCCACTGGGGCTTTCAAGAAAATCCTCATGTCTTTTCTCAACATTGATACCGCTAATACCCTGGGGCCTGCTGTGATGTATGGACTAAGTGGGAGGGTCACTTCCATTGCCACCTGGACTCACTGCAGAGTCCTTTCCTGCTCTGAATCCCACTCAAAGCAGGCAGCTTTTCATGTAACTCAGTACATGGGTTAGAGTAGTGTTTCCTGGTGTGAAATATGCTGCCTTTAGAATCTGAAGAGGCCTATCAGGCACTGTGTTTCCTTCTTTTTAGTGGGATGCAATAATTTGTCCTTAACTTTGGAGGGGATTTCCTGGCATGCACCAGATCACTGATTTTATTGATGTGGAAGACCCCAACTGTTTGCAGGGTTTATCTCCCATTCTCTGGAAAGTATACTTGCCTTAACAAGTCCCTTAATGTGCTAGCTACTTTCTGTCCATCTAGATGGCATAATCATCATCTATATAGAAAATCAGTATGATATTCTATGGGATTTTCAGCCAGACCAGATCTCTCCAAAGGGTAGGAGAGTTACTATAGCTCTGGGACAAGACTATAAATGTATACTGTTGTTTCTTCTAAGTGAATGTAAACTGTACCTGATAATCTTTTCTGAAAGAGATAGAACACAATTATCAGATCATACCACATACCTGAGACCATCCAGATCTTTTCTACCAAAGATAGCATGTCTGACACAGCAGCTGCAACTGTGGTTACTACTTGGTTAAATTTGCAGTAGTCTACTTTCATTGCCCAAAATTTGTCTCATTTTCTCCAGGCGCCAGACTGATGAATTAAATGAAGACATGATGGAAACCACTATCTCTGCATCCTTTCAATCAGGATGCACTAATTTTTCCATTTCCCCTGAATGCAATATTGCTTTGCGTTTCCTATCTTGGCTTGCTTGTAAGCCAAGGAGTAGGGGGCAGTTTCACAGGTTTTCACTTGGCCTTTCCACTATGAAAGCTTTTACCCTATAGGCCAAGGTACCAGTGTGGTGGTTCTACCAAATACTAAGTATGTCCTTCCAGTTACACATTAGAAAATCAGAGAGATGACTACTGTATGGATTGCAGACCTACTTGACATTTCTGTGACCAGGACTTGGGCCAGGACTCCAGTTTTTACCTAAACTCCATATGATCCACTGGGGGGACTTCGTGCTTATTTAGGACTCTGGAAATTAACGTCGACTTGGACCCTGTGTCCACTAGGGTCCTTTTATTCAGTCCCCTTTCCTTAGTGTATGGTTACCCAAATAAATAACGGTAGGCCCATTTGTGGAGGAAACATAGGGAAACACTACCATGTACACCTACCACAGCGTTACAGGATCCTTCCATTTGGGAGTCTGGCATCTCCTTTAGGCAATTATTTGGGTCTAAAACCTGGCCCAGGTTCAGAAGGTGCTGCATTATCTTCAAGCAAGAGGGCAATACTAGCCCCCAGTTGGCAGGAGTGGGCCACTCCTACACAATCACAAGGTTCAGGGAAATATAGTCAACATTTTCGAGTGGGTCAAACCAAATGTCTCACAGCTAAGCTAACAAGAGGGCTTTGGCTTTAAACCCTGTGTCAATGAGTCATTGGATAAAGGCTGCCCTGGAAAGAGGCCATGACCTTGACATTTTCTTAGGGACAATGGCCCTCAGCCTCCTCAGTATCCATCCTTGATTTATTTTGGTTTTACAATTTGAGTAATATCCTTGTTGGCATCCCACTTATTTTGTTTCTAGAGATCCTGTATTCTTTTTTTTTCTTCTTCTTCTTCCTCTTCTTTTTCCTCTTCCTCTTCCTCTTCTTCTTCTTCTTCTTTCTTCTTTCTTCTTTTTTTTTCCTGAAACAGGGTCTCACTCCATTGCCCAGGCAAGAGTGCAGTGGCACAATCTTAGCTCACTGTAATCTTGAATTCCTGGGCTCAAATGATCCTCCCAAAGTGCTGGACTGTGTTCTATTAATCATCTCCATAACTCTGTGTCTCAGCCCCCCTGGCTGCCCCTCCAACCTTGCCTCTCACTGTGATAATGACATCCATCTGCCATCTGACAGTTAAGCATTACCATAGGGTGCAGGATGGAGGGTCCTGTCATCCTCATCCTAGTTGCTATCAATGAGTCCATTCCTATAATGGCATCTCTACCATCAGCCCTGGCCCGTAGAAGACAGCCACCGTTAAACCTCTTCATAAAGCTGGTGTATGTTATTACTTTGGTAAGTGGTGTATCCTCTGATGGGTTTTCCGACCTTTTATAGTATCCACCTAGCACCCTACCTCCCATCCTTTTAATCCTTTCCTCCATCATTTGCCAGGAACACTTCTTGTATTTCTACTTCACGGAGCATGGCCCACTGCCTTTGCTGTGTTTCTAGGAGCCATCCTAGTAACATGTTCACACCGCCTCCTGGGATTCTTGCCAGATTATATTATGGATCCCAGGAGAGCATTCCCAAAGCTATAAACTCTTCGTTATTCAACCTTATGTTTGCCCTCCTTGCTCCAGCACCCTGAGAATACAGTCCCATGTGTCCCCTCCTGACTCCTGCTGCTACGTGCTGGCCAGGCCCTGGGGTGTAGTCTCCATCCTCCCTGGCAGGCTGCAAGTCAGGTCCTACTTTTCTCACTTCCCTACCAGGTTGCGTGGACTTAAGGAGCATTTAGTCTTTATTATTTGCTATTGCATCGCTTGATTGTGTTGTGCCTTAAACCTCATTGTTGGCCTAGTGACCAGGAGGAAGATGAGGGCGAGCCATGGGGGCACATATAATTTTCCTGGGAAGAAGCTTTTGCATCATCTTTGAGCAAGAGGGGAGTGCCAGCCCCTAATCAGCAGGAGTGGCCTGCTTCTTCATGATTAAAAGGTTCAGGGAAGTATAGAGATTCAACATTTTCAAGTGGATCAACCCAGATGTCTTCATCCCATGGGTAATGGTCCCATTCTTTCCCAAGCAGGGCCCTGTCCTTGGCATAGCAAACCTACCTTGGTTGACAAACTCAGCTGCTCTGAAGTCCTCAGCCTAACCTTTGGCTTTTTCTGTCCTCTCATCACAGGTGATCAGAGCCTCTTCAAATGCTATGAAAGGGGCCATCTGGCTTTCACATTTAGCTTTTAATTGATGATTAATCACTATCAGCTTTCCATTATCTTTTTCCACAGTGTTGATTGTGTGTTAGCAATAGCTATCCATTTTCATTGTTTTTATTGTTACTATTTTGCCTGTACTTCTCCAATGCATGATATGTCATGCCAGCCAATGCCTTCCTTTCCATCAGCATACCATCCCAATGGTAACCTTCCCAATGGTACCATCCCAATGTGTCCCACCACAGGTAAAAGTTTAAACTATTGCCCTGCTACCTTGGGCCACCTACCACCAGTGATGGGATCCTCATTGCCAGCTGGGTGATCCCCTTTCAAAATTCTAACCTAGTGTCTGCTTTTTAGACTACTGGAATTATCTAAGAGTCAGTTGAAGATCAGCATGCAGGAGATTTATTAGGAATTGCTCTTGGGATCAAAAACTGTGGAAGAGAAGGGAAGAAATTGAGCTGTAATGCAGTCTCAATGGAGGCCTCAGCTGACCCTATGGGGAGTTCAGAATCTGGGATAAGGTGACCCTTGGTGCTTGTCCCTAATGGGGGTAAGAGGACTTAGCCTTTAAACCCCCATGGCAATGAGTCATTGGATTCAGGCTGCCCTGGTAAAGGATCATGACTTTGGCAATGTGGTTGTCTTTCCAGGATGATTCCTGTAAAGGCTGACAGCTAAGGGCCTTCTGTTGGCAGTACTGCTAGTAGCTGGGAGTGACTCTTCCATTCCTGAAGGGAGGTCAGGGTGGGGCATCACAGCATCCAATACAATCATTAGTCATGATTTTTAAACCAATACAATCACTCGTCATGATTTTTAAAAATCTTGAATGTGACATCTCCTGATCTCATCCACCTTGGTCGATGAAATAGATGTGATTGTCTTGGTAGTCAAGAGTACTAGTTAACCAAAAGACTATATGCTCTTTAAGTTTAGGCAAGCTAGTAAGGAAGTGAGAAAAGCAAGACCTGAACTTTGATCTGGAGCAAATCACTTTACCTTTGAAACTTTTTCCCTCTCTGTACAATGAAATGGCAATCCCTGCCCTGCTTGCCTTCTGTTGTTTTGGATGGCTTCATTAGCCATTAGACAACATATTTGAAAGTAATCTCTGATTTTATTTTTTATTTATTTTTAATATTTTTTTTCAACTAGGGGCATACCAAAATATCTCTGATTTTAAATCTTCAGCCAACCTAATACTGTTTCTGGTGGACAGTAGATGCCTATTAACAAGTCATAGGTGGTGGGAGGATCCCTGCACCTAAAAATTTCATTTCACTGGAAATTTTCTCAGAGTGCTAAACACTTGAGGGATTCACCATATTAAGTTGCTATCACTCATTCACATATATGGAGATGCCTCTAGATGTGAACAGAGCAGTCCCAGGAAGGAGATATGTGAGAGTGTTAAAAATATGCCGCCCAGCCGTGGCTTTCCCATCAATGCTTGCTTCATTGGGTAGTTTAGCAAGAACGAGAGGGTGTTGCTCACTGGTTTGCTCTGATGGGAAGCTTGGCATTCTCCTGCAGCAACAAGGGGGCCTGTCTATTTTTCTAGTTAGGTCCCAAATCACCAATGTGTCATTCAAGTCCACTGAATCCCACAAAACCAGCAGTCCCTCAGTGGTCTCCAAATCCCAGCACTCCTGACCGTGTGTGTAAGGAACTGTGCAGGTTTTGGCACTTCTCATGTCTATTCAGTAGAAATTGAGCAGATAAAGAGAATTGATAAGACACAGTTTCAAAATTTACCTCATTCATCATTTTTAGTGTTTTAGATGATAGTGAGTACATTCCACTTAATCACTCCTCAACTCCTGGCAGGAGGTAATAAAGACACCTATTTGGGGCAGAGTGGGTAATGATAAAAATTCTATGCACCCAAAAGCACCTTGTTCATAGAACTATTCTCCACTTACAGAGCCCAACTAAAATGCAGCCTCTGCTATATCAAGTTCACCAAGAAACAGACTTCTAGATAGGATAAAACATGAAGGGATTTCTTGGGGGAGGGAGCTGGAGAAGGCAAAGACCATGATGCAGGTCCGACATCTGTGCAGGGAGGAAGGGAAGGAAGCAGGATTGGGTAAGAAGAGTCTTGGACTACAGCACGGCTCCAAAAAGAGGTTCAGCCAGGTCAGTGGGAAGTCCTCAAGCCAGTTTCACATTGGAGGAGTCCTGTGTCTTGCTGGAATGAGCCTACCTTAATACCCTGCTATGCCTAATCATTGGCTGGACTATCAGTCAATTGCATGCCCCACAGGAGGAGATCTGAGCTGTCCATTTTCATGGCCACCACTGTCCACTGTTCATCCCTTGCACTTCTCTACACAGGTTCAGGGAACAGCTTGTGCATAATTCCCATCAGCCTCTCTTCCTGAGGGAAACTTAGAAGAGGTTAGTGGGATGAATGACAGGACTCATTGTTGCAGTTAGGTCAGAGTCACAACTGGTATTCATCCTCTCCGTCCTCCACTATCCATTCTAAATTTCCTTCATCTTCAGCCACCACCTTGGCAGGTTGTGCTAACTTACTGGTATTTTGACCCAAACCTTCATCTCCAGGGATCTGAGCCCTTGGCAATCATCCCCTTCCCCAGGTGTTGTTGCTATACACATCTGTTTACAGTTACAATGAAGCAAGGAAGTCCCAGGAGGCACTACCACATATCTCCCTCCAGGCCCCTGAGTAGATGGCCAGGCCATTGGCTGCAGCTCAGGAATCTTCTTTTTTTTTGAGACAGAATCTTGCTGTGTCGCCCAGGCTGGAGTGCAGTGGCGCGATCTCGGCTCACTGCAAGCTCCGCCTCCCGGGTTCACACCATTCTCCTGCCTCAGCCTCCCGAGTAGCTGGGACCACAGGCGCCTGCCACCACGCCTGGCTAATTTTTTTGTATTTTTAGTAGAGACGGGGTTTCACCGTGTTAGCCAGGATGGTCTCGATCTCCTGACCTCGTGATCCGCCCATCTTGGCCTCCCAAAGGGCTGGGATTACAGGCGTGAGCCACCGCGCCCGGCCAGGAATCTTTAAAGAGTCTCACTTCATGCCACATCTCCATCTGTGCAAAGTGGATGACCAAGTGTGATCCCCATAACTCTACCCATTGGGAAAATATTCCCTCTCCTCTGTCTTTCAAGGCCAATTCTGAATGTGGCTGTAATGCAGCCACTGTCCGCTTGTGTAATTCAGCTGGTATCCACATACAGCTTGTGCCCAACATTTAAAAAACTGATATATAATTCACATACCACACAGGTTTGTAGGCCAAACTTGGCCCTTTTCCTGCTCCTATAGTTGGTTGTGTAGCACCCCCCATATGGCCACAGGTGTAAGCTGGGAGAGAGGTACTGTTGCAGCTGTGGTCGGTGATGTGGAGGCTGATGTGGAGGTGATGTGGAGCTACCTGCTCATGCTGGCTCAATTGCAGATGTACCATTTCCATCTTATAATGATCTACTGCTGGGCCTGTCCCACTTTATAACTTGGCAGAGTCAACAGAATCCATCTCTGAATGAATAGTTGCAGATGTATGGTCACTTGATTACTTGAGGGTCAAGCATTCTGTCTATCAGGACCCAGTTAACATACCAGGAACTGTTTTTCTAAAGGCATAAAATTCTCCATTGCAGATGGCATGGCCTTGCTCCAGAATCCCAGGGGCCTGCATTGAGATTCTCACACTGGGGCTTGCCATAGTCTCCACAGTACATCTTTTTTTCCACCACTAATATTCCCTAAGCCTTAGGATCTGCTGGATTTTATGGCCCAAGTGGCACGACAGGTCCACTGGACCTGCTGGGTAGCCTTTTCCTGCTCTGGGTTCCGTTCAAAGTTGCTGGCCTTCCATGTCACCTGGTATGGGCAGGAGGAGTATCCCTAGGTGTGGAATGTGTTGCCTCTAGAACCCAAAGAGGTCTATCAGGAACTGTGTTTCCTTCTTTGTGGTAGGGAATGCAAGATACAGCAATTTGTTTTTTGCTTTGGAAGGGATATTCTGGCATGTCCCTGACCATTGGACCTTTAAAAGCTTCACTGAAGTGGCAGGTTTCTGAAGTTTCATAAGGATTATCTTCCACCTCTGCAGCACATGTATTTTACCATGGCTCCAGCTTATTAGCCACCTTTTGTGTAAATGACTGTTGTTGTTGCTGTCATGTGAATGCAGAATGGAAAAGAATGCATTAGCCAAATCATTGGCCACATATCCTATACATGAGGCCTTATTAATCTGCTGCAGTATTCATTCTGTGTCCAGCATAGCAGCTACAGTTGGGACTGCTACTTGATGGAGCTTGTGGTTCCATCCAGTTTCTGCAAGGGACAGATTGGTGAAATGAGTGGAAATATGATAGGTCTCGGCATCCTTTAGATCTTTAATGATGGCACTCATCTCCACCCCCCACCTCCAAGTGATATCAGGTTGTTGTTGTTGGGTATTTTTTTCACCATTGATCAGAAGGGCAGTAATATCATTTTTGATTTACTATCTCGGCTTGTAGGGGCTCAGTTTCAGAGTTCCTACATGGCTATCGACACTATGATAGCTCTTACTCCACAAGCCAAGGACCCAATGTGGGGATTATGTCATTTACCAAGGACATCCATTCCAGTTATACATGCAGTGGGGAAATGACCACTAGGTGGGCCCATGGACCGAGGCTCCCTGTGAACTGGACCATAACCAGGACTCAATTTATGGCCTCCACATAAGGTAATAATGGAAGACCTGTGATGAGGCTTTGGGTTTCCAGGTATCTGTGTTAGCTCAGATTCTGTGTCCAATCATTCTCAAAAAGTCTGGAAATTTCTCTATTTTTTTCTATATAATCACATGAGTAAATGGTTCTAGATCCTTGGAAGAAGAACTGGGAGAATCATTATAGTATAACTTGCTGTGTTGTTAAAGGACTTGGCCACCTCACCTCCTTTAGGCAGTGGGTTCCAGATCTAAAAGTTGCCTTGGGCTGGGAACAGAGTGAGGGAAAGAGAAAGCAAGCTTTTTTTTTTTTTTTTTTTTTTTTTTATGATCACCCTCAAGCTCCATTCTTCCATTTTGCGTGTGTGTGTGTGTGTGTGTGTGTGTGTGTGTGTGTGTGTTGCTTGCAGATGTTAAGTAGCACCCTTGATGGCTGCCCATCTATTTTGCCCCAGGAACATTATATGCTCTATTCACCATCTCTAAACTCTGTGTGTTAAGTCCCTTTCCCTGCCACAAGCCTCTATGTCTTTGGGCCCCATAGTATACATGAATATTAAGGAGCCCAGCTCTGATTGCCTTTCCAATCATGAGCTCTGGCCTGCAGAGAAGAACCATCACTAAACTTCTTGGTGGTGCCAGATGGATGGGGAGTCCTCAAGCTAAAATTTCCTGTTGGAGGACTCTGTGTCTTGCTAGAATAAACCTGCATTAGTACCCTTGCTGTGGCCAGCCATTGGTTGAGAGCAGCCCGTGGAAGCCTGGTACAAATGTGTGGCAAATCCAGAGGAGTAGCAGCTGGGGCCATCAGTCAGTGATTCTCCTGCAGTAGGGGGCCTGAGCAGTGTGTTTTATTTATTTATTTATTTATGTATTTATTTATTTTTCTCTTTTTTATTTTTTTTTATTTTTTATTATTATACTTTAGGTTTTAGGGTACATGTGCACAATGTGCAGGTTTGTTACATATGTATCCATGTGCCATGTTGTTTTGCTGCACCCATTAACTCGTCATTTAGCATTAGGTATATCTCCTAATGCTGTCCCTCCCCCCTCCCCCCACCCCACAACAGTCCCCGGAGTGTGATGTTCCCCTTCCTGTGTCCATGAGTTCTCATTGTTCAGTTCCCACCTATGAGTGAGAACAGGTGGTGTTTGTTTTTTTGTCCTTGCGATAGTTTATTGAGAATGATGTTTTCCAGTTTCATCCATGTCCCTACAAAGGACATGAACTCATCATTTTTTATGGCTGCATAGTATTCCATGGTGTATATGTGCCACATTTTCTTAATCCAGTCTATCATTGTTGGCCACTTGGGTTGGTTCCAACTCTGCTATTGTGAATAGTGCTGCAATAAACATATGTGTGCATGTGTCTTTATAGCAGCATGATTTATAGTCCTTTGGGTATATACCCAGTAATGGGATGGCTGGGTCAAATGGTATTTCTAGTTCTAGATCCCTGAGGAATCGCCACACTGACTTCCACAATGGTTGAACTAGTTTACAGTCCCACCAACAGTGTAAAAGTGTTCCTATTTCTCCACATCCTCTCCAGCACCTGTTGTTTCCTGACTTGTTAATGATGGCCATTCTAACTGGTGTGAGATGGTATCTCACTGTGGTTTTGATTTGCATCTCTCTGATGGCCAGTGATGATGAGCATTTTTTCATGTGTTTTTTGGCTGCATAACTGTCTTCTTTTGAGAAGTGTCTGTTCATGTCCTTTGCCCACTTTTTGATGGGGTTGTTTGTTTTTTTCTTGTAAATTTGTTTGAGTTCATTTTAGATTCTGGATATTAGCCCTTTGTCAGATGAGTAGGTTGTGAAAATTTTCTCCCATTCTGTAGGTTGCCTGTTCACTCACTCTGATGGTAGTTTCTTTTGCTGTGCAGAAGCTCTTTAGTTTAATGAGATCCCATTTGTCAATTTTGGCTTTTGTTGCCATTGCTTTTGGTGTTTTACACATGAAGTCCTTGCCCACGCCTATGTCCTGAATGGTATTGCCTAGGTTTTCTTGTAAGATTTTAATGGTTTTAGGTCTAACATTTAAATCTTTAATCCATCTTGAATTAATTTTTGTATAAGGTGTAAGGAAGGGATCCAGTTTCAGCTTTCTACATATGGCTAGCCAGTTTTCCCAGCACCATTTATTAAATAGGGAATCCTTTCCCCATTTCTTGTTTTTGTCAGGTTTGTCAAAGATCAGATAGTTGTAGATATGCGGCATCATTTCTGAGGGCTCTGTTCTGTTCCATTGATCTATATCTCTGTTTTGGTACCAGTACCATGCTGTTTTGGTTACTGTAGCCTTGTAGTATAGTTTGAAGTCAGGTAGCGTGATGCCTCCAGCTTTGTTCTTTTGGCTTAGGATTGACTTGGCAATGTGGGCTCTTTTTTGGTTCCATATGAACTTTAAAGTAGTTTTTTCCAATTCTGTGAAGAAAGTCATTGGTAGCTTGATGGGGATGGCATTGAATCTATAAATTACCTTGGGCAGTATGGCCATTTTCATGATATTGATTCTTCCAACCCATGAGCATGGAATGTTCTTCCATTTGTTTGTGTCCTCTTTTATTTCATTGAGCAGTGGTTTGTAGTTCTCCTTGAAGAGGTCCTTCACATCCCTTGTAAGTTGGATTCCTAGGTATTTTATTCTCTTTGAAGCAATTGTGAATGGGAGTTCACTCATGATTTGGCTCTCTGTTTTTCTGTGATTGGTGTACAAGAATGCTTGTGATTTTTGTACATTGATTTTGTATCCTGAGACTTTGCTGAAGTTGCTAATCAGCTTAAGGAGATTTTGGGCTGAGGAGATGGGGTTTTCTAGATATACAATCATGTCATCTGTAAACAGGGACAATTTGACTTCCTCTTTTCCTAATTGAATACCCTTTATTTCCTTCTCCTGCCTCATTGCCCTGGCCAGAACTTCCAGCACTATGTTGAATAGGAGTGGTGAGAGAGGGCATCCCTGTCTTGTGCCAGTTTTCAAAGGGAATGCTTCCAGTTTTTGCCCATTCAGTATGATATTGGCTGTGGGTTTGTCATAGATAGCTCTTATTATTTTGAGATACGGCCCATCAATATCTAATTTATTGAGAGTTTTTAGCATGAAGGGTTGTTGAATTTTGTCAAAGGCCTTTTCTTCATCTATTGAGATAATCATGTGGTTTTTGTCTTTGGTTCTGTTTATATGCTGGATTACATTTATTGATTTGCATATGTTAAACCAGCCTTGCATCCCAGGGATGAAGCCCACTTGATCATGGTGTATAAGCTTTTTGATGTGTTGCTGGATTCGGTTTGCCAGGATTTTATTGAGGATTTTTGCATCAATGTTCATCAAGGATATTGGTCTGAAATTCTCTTTTTTGGTTATGTCTCTGCCAGGCTTTGGTATCAGGACAATGCTGGCTTCATAAAATGTGTTAGGGGGGACTCCCCCTTTTTCTATCGATTGGAATAGTTTCAGAAGGAATGGTACCAGTTCCTCCTTGTACCTCTGGTAGAATTTGGCTGTGAATCCATCAGGTCCTGGATTCTTTTTGGTTGGTAAGCTATTGATTATTGCCACAATTTCAGAACCTGTTATTGGTCTATTCAGAGATTCAACTTCTTCCTGGTTTAGTCTTGGGAGGGTGTATTTGTCAAGGAATTTATCCATTTCTTCTAGATTTTCTGGTTTATTTGCATAGAGGTGTTTATAGTATTCTCTGATGGTAGATTGTATTTCTGTGGGATCGGTGGTGATATCCCCTTTTTCATTTTTTATTGCATCTATTTGATTCTTCTCTCTTTTCTTCTTTATTAATCTTGCTAGCGGTCTATCAATTTTGTTGATCTTTTCAAAAAACCAGCTCCTGGATTCATTGATTTTCTGAAGGGTTTTTTGTGTCTCTATTTCCTTCAGTTCTGCTCTGATTTTAGTTATTTCTAGCCTTCTGCTAGCTTTTGAATGTGTTTGCTCTTGCTTTTCTAGTTCTTTTAATTGTGATGTTAGGGTGTCAATTTTGGATCTTTCCTGCTTTCTCTTGTGGGCATTTAGTGCTATAAATTTCCCTCTACACACTGCTTTGATTGTGTCCCAGAGATTCTGGTATGTTGTGTCTTTGTTCTTGTTGGTTTCAAAGAACATCTTTATTTCTGCCTTCATTTTGTTATGTACCCAGTAGTCATTCAGGAGCAGGTTGTTCAGTTTCCATGTAGTTGAGCGGTTTTGAGTGAGTTCCTTAATCCTGAGTTGTAGTTTGATTGCACTGTGGTCTGAGAGACAGTTTGTTATAATTTCTGTTCTTTTACATTTGCTGAGGAGTGCTTTACTTCCAACTATGTGGTCAATTTTGGAATAGGTGTGATGTGGTGCTGAAAAAAATGTATATTCTGTTGATTTGGGGTGCAGAGTTCTGTAGATGTCTATTAGGTCCACTTTGTGCAGAGCTGAGTTCAATTCCTGGATATACTTGTTAACTTTCTGTCTCATTGATCTGTCTAATGTTGACAGTGATGTGTTAAAATCTCCCATTATTATTGTGTGGGAGTTTAAGTCCCTTTGTAGGTCACTCAGGACTTGCTTTATGAATCTGGGTGCTCCTGTGTTGGGTGCATATATATTTAGGATAGTTAGCTCTTCTTGTTGAATTGATCCCTTTACCATTATGTAATGGCCTTCTTTGTCTCTTTTGATCTTTGTTGGTTTAAAGTCTATTTTATCAGAGACTAGGATTGCAACCCCTGCCTTTTTTTGTTTTCCATTTGCTTGATAGATCTTCCTCCATCCCTTTATTTTGAGTCTATGTGTGTCTCTGCATGTGAGATGGGTTTCCTGAATACAGCACACTGATGGGTCTTGACTCCTTATCCAGTTTGCCAGTCTGTGTCTTTTAATTGGAGCATTTAGCCCATTTACATTTAAAGTTAATATTGTTATGTGTGAATGTGATCCTGTCATTATGATGTTAGTTGGTTATTTTGCTCGTTAGTTGATGCAGTTTCTTCTTAGCCTCAATGGTCTTTACAATTTGGCATGTTTTTGCAGTGACTAGTACCAGTTGTTCCTTTCCATGTTTAGTGCTTCCTTCAGGAGCTCTTTTAGGGCAGGCCTGGTGGTGACAAAATCACTCAGCATTTGCTTGTCTGTAAAGTATTTTATTTCTCCTTCACTTATGAAGCTTAGTTTGGCTGGATATGAAATTCTGGGTTGAAAATTCTTTTCTTTAAGAATGTTGAATATTGGTCCCCACTCTCTTCTGGCTTGTAGAGTTTCTGCCGAGAGATCAGCTGTTAGTCTGATGGGCTTCCCTTTGTGGGTTACCCGACCTTTCTCTCTGGCTGCCCTTAACATTTTTTCCTTCATTTCAACTTTGGTGAATCTGACAATTATGTGTCTTGGAGTTGCTCTTCTCGAGGAGTATCTTTGTGGTGTTCTCTGTATTTCCTGAATCTGAATGTTGGCCTGCCTTGCTAGATTGGGGAAGTTCTCCTGGATAATATCTTGCAGAGTGTTTTCCAACTTGGTTCCATTCTCCCCGTCATTTTCAGGTACACCAATCAGACATAGGTTTGGTCTTTTCACATAGTCCCAAATTTCTTGGAGGCTTTGTTCATTTCTTTTTATTCTTTTTTCTCTAAACTTCCCTTCTCGCTTCATTTCATTCATTTCATCTTCCATCACTGATACCCTTTCTTCCAGTTGATCGCATCAGCTACCGAGGCTTCTGCAATCTTTGCGTAGCTCTCAAAACTTGGCTTTCAGCTCCATCAGCTCCTTTAAGCCCTTCTCTTCATTGGTTATTCTAGTTATCCATTTGTCTAATTTTTTTCAAAGTTTTTAACTTCTTTGCTATTGTTTTGAATTTCCTCCCGTAGCTCGGAGTAGTTTGATCGTCTGAAGTCTTCTTCTCTCAACTCGTCAAAGTCATTCTCTGTCCAGCTTTGTTCCGTTGCTGGTGAAGAACTGCATTCCTTTGGAGGAGGAGAGGTCCTCTGCTTTTTAGAATTTCCAGTTTTTCTGCTCTGTTTTTTCCCCATCTTTGTGGTTATATCTACTTTTGGTCTGTGATGATGGTGATGTACAGATGGGTTTTTTGTGTGGATGTCCTTTCTGTTTGTTAGTTTTCCTTCTACCAGACAGGACCTTCAGCTGCAGGTCTGTTGGAGTTTGCTAGAGGTCCATTCCAGACCCTGTTTGGCTGGGTGTCAGCAGCAGTGGCTGCAGAACAGTGGATTTTCGTGAGACCACAAATTCAGCTGTCTGATAGTTCCTCTGGAAGTTTTGTCTCAGAGGAGTACCTGGCCAAGTGAGATGTCAGTCTGTCCCTACTGGGGGGTGCCTCCCAGTTAGGCTGCTCGGGGATGAGGGACCCACTTTAGGAGGCAGTCTGACCGTTCTCAGATCTCCAGCTGCGTGCTGGGAGAACCACTACTCTCCTCAAAGCTGTCAGTCAGACAGGGACGTTTAAGTCTGTAAAGGTTCCTGCTGAATTTTTGTTTGTCTGTGCCCTGCCCCCAGAGGTGGAGCCTACAGAGGCAGGCAGGCCGCCTTTAGCTGTGGTGGGCTCTACCCAGTTCGAGCTTCCTGGCTGCTTTGTTTACCTAAGCAAGCCTGGGCAATGGCGGGCGCCCCTCCCCCAGCCTCGCTGCCACCTTGCAGTTTGATCTCAGACTGCTGTGCTAGCAATCAGCGAGACTGGCATAGGACCCTCCGAGCCAGGTGCGGGACACAATCTCCTAGTGTGCCGTTTTCCAAGCCCGTTGGAAACGTGCAGTATTAGGGTGGGACTGACCCGATTTTCCAGGTGCCGTCTGTTACCCCTTTCTTTGACTAGGAAAGGGAACTCCCTGACCCCTTGCGCTTCCCAAGTGAGGCAATGCCTCACCCTGCTTCGGCTCGTGCACAGTGCGCTTCACTGACTGTCCTGCACCCACTGTTTGGCACTCCCTAGTGAGATGAAACCGGTACCTCAAACAGAAATGCAGAAATCACCCATCTTCTGTGTCGCTCAGGCTGGGAGCTGTAGACCGGAGCTGTTCCTATTCGGCCATCTTGGCTCCACCCCCGAGCAGTGTGTTTTCATGGCTGCTACACATCCTCTCTCAGGTAAGAGTCCAGGAGTGGAGAAGGCCTCTAGCTCACAATGTGGTAACAGGAAGGAATGATTGTACCAAAGACAGGTAGGCATAGTTTCTGGGGTTTCTTTCCCTAAATTATCTTTGGAAACTTTGCTTTCACTTGTTTTTCTATGTGCCCAACATTAAAAAAATTGAGATATAATTCACAAACCATAAAATTTTCATATTTTAAGTGTACGACTCAGTGGTTTTTTAGTATAGTCACAAAGTTGTACAAACATCACCACTATCTAATTTCAGAACATTTTTATATCCGCAAAAGAAATCTTGTACCCATTAGCGGTGACCCTCTGTTCCTCCACCTGCATTTCTGGTGACCAGTAATCAACTTTCAGTCTCTATGGATTTGCCCATTATGGACATTTTATGTAAATGGAATCATACTATATATGGCTTTTTATGTCCGACTTCTTTCTTTTTTCTTTTTTTTGAGACAGAGTCTCTCTCTGTCACCTAGGCTGGAGTACAGTGGCAAGATCTCAGCTCACTGCAACCTCTGCCTCCTGGGTTCAAGCAATTTTCCTGCCTCTGCCTCCCGAGTAGCTGGGATTACAGGTGCCCACCACCACATCTGGCTAATTTTTGTATTTTTAGTAGAGATGGGGTTTCACCATGTTGGCCAGGCTGGTCTTGCACTTCTGACCTCAAGTGATCCGCCCACCTCTGCCTCCCAAAGTGTTGGGATTACAGGCTGAGCCACTGCACGTGACTGGCTTCTCTCATTGAGCATAATGTTTTCAAGGTTCATCCATGGTAGCATGTATCAGTACTTCATTCATTTTGGGGTTGAATAATATTCCATTGTGTGAATATACCATATTTGGTTTATCCGTTCATCAGTTGATGGACATTTGGGCTGTTTCCACTTCTTGGCTATTATAAATAATGCTTCTCTGAACATTTGTGTATAAGTTTTTCATATGTTTATGTATGTTTTCACTTCTCTTGGGTATAAGATTAGACTACTGGGTCATATGGTCACTGTATGTTTAATTGTTTGCGGAACTGCTAAACTGTTTGCCAAAGCATGTACCCAACATTCTTTTTTACTTATTAATTTTTTAGAGATGAGGTCTTACTATATTGTCCAGGCTGATCTCAAACTTCTGGGCTCAAGTAATCCTCCCATGTTGGCCCAACATTTTTTATAGGCATTTTGGGAGACACAAAAGTGAAACTAATCCCTCATCCCAAAGAGCATACAAGTTAGAGTAGATGGAAGATGAAATTAACATGTATACATTTAAAATATAAGCATAGTACAGCTAATAATGAAGGGCTAATCTGTGTATCTCCAAATTAAAAGTACATCTACACTCATATACTCTGAGAGCTAGAAGGGGAGAGAAGAGGAGGGAATGACAAATGTGCAGTAGTTAGGGTGTGCCCCTCAAAACTTCCATTTCCACGATCTTCTTCAACAAGACCAGGATGGGACTACTCAGGACAAGGGAAGAGCAACTGCTTGAGACTCTGGAAAGCCTGCCCAGTGGCAGGGAGGGGATGGTCTCTGACTGCTTTGTTTTACATGATATTTTTAGATAAAAATCTGATACAGTAGACTAACCATCTGTAGAACCTATGGTTTAGATGTTTCTTCCAAAAGTGAACATAAACTTGAGTAGAGCTACTTCTATTCTCTGAACTGGTGTCCTTGTGATAGATGGTACGAATTTGCTGACTAATTTGTTGAAGTTACAGTTAAAATATGTGACCAGGAGCAGAGAGAAAGCAATGAATCTATAGAGGAAATGGACACTGAACTGTGCATTCTAGGCTATAGGAAGAATATCTTGTATTATCTTCTATTTTATGCCAAAATGACATTATTGCATTAGTATTCTGCCTCTCTTCTTCCTTCAGTGGGCTTCTTAATGGATGGAGTCAAATAGTTTTCATTTTCTATCCATTTATCTTTCAGTGACCATATAAATGATAGGATGGACATTATTCCCACTGACTTATTCTGAAATACTTCTTAAATAAAACTAGCATCACCTTTGGTCCATGTCATTTTGATATTTGCAGGTGACTTGCTACTCTGGAAATTCCATAACTTCTCCTCTTAGTATCCAGACCTCATTGCCCTTCAGTCATCACTGATAACCGTGGAAGACTGCTCACCATACACTCTCACCTGACAATGCTCACCCAATCTGTCCTTCACAAGGAGATTTGTTCTGGGCTCTACACACCGTCTTTTCTGAGCTTCCTCACCTTCTTGCAAGGCTGACATTAATTCTGAATTTTAAGCAAGAAAATATGGGGAGTGAGGGAGAAGAAGCCTTTTCTGTTTGTGCACTAAAAAGCATGTTCTGTTTCCCTCTTTGAAGGAGGGAAACAGAAACAGTCCACTTGATAAAGGACTGGTTCCCTCCACTTGTTAAAATTCTCATCTTTTAGCATAGAAAAAAACCAAATTGCATGGTAAAGCTGTCTTTATTTTCTCCGTGACTAAACACTGCATTTCTCAGCACTTAACAAGTCATTGTTCTGAAAAATTGGTTTCAAATCAGACCCTGCTTCCTAATGAGGCAGTGATTTAGTTGGTAATACATTTTTTTTTTTCTGGACTCTAAACAGTAGCAGGCAGGAAAAAGGGAACAAAAGACGGATGGGAAATAAAATTGCGCCATTGCCCATTTCCAGTGGGGTCTGTCTGTGAGTAATAAAGCATTGATCGAAGAGCTGGGTCTTTGATTGGAATTCTATTAATCAGCAAGTACTAATTAAACAGCTACTGCATTACCAGCTTTGGGCATTTGTTGGTTGAGGACCCAAGGAAAAGGAGGGTTGCTGCAATCTAATTTGGGAGGCAAGATTTTAATCTTTTTTTTTTTTTGAGACAGAGTCTCACTCTGTCGCCCAGGCTGGAGTACAGTGGTGCAATCTCAGCTCACTGCAACCCCGCCTCCTGGGTTCACGCCATTCTCCTGCCTCAGCCTCCCGAGTAGCTGGGACTACAGGCACCCACCACCACGCCCGGCCAATTTTTTTGTATTTTTAGTAGTGACGGGGTTTCACCGTGTTAGCTAGGATGGTCTCGATCTCCTGACCTTGTGATCCGCCCACCTCGGCCTCCCAAAGTGCTGGGATTACAGGCATGAGCCACCATGCCCGGCCAAGATTTTAATCTTGCTATTTCTGGGCTTCCTGTCTCTATCACATCAAGTCTGAATCCTTCCTTTTTCTTGGAGGATCTTCCAAAAGCTGTGATTCACCTGCTCTTACTTTACTTGCCATTTTATTCCCCAAAAGGAACTCTTCTTAAATCTGTCTGGTCTCATGTGCCATTTTCATTGGCTTCATTCACTGCTTTCCCATCTCCCTTATTCCAAACCCAAAACTTCCACCTTTCAGAGTCTAATTCAAGTTCCATTTTTTTTGAAGTTTCTCAATTGCTGTAGCATTTGCTGATCATTTTACTTGATTTCTTCAACTTTAGAGCACAAATCTATGTTAAATAATTTGGTTCTTGCTTATAAATTATTCTGTATTTTTCACTAACTCCAAGTGTTCCATGAAATTTTCCTTCAGAGTTGAGAAATACATTGTTTCTCCCAGAGTACTTTTTAAGCATCCTTCCATCAAATCAACAATATTTATTAAGTGCTTATTTTGCACCAGCACAGTTCCAAGGCACTGGAGAGATACAACAAGATGAGACAAAGCTCCTGCCCACATGGAATTAAACTCTAGAGAGAGAGGCAGACAATAAACAGACCAAACAAATAGATGATCTAATACCAGAGAGTGGTAAGTGATGAGCACAGTCTTGAATACATGTACGTTCTTATTTTAAGAAATCACTGTTTGGAGAATCAGTGCAGACTAATTAGAGAATAATATAATTAAAAACCTCGTGCAAATTATTTGTGCACATTACAGTGGAACTATGGTATCATCTTGGGTGTTTAACTTTGCGATGCTTCAGTTTCTTCATTTCTAAATTGTCTATCATGTTACTGTCCATCAAACCATCAACCCAGCTACTGGGAAGCTGCACCACATCATGGCTATAGGCAGTGCTGCTGCTTGAAGAGAATCCTCACGCTCACGTTCCCTAATGCATAAGTACAGAATCACATCAAAAACAATATTACCCCCTCCCACACTCCAGTGATCACACTTAGTTACTTGCATAATTCTCCGGTCTTCCAATTGTTCGAAACCAAGCCTCTAATAATTATTCTCAGTTTTGATTCATATTGAGTTAAAGGGACTTTAGAATCACCTAATCCACGACCTCACATTACATGTGGAGAAATCAAGGCTAAAAATATAGAGGCCAATAAGTTACTATAATCGTATTTGGGCATGACATACCCGATCGTAGCTCACTGCAGCCTAGACCTCCCAGGCTGCAGGTCGAGGCTGCAGTGACCTATAGTTGGGAATGTCATGCCTGAATACAATATAGTAACTTGTTGGCAAAATCAGGACTAAATCCTAGACTGCTGATGCTCCCTTCCACCCCCAGCTATAATTTCATTATTTTGTTCCATCTAATCTGGAATGGCTTTCTTTGACCCTTACAGCTGCCAAGGCTGGCGTTAGAGCTTATTGTATTCTCTGCTGTGGGACTATTTCCCCAGCAAATACTAAGCTCTGAAAGCCCACCTGCTTATGGCCCTGTCCCTGCTGTATACTCTACTGCCTGGCACATGGGTGCACCCAGTAAATGTTGGTTGAATGATGGCATTATTAGTGAATAATTTAAGTGCATCTTACTTTTGCAAGAAATCCATTTCTAAAGAGTGATGTGTGAAATGAATGTTAGTAAATAGAATATGACTTTCTTCTTTTTTTTTCCCATTCAGAAAAGATGACTATCTTTATTTTGGATTTGCCTTTGATTGGCAGTATTTCCTTGCATTTTATGCTTTATGTTTCTTCCCCCAGTTCAGGGACTTTGTAAAGCAGTTCATAGTGTGTAAACTGACACTCGAGTATACTAAAGGAACAACTATTTAAACTCACTGTGATTAACTTTTAGTATGTTGAAGAATGGTTTATTCTGTCTGTTTCCTCAACCTATTACAGATCTACTTACCACTCCTGGATTTCACATGTTGATTTTTCTCATTCCATGTTGGAATGTTAAGAACCGAAACCAAGTTTGGAGTGGTCCTAGAGTGAGGAGGAAGCATAAGCAACATCATAGAACAGTCAGTGTTGTAAAAGACTAGCAAGTGAGGCTGGGCATGGTGGCTCGTGCCTGCAATCCCAGCACTTTGGGAGGCCAAGATGGGTGGGTGGCTTGAGCCCAGCAGTTTGAGATCAGTCTGAGCAACATGGTGAAACCCCATCTCTACCAAAAATGCAAAATAGATTAGCCAGGCATGGTGGTGTGCGCCTGTAGTTCCAACTACTCAGGAGGCTGAGGCTGGAGGATAGCTTGAGGCTGGGAGGTCAAGGCTGCAGTGAGCCATGATCACATGACTGCACTCCAGCCTGGGCAACAGAGTGAGACCCTGACTCAAAAGAGAGAGAGAGAGAAAAAAAAGACTAGCAAGTGAGAAAAGACTAGGGGGTAGACTGAGAGACTGAGCCGTGTTGTACAGTCTTGAGTGTCAGGATGAGGAAACTGTATTTAACTTGGTACGTCTTTGAAGATTTGATTCATTCAGACCTCTTAGCTATAATCCAGCCAGATCCCTTACCCAATACATTGAAAATTTCCCCTTTGAAGGGTTTTTAGCAGAGCCTTTCACGTTCTTCTTGATCTGCCCTTGACTTGTCATTCTGGCCTCATTCCTTATATATCCACCAACCGAAATGATGAGCTACTTGCAGTTTACTGAGCACTCCTTGTTCTATTGCCTCTGGATCTTCACCTCCCCTCATAGCTCTGTATTGATGGTGAACTCTAACTCATTTGTATTTGTAAACATTGTCATCCTGCATTTATTCATTCATTTAGCAAACCATTTGAATGCTTACTATGTGCAGGGTGTGGTGTACATGACTTAAGGAAATTTAGTAATAAACAAAATCTTCCCAAGTAAAAATTTGACTTTGGCTTAAATAAACGTGTACATAAGTATTACTTCTTCTTCTTCTTTTTTTTTTGAGTTGGAGTTTTGCTCTGTTGCCCAGGCTGGAGTGCAGTGGCATGATTTCAGCTCACTGCAACTTCTGCCTCTTAGGTTTAAGAAATTCTCCTGCCTCAACTTCCCTAGTAGCTGGGACCACAGGCACTGCTACCACACCCAGCTAATTTTTGTATTTTTAGTAGAGATGGGTTTCACCATATTGGTCAGGCTGGTCTCGAACTCCTGATCTCAAGTGATCCACTTGCCTCAGCCTCCCAAAGAACTGGGATTATAGGTGTGAGCCACTGCACCCAGCCTCTTTTTAAAATTTTATTTCAATGGCTTTTGGGGAACAGGTGGTTTTTGGTTACATAGATAAGTTCTTTAGCAGTTATTTCTGAGATTTTGATGCACCCATCAGTATTACTTCTTATTAAAATAAAAAATGAATGTACACTTGGAACGAAGAGGGAGTTTTTGGTATACTGGGTAAGGGATTTGGCTAGATGACATCTAAGGAGTCTGCATAATCTGAGTCACAATTCTATAACACATTTCATAAATGAAACATTGAACTCTAACTTACTCTTGAGGGTTCACCTATCGTTTCTTCCAGGAGACTTTCCTGTCCCCCACCAACTGAGTTGGACACTGGTCCTGCCCACTCCTTCCCCATGGCGACCCTGTCATACCACCTATCACTCTGAGTTCTGATTGCTTGCTGAATTGTCTGTATCCATCTCCAGATAGTAAGATCTTTGGGAAGGGACTCTGACATGTTCACCACTGTATTCCCATTGCCTGGCACACAATGGCATGAGTATTTGATGCATGAATAAAGGAAATAATGAGCAAATAAATGCATGGGTGGAATGAAGTAATTGGTGCTACTCTTTAGGAATGTAACTGGAAAGAGAGAGAGAGTAGGTGGTGGTTCTGATAGTAATCCAGGTAAAATAGGAAGGGGCTTAAACCAGGTAGCAGAAAGAGTACAAACAGGGCCCAGACAAAATATGAGGAAATTTAGTGACTGATTGAATATACAGAGTGAGGAATGAGGAATGGTCTAAACATGGAGGTTTTGAGTTTATAAGAATGGTGGCAAGGTGCATGGAAACAGGGAAGTCAGAACGAGATGGTTTGGGGTGGTTAGTGGTAGGGGGAAATGAGTTTGGCTTTAGACATGTTTTTTTAGGATACTACAGGATACCAGAGTCATGCATGTTTAATATCATCTACTTAAGATAATTTTATGGTTCATTTTCCTGATTCATGAAAATGTATCAGAATTGAGTTATTCATGTTTGAAGGGCAGATCTGGCCTCTTTTTTATCCTCACTGTTAATCCTTGGATTGTTTGAAAGATCCCACCTTCTTTCCTTAATGTGGATATCTGGCTTGCTTGGGAAAGTCAGCTGTTTTTTTGCACTTCAATCCAGGCAAGATCTTGTATGCCCAGGAAATTAATATTTTGAGCCTGAACTAAGGTAGTTAGAATTGAGCTCATTTCTGTGAGATTCCTCTCGAATGCCATGGCAAGGGAAAGTAATCTAGGACAGTCCCTATAAATTGTGATACTACCTTCTCTGCTTGCATCGTGGGTCACACATGCACTGAGACTCTGCAAAGGTGGAATGCTTTGGTCATGGCAAAGCCACTGCCAGGTCAGATGGCAAAAGAAATGTCCTCTCATAAGGTTACTCTCAGGGTTAACATAAGAAAAGAGTGATGCAGAGGAAGTTTGTCTTTGGCATTTTTGTTTGTTGCTGCTCTTCTCATCCTTTTTTACTAGACCCTCCCCACTTTACACTCTTCCCAGTGTCTGATCTAGGCAGGAATCTTCCCTTGACATCCTGGGCCATTTTAAAAGAATAAGATAATGCCATTCAAACTTAGGTGTTAGGCTGGGCACAGTGGCTCACACCTATAATCCTAGCACTTTGGGAGGCCGAGGTGGGCAGATTGCTTGAGTTCAGGAGTTTGAGACCAGCCTGGCCAACATGGTGAAACCGCGCCTCTACTAAACATAGAAAAATTAGCTGGGTGTGGTGGTGCATGTCTGTAATCCCAGCTACTCAGGGGACTAAGGCAGGAGAATCACTTGAACCCGGGAGGTGGAGGTTGCAGTGAACTGATATTGCGCCACTGAGCTCCAACCTGGGTGACAGAGCAAGACTGTCTCAAGAAAAACAAAAACAAAAACAAAAAACAACTTAGGTATTAATGTTGAACCGTAATTTATTTTACTTAGTTATCTGTGGTAGACCTAAATTTTTTTTTTTTCTTAGGGACAGGGTCTCACCCTGTCACCCAGGCTGGAGTGTGGTGGCATGATCATAGCTCACTGGAGCCTTGAACTCCTGGGATCAAACTATCCTCCTGCCTCAGCCTCCCAAGTAGTTGGGATTACAGGCACAAGCCACTGTGGGCAGTGGTATTCCTATTTTAATAAGGATAAGTTTCTTTGTAATAGCTGAGGATGCTGGAAAATTTGTTGGCCCCATGGTATGGCTTCTGAAGGCAAAGGGAGAGGCCCGGGGGTCTGCTCCTTGCACTGTTATTGACAGACTTTGTACTTGGACAAACTGAATGAACAGAGCCTCAGTTTCTTTGTCTATGAAACAGGCAGTTAAACTTAATCAGTGGTTTTCAGCTATTTATTTATTTATTTGAAACTCCCTTGTTACTATCCTGAAATGAAATTCAGAGATGATATGTTACTTATATACATAATTAAAAAATCAATATAGTATCTTAACTGTAACATAAAAAAGAAATAAATGGATTTTATATAAAACAGTATGTATTCCAGTATGTAAATGCTCAGGCCCACCTACACCAAAGATATACTAAAATAGTTAGATGCTTGCAGCTGTATGTGGAATCACCATGACTGTGATAGCAGCTACAAATGCCACACCCATGAGTATGTAATATTGGCCTTTGTTTATTATTTTTATTGGCCATCAAATACAACTATAGTAGCATTGCTGTTAGTGATGTGATTTTCCAAAATGGTGAACAATTCTTGGTAAGGTTCCAAACAGAATAAAGTATAATCTTCCCTTCTTTGTTGCTCTCCTAAAAAAAAAAAAAAATCAGTGTATATTTAAACTGCAAAAAACCCCCCCAAGAAACAAACAAACAAAAACAAATCACATGCTTATATGTTCTAGGCTCGGGTAATTGCAAATATGTTTATCACCCATGTGATTGACAGACTGGCATTTGGAAAGTCAAAGTGGAAGTGAGATCGTTCAATGTGGGTGGGACTCTTCTCCACATTGCAGTGTCCAGCATCCCTCATCACCTCCACTAAATGCTAGGAGATTCTCTCCAAATTATTGGGAGTGCAACAAAAACTCCCACCACAATTTATAAAATGTGCCATGGGAGGGAGGCACTACTATTTCCCTCGAGAATTATGGAATTAAATGATATTCTAAGTCTGTAGAGGCACTGCCAAGGGCAGATCCAGTTATCGTGGGCTCCAAAGCTTATTCAATTTGGGAGCCCTCTCTTTAAACAAAGAATCAAAATTATAAATACAATATTAGGTATGAACATGAGCATTTATCTATAATGGGAATAGAAATTGCAACAAAATACACAATCTTAAAAAACTGATGAATACCATAAACATCACAAACACCTAGTACAGGGGTGTCCAATCTTTTGGCTTCCCTGGGCCACACTGGAAGAACAAGAATTGTCTTGGGTCACACATAAAATACACTAACACTACTGATAGCTGATGAGCTAAAAAAAAAAAAAAAAAATCTCATAACGTTTTAAGAAAGTCTGCCAATTTATATTGGGCCGTATTCAAACCTGTCCTGGGCCACATGCAGCCCGTGGGCCACAATTGGACAAGCTTGACCTAGTATTTTAAAAAAATCAGTTGACTTGGGAGGCCGAGGTGGGCAGATCACGAGGTCAGGAGATCGAGACCATCCTGGCTAACACGGTGAAACCCTATCTCTACTAAAAATACAAAAAATTAGCTGGGTGTGGTGGTGGGCATCTGTAGTCCCAGCTACTAGGGAGGCTGAGGCAGGAGAATGGCGTGAACCTGGGAGGCGGAGTTTGCAGTGAGCCGAGATAGTGCCTCTGCACTCCAGCCTGGGCGACAGAGCGAGTCTCCATCTCAAAAAAAAAAAAAAAAAAATAAGTTGACTTGGGCCAGGCATGGTGGCTCACATCTATAGTCTCAGCACTTTGGGAGGCTGAGGCAGGAGAATTGCTTGAGCCCAGGAGTTAGAGACCAGCCTAGGCAACATAGTGAGACCCCGTGTCTACAAAAAATAAAAATATTAACCAGGCATGGTGGTATGCGTCCGTTGTCCCAGCTACTTGAGAGGCTAAGGCGGGAGGATTGCTTGAGCCTGGGAGGTTGAGGCTGCAGTGAGCTGTAATCGCACCACTGCATTCCAGCCTGGGTGACAGAGTGAGACCCTGTCTCAGAAAAAATAAATAAATAGAATAAAAATAAAAATTAAAAAAATAAAGAAGTGAAAACAAAAACTTAACTCTATACAAAAGTGACTGTGAGCTATATAAATATTTCCCACTAAAGCAAAACTAAATGTATCTACAATTTGACCTCCTCTTATCCAGATTCCAAAAATAACTTCTATTCTAATGGTACTCAACCCTAGATGTGTGATGGAAGGGAAGTCAGAGTGGACAGACAAAATTCTTAACAATTTTGGTTGAAAACACTTTATGTTTGCAAATTACCTGTTTTAATGTGTGTGTGTGTGAGTGTGTGTGTATGTGTGTCTGTGTGTTGGAATTGTGAGTATAAGTGTATTTCTATATGAATACACTGTGGAGAGGAGAGACCCTTCCAGGGCTTTGAAAGGGGCCTGTGCAAGCTTAAGTTCCAGTAGCTTCATGGTGAATTGGACACTGTCTAACACTATAATTTTATGAATTAATCCCTAATGTTGAGGATGAGAGGAGTTGGGGTGGGAGCCTTCCCTAAACCTCTAACATTATATAACACATAGCACTTCCTCTGTTTCTAATAAGGCAGGATTTTCTCCTCTAATTATATGTCCTGTTGCATTTTTTCTTCTTGTGATGCCAAATTCTGGGTGATAAACCACTTAAAAAATTGTAAACAAGTTTTTACTACTGGCAAAATAATAAATTCACATATTTTAGAGATTCAAGTAAGGCTGATAAAAATCAGCAGTTCCATAGCCTCTCCCAATCCCACAGTCAACCACCTTCATCCAACTTTTTAAGATTATTTCAGGTTTTAAAAATATTTTAAAAATTATTTATATACTATCGTCTCTCAGGTCATTCTTTTAGACATTATTGCCTCTATTATAACCTATGCAAAATTTAGCTTTCAGCTTTATTGTTTTCTTTCCTGGAGCCATCCCTTCGGAGCCTCCTACCGCTCCCTTCAGATCTGGACCCATCATTCTCCAGGACGCTCATATGGTTGTTTTCCTAGGGCTTCCCTTTGCCAGCACTCTGAGATATTGAGAAAGTCCTTTCATCTCTGTCCTGTGTAGTATTTCTGATTCCTGGCTCTCATATCCTTCTTTTTTCTTGGTTTACTCCTCTATTTTGATGAAATATATCTTACAGTAGCTTTCTGAAAAAGAATATATAGGAGGCAAGTCTTTAGAAACTGCAAATTAAAAAAAAATCCTATATATTTTTCACTCTTAGGTCAAAAGTAATTTCCCATCACATCAGAATTCCGAAGGCATTGTTCCAATGTTTTCCATCTTCAGTCTTGTTGATAAGTCAAATACAATTTGACTTCCACTTCTTTGTAGGTAACCTGTTTCTTCTCTTTGGAAGTTTTCAGCATTTTTTTTTTTTTTGAGACAGAGTCACACTCTGTCACCCAAGCTGGAGTGCAGTGGCGTGATCTGCTCACTGCAACCTCTACCTCCCCTGTTCAAACAATTCTCATGCCTCAGCCTCTGAGCAGCTGAGATTACAGGTGTGTACCACCATGCCCACCTAATTTTTAAAATTTTTTAGTAGAGACAGGGTTTTGCCATATTGCTCAGTCTGGTCTTGAACTCCTGGCCTCAAGCGATCTGCCAGTCTTGGCCTCCCAAAATGCTGGGAATATAGGCGTGAGCCACTGCACCTGGCCTGGATGTTTTTAGGATCTTTCATTTAACCCTGGTATTCTGAAAATTTATAATAATTTGCCCAGTGCGTGTTGTTTTTTAGTCACTGGGTTGGACACTTGGTGGGTGGACTTTTTTAGTCTGGAGGATCATGTCCTTTGGATCTGGGAAATTTTCATCCATTTCTTTAAGTTTAAAAAATAATATTCTCCCTACTGTTTGCTTTGTTTTTGTGTTCTGGAACTATTATTTAGAAGTTGGATTTCCTGGAATGTTTCTTTTTTTTTTTTTTTTTTGAGACGGAGTCTCGCTCTGTCTCCCAGGCTGGAGTGCAGTGGCGCAATCTCGGCTCACTGCAAGCTCTGCCTCCCGGGTTCACGCCATTCTCCTGCCTCAGCCTCTCCGAGTAGCTGGGACTACAGGCGCCCGCCACCACGCCCGGCTAATTTTTTTGTATTTTCAGTAGAGACGGGGTTTCACCGTGGTCTCCATCTCCTGACCTCGTGATCTGCCCGCCTCGGCCTCCCAAAGTGCTGGGATTACAAGCGTGAGCCACCGCGCCCGGCCTCCTGGAATGTTTCTAATTCCTGTTTCTTTTTATTATTATTGTCAATTTTTTGGTCTTTTTTTGTTCTACTTCTTCTACCTTTTAGGAAGTTTTCATGGATTTAAAATTTTTATGTATTTTTAATTTTGAAGAACTTTTTTTCTTCTTAGATTATTACTCTAAAACTTTTATAAAGTATCCTGCTACTATTTCAAGGATGGAATATCTTTATTATTTCTCTGAGTCCTTTTTTTTTTTTGAGATGGAGTCTTACTCTGTGGCCCAGGCTGGAATGCAGTGGTGGGATCTCGGCTCACTGCAACCTCCTGGGTTCAAGCAATTCTCCTGCCTCAGCCCCCTGAGTAGCTGGGACCACAGGTGTGCACCACCACGCTCAGCTAATTTTTGTATTTTTAGTAGAGATGGGGTTTCACCATGTTGGCTAAGCTGGTCTCGAACTTCTGGTCTCGGGTGATCTGCCCACCACAGCCTCCCAGAGTGCTGGGATTACAGGCATGAGCCACTGCGCCCAGCCATTTCTCTGAGTTCTTTATTATTATTGTTATTATTATACTTTAGGTTCTAGGGTACATGTGCACAACGTGCAGGTTTGTTACATATGTATACATGTGCCATGTTGGTGTGCTGCACCCATTAACTCGTAATTTACATTAGGTATATCTCCTAATGCTATCCCTCCCCCCTCTCCCCACCCCACGACAGAACCCGGTGAGTGATGTTCCCTGCCCTGTGTCCAAGTGTTCTCATTGTTCATTCCCACCTATGAGTGAGAACATGTGGTGTTTGGTTTTTTGTCCTTGGAATAGTTTGCTCAGAATGATGGTTTCCAGCTTCACCCATGTCCCTGCAAAGGACATGAACTCATCCTTTTTTATGGCTATATAGTATTCCATGGTGTATATGTGCCACATTTTCTTAATCCAGTCTGTCATTGTTGGATATTTGGGTTGGTTCCAAGTCTTTGCTATTGTGAATAGTGCCGCAATAAATATACATGTGCATGTGTCTTTATAGATGCATGATTTATAATCCTTTGGGTATATACCCAGTAATGGGATGGCTGGGTCAAATGGTATTTCTAGTTCTAGATCCTTGAGGAATCGCCACACTGTCTTCCACAATGGTTGAACTAATTTACACTCCCATCAACAGTGTAAAAGTGTTCCTATTACTCCACATCTTCTCCAGCACCTGTTGTTTCCTGACTTTTTAATGATCGCCATTCTAACTGGTGTGAGATGGTATCTCATTGTGGTTTTGATTTGCATTTCTCTGATGGCCAGTGATGATGGGCATTTTTTCATGTGTCTTTTGGCTGCATAGATGTCTTCTTTTGAGAAGTGTCTGTTCATATCCTTTGCTCACTTTTTGATGGAGTTGTTTGATTTTTTCTTATAAATTTGTTTAAGTTCATTGTAGATTCTGGATATTAGCCCTTTGTCAGATGGGTAGATTGTAAAAATTTTCTTCGATTCTGTAGGTTGCCTCTTCACTCTGATGGTAGTTTCTTTTGCTGTGCAGAAGCTCTTTAGTTTAATTAGATCCCATTTGTCAATTTTGGCTTTTGTTGCCATTGCTTTTGGTGTTTTAGTCATGAAGTCCTTGCCCATGCCTATGTCCTGAATGGTATTGCCTAGGTTTTTCTTCTAGGGTTTTTATGGTTTTTAGGTCTAACATTTAAGTCTTTAATCCATCTTGAATTAATTTTTGTATAAGGTGTAAGGAAAGGATCCAGTTTCAGCTTTCTACATATGGCTAGCCAGTTTTCCCAGCACCATTTATTAAATAGGGAATCCTTTCCCCATTTCTTGTTTCTGTCAGGTTTGTCAAAGATCAGATGGTTGTAGATGTGTGGTATTATTTCTGAGGGCTCTGTTCTATTCTCTTGGTCTATATCTCTGTTTTGGTACCAGTACCATGCTGTTTTGGTTACTGTAGCCTTGTAGTATAGTCTGAAGTCAGGTAGCGTGATGCCTCCAGCTTTGTTCTTTTGGCTTAGGATTGTCTTGGCAATGTGGGCTCTTTTTTGGTTCCATATGAACTTTAAAGTAGTTTTTTCCAATTCTGTGAAGAAAGTCATTGGTAGCTTGATGGGGATGGCATTGAATCTATAAATTACCTTGGGCAGTATGGCCATTTTCATGATATTGATTCTTCCTATCCAAGAGCATGGAATGTTCTTCCATTTGTTTGTGTCCTCTTTTATTGTGTTGAGCAGTGGTTGGTAGTTCTCCTTGAAGACGTCCTTCACCTCCCTTGTAATTTGGATTCCTAGGTATTTTATTCTCTTTGAAGCAATTGTGAGTGGGAGTTCACTCATGATTTGGCTCTCTGTCTGTCTGTTATTGGCGTATAGGAATGCTTGTGATTTTTGCACATTGATTTTGTGTCCTGAGACTTTGCTGAAATTGCTTATCAGCTTAAGGAGATTTTGGGCTGAGAGTATGGGGTTTTCTAAATATACAATCATGTCATCTGTAAACAGGGACAATTTGGCTTCCTCTTTTCCTAATTGAATACATTTTATTTCTTTCTCCTGCCTGATTGCCCTGACCAGAACTTCCAATACTATGTTGAATAGGAGTGGTGAGAGAGGGCATCCCTGTCTTGTTCCAGTTTTCTAAGGGAATGCTTCCAGTTTTTGTCCATTCAATATGATATTGACTGTGGGTTTGTCATAAATAGCTCTTATTATTTTGAGATACGTCCCATCAATACCTAGTTTATTGAGAGTTTTTAGCATGAAGCGTTGTTGAATTTTGTCTAAAGCCTTTTCTGCATCTATTGAGATAATCATGTGGTTTTTGTCTTTGGTTCTGTTTATATCATGGATTACATTTATTGATTTGCATATGTTGAACCAGCCTTGCATCCTGGGGATGAAGCCAATTTGATCATGGTGGATAAGTTTTTTGATGTGCTGCTGGATTCGGTTTGCCAGCATTTTATTGAGGATTTTTGCATCGATGTTCATCAAGGATATTGGTCTAAAATTCTCTTTTTTTGTTGTGTCTCTGCCAGGCTTTGGTATCAGGATGATGCTGGCCTCACAAAATGAGCTAGGGAGGATTCACTCTTTTTCTTTTGATTGGAATAGTTTCAGAAGGAATGGTACCAGCTGCTTTTTGTACCTCTGGTAGAATTCGGCTGTGAATCTGTCTGGTCCTGGACTTTTTTTGGTTCGTAGGCCATTAATTATTGCCTCAATTTCAAAGCCCGTTATTGGTCTATTCAGGGATTCAACTTCTTCCTGGTTTAGTCTTGGGAGGGTGTATGTGTCCAGGAATTTATCCACATCTTCTAGATATTCTAGTTTATTTGTGTAGAGGTGTTTATACTATTCTCTGATGGTAGTTTGTATTTCTGTGGAATCGGTGGTGATATCCCCTTTATCATTTTTTATTGCGTCTATTGGATTCTTCTCTCTTTTCTTCTTTATTAGTCTTGCTAACGGTCTATCAATTTTGTTGATCTTTTCAAAAAACCAACTCCTGGATTCATTGATTTTTTGAAGGGTTTTTGTGTCTCTATCTCCTTCAATTCTGCTCTAATCTTAGTTATTTCTTGTCTTCTGCTAGCTTTTGAATGTGTTTGCTCTCACTTCTCTAGTACTTTAAATTGTGATGTTAGGGTGTCAATTGTAGATCTTTCCTGCTTTCTCTTGTGGGCATTTAGTGCTATAAATTTCCCTCTATACAGTGCTTTAAATGTGTCCCAGAGATTCTGATATGTTGTGTCTTTGTTCTCATTGGTTTCAAAGAACATCTTTATATCTGCCTTCATTTTGGTATGTACCCAGTAGTCATTCAGGAGCAGGTTGTTCAGTTTCCATGTAGTTGAGCGGTTTTGAGTGAGTTTCTTAATCCTGAGTTGTAGTTTGATTGCACTGTGGTCTGAGAGACTGTTATAATTTCTGTTCTTTTACATTTGCTGAGGAGTGCTTTACTTCCAACTATGTGGTCAATTTTGGAATAAGTGTGATGTGGTGCTGAGAAGAATGTATATTCTGTTGATTTGGGGTGGAGAGTTCTGTAGATGTCTATTAGGTCTGCTTGTTGCAGAGATGAGTTCAATTCCTGGATATCCTTGTTAACTTTCTGTCTCGTTGATCTGTCTAATGTTGACAGTGGAGTGTTAAAGTCTCCCATTATTATTGTGTGGGAGTCTAAGCCTCTTTGTAGGTCTCTAAGGACTTGCCTTATGAATCTGGGTGCTCCTGTATTGGGTGCATATATATTTGGGATAGTTAGCTCTTTTTGTTGAATTGATCCATTTACCATTATGTAATGGCCTTCTTTGTCTCTTTTGATCTTTGTTGTTTTAAAGGCTGTTTTATCAGAGACTAGGATTGCAACTCCTGCTTTTTTTTTTGTTTTCCATTTGCTTGGTAGATCTTCCTCCATCCGTTTATTTTGAGCCTATGTGTGTCTCTGCATGTGAGATGGGTTTCCTGAATACAGCACACTGGTATGTCTTGACTCTTTATCTAATTTGCCAGTCTGTGTGTTTTAATTGGTCCATTTAGCCCATTTATATTTAAGGTTAATATTGTTATGTGTGAATTTGATCCTGTCATTATGATGTTAGTTGGTTATTTTGCTTGCTAGTTGATGCAGTTTCTTCCTAGCCTCGATGGTCATGGTCTTTACAATTTGGCATATTTTTGCAGTGGCTGGTACAGGTTGTTCATTTCCATGTTTAGTGCTTCCTTCAGGAGCTCTTGTAAGGCAGGCCTGGTGGTGACAAAATCTCTCAGCATTTGCTTGTCTGTAAAGGATTTTATTTCTCCTTCACTTATGAAGCTTAGTTTGGCTGGATATGAAATTCTGGGTTGAAAATTCTTTTCTTTAAGAATGTTGAATGTCAGCCCCCACTCTCTTCTGGCTTGTAGAGTTTCTGCCAAGAGATCCGCTGTTAGTCTGATGGGCTTCCCTTTGTGGGTAACCCGACCCTCCTCTCTGGCTGCCCTTAATGTTTTTTCCTTCATTTCAACTTTGGTGAATCTGATAATTATGTGTCTTGGAGTTGCTCTTCTCAAGGAGTATCTTTGTGGCGCTCTCTGTATTTCCTGAATTTGAATGTTTACCTGCCTTGCTAGGTTGGGGAAGTTCTCCTGGATAATATCCTGCAGAGTGTTTTCCAACTTGATTCCATTCTCCCCGTCACTTTCAGGCACACTAATTAGACTTAGATTTGGTCTTTTCACATAGTCCCATATTTCTTGGAGGCTTTGTTCATTTCTTTTTACTCTTTTTTCTCTAAACTTCTCTTCTCGCTTCATTTCATTCATTTGATCTTCAATCACTGATACCCTTTCTTCCACTTGATTGAATCGGCTACTGAAGCTTGTGCATGTGTCACGTAGTTCTCGTGCCATGGTTTTCAGCTCCATGAGGTCATTTAAGGTCTTCTCTGTGCTGTTTATTCTAGTTATCCATCGTCTAATCTTTTTTCAAGGTTTTTAGCTCTTTGCGATGGGTTTGAACATCCTCCTTTAGCTTGGAGAAGTCTGTTATTGCCGATTGTCTGAAGCCTTCTTCTCTCAATTCGTCAAAGTCATTCTCCATCCAGCTTTTTTCTGTTGCTGGAGAGGAGCTCGTTCCTTTGGAGGAGAAGAGGCACTCTGATTTTTAGAATTTTCAGCTTTTCTGCTCTGGTTTCTCCACATCTTTGTGGTTTTATCTACCTTTGGTCTTTGATGTTGGTGACGTACAGATGGGGTTTTGGTGTGGATGTCCTTTCTGTTTGTTGGTTTTCCTTCTAACAGTCAGGACCCTCAGCTGCAGGTCTGCTGGAGTTTGCTGGAGGTCCACTCCAGACCCTGTTTGCCTGGGTATCACCAGCAGAGGCTGCAGAACAGCAGACATTGCAGAACGGCAAATGTTGCTGCCTGATCCTTCCTCTGGAAGCTTCGTCTCAGAGGGGCACCCGGCTGTATGAGGTGTCTGTAAGCCCTTATTGGGAGGTGTCTCCCAGTTAGCCTGCCTTGGGGTCAGGGTCCCACTTGACGAGGCAGTCTGTCCGTTCTCAGATCTCAAACTCCATGCTGGGAGAACCACTACTCTCTTCAAAGCTGTCAACAGGGACGTTTAAGTCTGCAGAAGTTTCTGCTGCCTTTTGTTCAGCTATGCCCTGCCCCCAGAGGTGGAGTCTACAGAGGCAGGCAGGCCTCCTTGAGCTGCAGTGGGCTCCACCCAGTTCGAGCTTCCTGGCTGCTTTGTTTACCTACTCAAGCCTCTGCAATGGTGGACGCCCTTCCCCCAGCCTCACTGCCGCCTTGCAGTTCGATCTCAGACTGCTGTGCTAGCAGTGAGCAAGGCTCCCTGGGGGTGGGACCCTCTGAGCCAGGCGCGGGATATAATCTCCTGCTGTGCCGTTTGCTAAGACCATCGGAAAAGCGCAGTATTAGGGGGTGGGAGTGTCCCGATTTTCCAGATACCATCTGTCTCGGCTTCCCTTGGCTAGGAAAGGGAATTCCCCGACCTCTTGCACTTCCTGGGTGTGGCGATGCCTCACCCTGCTTCAGCTCACACTCCATGGACTGCACCCACTGTCCAACAAGCCCCAGTGCTAGCCAACAAGCCCCAGTGAGATGAACCCGGTACCTCAGTTGGAAATGCAGAAATCACCTGTCTTCTGTGTCACTCAGCTGGGAGCTGTAGACTGGAGCTGTTCCTATTCAGCCATCTTTCTCAAAAGCTCCATTTCTCTGAGTTCTGAATGACTTTTCTTCTGCTCCTTGGGTTGTATCTGTTTTCTCTCAAGTGTTTGTTTTGTTTTGTTTTGTTTCATTTATTTTATCCCAGTATATTAGAAATATTTCTAATATTTCTCAAATGTCTCACATTTCTAATATTTGTCAAATGTCTGGTGGTCTTAGGTTGTCTATTCATATTTAAGGATAAAGTCTAAAGAGCTGTTTGTGTATCTAAAATATATCTAGAATCCTTCCACTTCTCACCACCTTCATCTGTACTACCTTGGTCACAACCACCATCAACTCTTGCCTAGATATTGCAATAGTCTCCTAATTGATCTTCCTACTTCCATACCTATGCCTTACAGACTATTCTCAATAGAAGCTAAAATATAAGTCATATTACATCACTTCTGTTTTTTTTTTTTTTTTTTTTTGAGACAAAGTCTCGTTCTGTGGCCCAGGCTGGAGTGCAGTGGCGTGATCTCGGCTCACTGCAACCTCTGCCTCCCAGGTTCAAGTGATTCTTCTGCCTTAGCCTCCCAACTAGCTGGGATTCCAGGCGCAGGCCAGCACATCCAGCTAATTTTTGTATTTTAGTGGAGACGGGGTTTCGCCACATTGGCTAAGCTGGTCTTGTACTCCTGACTTCAGGTGATCTGCCTGCCTTGGCCTGCCAAAGTGCTGGGATTACAGGCATGAGCCACCACGCTTGGCCCATAAATATATTTTAAATGAATGAATGTGTATGTGCAGGACTTGTTGTCTGATAGGCTTAACAACAAGACAATTGGATTGGTGGATGGTTGGCTTTTTTTGTTGGAGATCCCCAAATATCAGCATCTATAGGTCTTTGCCCATCTGCCATTCAGTTTCTCCAAGAAAGAAACTTACAGAATATGCCCCAATCTATTCATCCACATTACATCCATATTACATCCTATTCATGCAATCTTCCACTTGAGGTGTCTAAGAAGCCAGCTGCCATCATCTTATAGCTATGCAGTGGAAAGGACTGAGGTTCTCATATTCAGTCTGCAGATTTTCCCTTTATCTCCCAGTTTTCAGTTCTTTTCCTCAACAACTCTCTAGTCCCTAGGCCTATTGTCCTCTGATTTGGTCTTTTCTGATTCAATTTCTGTCTCCTGTGAGAAGGGGAGTCAGTTGAATATGCCAGGGGTTCGGATCCTGGGGGACTTACCTGCTGCCACTGGCATCCATCTGGTACTTACATTTCCTGGTTTGATTCGTCTAGATTTTTTTTTTTTTTTTTTGTTTTGGAGAGACAGGGTTTTGCTCTGTTGTCCAGGCTGGAGTGCAGTGGTGTGATCATAGCTCACCACGGCCTCAGATTCCTGGGCTTTATCTATCCTCCTGCCTCAATCTCTCAAGTATCTGGGATTACAGGCATGTCCCACCATGCCTGGCTGATTCTTCTAGAATTCTTGAGGATGAATTAGCATTTCTTTCACTGTTATCTTCTTTTGTATGTGCTCGGGTTTAACCTTTCTCTGTTCTGTTAAGTCATTTATCCTTTCTCTATCCATTTTCTGACTTTATATGGAGTTTCTCTTTGTTCTCTTCCTCATCTTGGAGAGAGTTTTGAGAGGAAAAGAATGCCATGTTGATACTGAAAATCCAAAAGAAAAAAAATTCATCCAGATGTGTAACCTCTCTTTGGGGATAAGCTTAAAGTGTAACAATATTGATGACAAATGGAAAGTCTTATTAGAGGAAGCTTAATTCTGTACTAACGGTGAACATTAGGAAAAGGCTTCCAGACAACTCAAGTGTTAAATAGGATTGGAGGAGGATGAGGTGAGAGGTACCATCTACAGTCAATGATTCCGATAGTTCATACCTTTTGGCCCTGTAATTGCCACTCTATGACTATGTCTTAAGGAACAACCAGAAACTTGGGCTAATAAATGTGCAATTGTGTTCATTGTTACTAGACATATGGTCTAAATTAGCGAAGCCATGGCAAAATAAAATATGATATACCCATTGATATATTAATATAGACATTAAAATATATTTTTAAAGGTATTTTTTAAAAGTTAAAAAAGGTACTTTTTGACTGTTTAATGACACGAGAAAGTGTTCACAATCTATTAAATATATTAAATGAGAAAACAAGATAAGTACATATTACTTTTATTGTAAGAAAGCTTTTTAAAGGCACAACTAAATTAGGGTGCCATTTAATTTATTTTAAACCATTTAAAAAGATTCCTAAAAGGTACACAAAGTGAGTGTTATATAAACCAGAAGTACCAAATCATACCAAATTATGGTTTATAAATTAGTTTAAAAGAAAGTATTGGTTTCCTTTCTGAGGTACCCTTTTCTCCTATGGGTAGGCATGAAAGGGAATAAAGCGGTCATACTCCTTCTCAAGGAAACCAATTACCTTTCCTTCAGACTGTTTGGTAAACTTATAAGCCTTCGCTTTCCAGCTTCCCAAAATAATCTTTGAATGTACTTTAAAAGAACAGCTTTTCCCAATAGTCTGCCAAGCTTTTAAAAAAAGAACTACTCTTGACCAAGTTTGGAAAAGTGCGTAAGTGTTCACTCCACATAAAACCAGTGTGTTCATTTCGTTGAAAAATGCTCAGTATGTAAGACATTTTAGAGCATGCACATGGCCTGTGCTCTAATATTAGTTATTAATACTGAAAGCATTTTATTTAGGGAAAAATGATTTCCTTAGTGAAGATGTCAGTTTTTGTACCTAAACCCTTCACTACATAAAATGGATGTTGGGAAACATCATGGCTGAGGAGATTAGCATCATCGTGAACCTTTGTGCTTAGCCTGCATTCATTTACTCGATTCACAGGGACAGAAACTGTATAGCTTCTAGGAGGGTACATCTAGCCTTTGGGCAAAGCAAGAGTTAGGATGACGAGCAAAAGTTAAATGAGGGTGTGTGTCCTTATCTGTTTTCCTTTCTCTTATTCTTTGTGTTCTTTCTTTCCTCCCTGCCCCACCCCCAATTTCCATTAGAAATGGAGAGGATAAGTATTTATATTTGCTGTTCTACACTCACAAACACTCACAAACTGATACCGACTATACAATTATGCATTTCTACCCTTCCTTTCTCATATGCATTTACTGAGCATTTTATTCTGTAAGGCATTATGTGAGACATGTGGCCTTAAGGAATTTATGATCGAGCTAATGATTCAAGGTAGTTCAGTCTATACCATGTATGGTATAGGTAGACAGGAAGGAAATCATTGTGGGCAGATGTCATAAGGAATAGCTTTTGTTCTAGGTGTTTAGCTTTCTGGAATGGGGGCTTTTTCTCTTGTGATAGTTTGAATTTCATTATTAGAGCTAGGCATTTTTATATATACCCTGAAGCTATGTATATTGGACGTAGGCTTAGGAAATAGCCTTCTCTGCCCAAGAAAGCTTGGAGTTAATGGCTGCAAATTTAAAGAGGTGAACTTTCCCTGGGTTTCTACAGAATTGGAGGATTTGTTTGGTAGAAATGTTAGACACAGATACCTGAACTAAAAATAAAGAAGCTGGACTAGTTAAAAATAGGCTAATATTCTCAGTTTTTATATATTTCAAAAACTTTAGGTGTTTTTGTTGAGAAAATTTTACTGAGCAGAGTCAAATTTCTGAATCAGTCACTTTATTTTATTTTATATTTATTTATTTTTTGAGACAGGGTCTCGCTATGTCACCCAGGCTAGAGTTCAGTGGTTCAATTATGGCTCACTGCAGCCTTGACCTCCTAGGTTCAGGTGATCCTCCCACCTCAGCCTCATGAATAGCTGGGACTACAGGCGTGCACCACCACACCTGGCTAATTTTCTGTAGAAACGGGGTTTTGTTATGTTGCCAGGCTGGTCTCAAACTCCTGGACTCAAGCGATCCACAAGTGTTGGCCTCTCAAAGTGTTGGGATTATAGGCATGAGCCGCTGTGCCCAGCCTGATTCAGTCACTTTAGAGCAAGCTTGTCCAACCCATGGCCTATGGGCTGCATGCAGCCTAGGACAGCTTTGAATGTGGCCCAACACAAATTTATAAACTTTCTTACAACATTATGAGGTTTTTTGTGATTTTTATTTTAGCTCATCACCTGTCATTCGTGTTAGTGTATTTTATGTGTGGCTCAAGACAATTCTTCTTCTTCCAAAGTGGCCCTGAGAAGCCAAAAGATTGGACAGCTCTGCTTTAGAGCTTCCATATTTTAGACCTTTTAATTCTATGACTTGCTTTGGTGGATCTGATGTCTCCTTAATAGTCTTAGATCCATGTGGCAGAAGTTGTAGTGTTTTCTGTTTGTTGAAGAGAGAGGTCTGGGATGACAGTAGCATTTCTGTAGTTCCATTATTAAATCTTATTCACTAGTCTTTAAATATAAAACAAATCATCCTAGCACCCTACTGCAACACTCAGAGTTGTGGTGATGAATTCAATATTGATGAATTAGTCTGTCTGGGACCTTCACAAGGGGATTTAATCATTGAAAGACACTTTACTCAACACTAAGCCCATAAAGAGTTTAATATTAATACATAGTGATTCCTCAACTCATGAATCTTTTGGGAGCAATGCTGTTATATATTTTATTCTATTAACTTATTTTTACAGAGACAGGGTCTCGCTCTGTCACCCAGGCTGGAGTGCAGTGGCACAATCATAGCTCACTGCAACCTTGAACTTCTGGCCTCAAGTGATCCTCTCACCTCAGCCTCCCCAAGTGCTGGGATTACAGGTGTGAGCTACCACACCCATCCCTGTTATATATTGTAACATTTTTCATATGTATCATGTAAAGCAGTGATCTTTTTGAACAATTTGTACAGCTACACAGGACCAATAAGCTATAGCTAAAAGCAAAGAGGGCCTACGTACCCCACTCTACAAGGGAAAAGAAAGGATATCTGGACACGTTTCAGAATCCAGCTTAATCCCATGAAGCTTTGTCTGTCTACTGGACTGCTCATTGCCTTCCCTTGGCTTTCAGATCTTACAGCCTCTGCACACAACTATTCACTCCATTCACACCAACAACTGCTACAGCTATGTTTTGGTAACTGCTTCATGCCAGGCTCTGTACTAGATACTAGGTGAGCGAAGCAGGCAGTGGTTTCTGCCCTCCTGGATGTTACAAAGCCATGGGAGAGGAGATAAACAGGTAACAATAAACAGTGCATTGAGTATTCTTGATTCATTTGGATATAAACTTGCAACAGCTTTTATTTTTTCCCAGTGACTGCTTTCAACCTTGTTCACCCAATTTCTCATCTCTTAGTGAATGTTTGGCAGATCTATTAATATAACTTTCCAGTCAATTTGAGTGATTAAAATACAGTCCAGACAAGCTTAAAATTCACCCTGACGTCTGATTCAAAGTGAACCCCTTCCTCACTACGTGCTGAACTTCTGTTCACCTAATCTGCAGAGAGATCCTCAAGGATTCCGGTCATTCTTTTTTTCCCGGGAAAACATATAAGATAAAAGTTTGTGGGATGAGATGCGTCTCAGCTGCAGTTAGCCTCAAGGCTACAAGTGGTACTCAGCATCCTTTCTTTATACTCCCTCTAAATTCCTGTCACTCTTGGCTAGTACATCTACTGGCTTAGGTGCTAACCTTATGTGGTGAGGACTGAACCCCTGGTCATTCCTGAGATATCCAAGATCCAAGTCTACTGTACGTGTCCTTGTATCATCAAATCGGGCAGGGGAATACCAAGAGAAGTGCCAGTAGGTCACCCGGGTGCCATACACATTCTTCCCTGTCTCTTGTGTAGTGCAGCCCTATCTTCTGCTGATGAACAAGACCAATGACCTCTGCCAGTATGGTAGTGCCTCTCTTTGCCTTCTTGGCTTTTGGAACAAGGAGCTCAAAGTAACTTACTTAAAGTTTAATGGGACTCATGTATCCTCTGATAGAACTGCTATTCCTGTGAGAAATAGGATCTCAAGACATGCAGAGTCTGAAGTTTCAGGGAAAAGAAGCACAGATTCCCCTGGTGGGTCACTGGAGGTGACAGTAAAGTGAAGGCACTCCTTTTTTTTTTACTCCTTGGTTCCCAGGCCTATGCATTCTACCTACTGGGGGCACAATACAACATAATGGTTATTGATTTAGGTGTAAACCATGTGTATATCCTGTGAGTATCATCTCTAAGGTGACATCTAAGCTGCACCTGCAGCAGGCTATTCTATCACTCTATCAATGTAGCATCTTCTGGAGAGGTGCAGAATATGAAATGACCAGTGGATCTCATGGCCATGTGCCACCCTGCTTTGCCTCCTTTGCTGTAAATGGGTCCCTTTCTCTAGTACAGTTTTGTGCAGGATCCTGTGCTAGTGGGCTGAATGCTTCATGGATAACATCTTGGATAATGGTGCTGGCAAAGGCCTTGTAGGCATGAAAGACAAAGGTAAACTGTCAAATCCCAACAGGTGAATTGCTGCTCCTTTCAGGCAGAAGGGGTCCAATGTAATCAACTTAGTGTTTGGTCTCCTCAAGAATGATGCTCTGTTGGGCCCTCGGATTTGTTCTCTGTTGCTGGCAGGTTAGCTCTTTGCCAGTGGCAGTAGAAAGATCAGCCTCAGTGAATGAAAGCCCATGCCGTTGGACCCATGCGTATCCTCCAGCCCTGAACCGTGGCTACTCCATTCATGAGCCTATTGTGCTAGCACTAGGGTAGCCAGTGGCAGAGGCTGGCTGATGTCAACTGGCCACATCATGGTGTCTACTTGGTTTTTAAATACCTTTTCTGTGGTGGATGCTATCTGGTGAACATTACTATGTGATAGAAAAATCTTCACATCTTGTTTTTTTTTTTGTTTGATGGAGTCTCGCTCTGTTGCCCAAGCTGGAGTGCAGTGGTGTGATCTCAGCTCACTGCAACCTCCACCTCCCAGGTTCAAGCAATTCTCCTGCCTCAGCCTCCTGAGTAGCAGGGATTGCAGGTGCCGGCCACCACACCTGGCTAGTTTTTGTATTTTTAGTAGAGATGGGGTTTCACCCTGTTGCCCAGGCTTATCTTGAACTCCTGACCTCAGGTGATCTGCCTGCCTCAGCCTCCCAAAGTGCTGGGATTACAGGCGTGAGCCATTGCGCCCGGCCCACATCTTGTGTTTCTTCCCATAGATCCATCCGTAGGCCTCTTCCCCAAACCTCCTTGTCCTTGATCATCCAAACTTTTTCCTTCCATGCCCCTGGTCAACCAGTCAAGCCATTCACTTGTGCCCATGAGTCTACGTATAGTCTTACTTTAGGCCGCTTCTTCCACATAAAGTGGAGGACCAAGTGCAAAACACATAGCTGCTGCTGTTCAGTGTCACCCCAGAGTGCAGCAGCAGTACATTATTGGCGTGTACCTGCATATCAAGTCACTCTATCCATGAACCATGTTCTGCCTTTTTTCCTCTTCTGTCAGCTATTCAGAGTTCTACCCAGCTGGCCAGATGCGTGAATTGAGGGAGAAGTGTCTGTGACACCATGGAGGATGTGGAAGTCTGCTTCATGCAGCTTCTTTGTGCCCTCTGTCCCTACTCATGCTCTGTCCTAGATGTACTACTTCAGTCTCATGATGGAGCTGTTGGGCTCATCCTATTTTATGACTTGCTGGGTCTGAGAGAACCCAGTTCATGATGCACAACTTTGGCCACATGGTCACTTGATGCCTTGTGATCAGACATTCCATCTCTCTCACAACCCAGTAGCACACTGGAAGATGTTTTTTTAAAATGAAATAATTATCTGCTGCAGATATCATGGTCTTTTTCTGGAACCCTTGGGGTTTATGTTGTCATTCTCTTGCAGAAGTTTAACATAAACTCCCCATAGCATTTTCCCCCCAACAAATATACCTTGAGAATCATACATTCTGCTAGGTCAGATATTACAAGTTACAGAGTTGAATACATCATTGCTCGGACTTGGTATAGAGCCCTTTCCTACTCAGGACCCACTAAAAACTTGCATCTTTTAATGCCACTTAACAAATGAGCTTGAACAGTATTCTCAGATATAGAATATTCTGCATCCAGAGCTCAAAGATTTCCACTAGCTCTTATGCTTCCTTCTCTAAATGGAACTATCAAGTAGGCAGTTGACATACATCGTTAGAGTCAGAAGGGAGGTCTGGACTATAGATGTAAATTTATGAGTTGCCAGTAGATTAATGATCTTTAAAGCAATAGGGCAGTATATTAGTTTGGATTATATTTGATTGCATATTTCAGAAAACCAAAAATAGCAGTGGTTTAAACAAGATATAATTTTTTTCCCTCTCTACTGTAAGAGTCTGGGTGGATCGTCCAGTGCTAATATGGTAGCTTCTCAATCATCAGGAAATCAGGCTTCTTCCACCATGTTGTCTGGGCACATAACCGTCCTCATTATACAGTTCCACTTCATGGTTCTGGAGGGCCACTCCAACTCAATCTCTGGCTCCTCCATCATATCTTCAACATATCTGCTTTCCATGCAACAGAATGGAGAAAAGAAAAGAAGACCATGTCCCCACCTTTATTTAAAGGCAATTCCCAGGAGTTTCAGACACCACTTCCATTTATTTCTTGCTGTCAGAGCTTAATCACCTGGCCACATCTAACTGAAAACAAGGCTGGGAAATGCACAATTTTTTTTTCCAGATAACGATGCAACCAGCTGCAAATGGGAAGTTCTCTTATTGTAGGAGGAGACAGAATAGATAATTGGGAGTCACCTAGCAGTTTTCAGCTACAGATAGATTGAGAGCACCTAGAAAGTATAACTGAGGAAGAAAAAAGATCCAGGACTGAGTCTTGAGACAAACCAAGATTCAGAGATCAGGTAGAAGAGGAGGAAAATAAATGAGGTTTAAATGGAACAGGCAAAAGGTAAACCAGCTGAGAATGTTATCTTGAAGTCAAGAAAGAAGAGCATTTTGATCACCTGCATCAATTGCTGCTTGGATGTTGACTGAGATGAGGACAGGAAAGTGTCACGGGGCTTACCTCTGTGCAAGCCTTTGAGCAGGCTCGGTGTTGGGAAAAGAATTACCTTGGAGTGGGATGATGGGTAAATGGGAGAAAGTGAAAACAGGATGTGTAGACCAGTTTTTGTAGGTTAGTCTGTGAAAGGGGGCAGAGAAATAGGATGGTATTAAATTGGAATGTGGTTTCAAGGAAAATTTTTTTTTTTTGCTTGATGGCGTTTGTTTGTTTGTTTGGTTTTAGAATGTCAGTACTACAGTTTTTTAAAAATGCTGCTGGAATAACCCACTAACAAAGGAGAGCCTAGTGATGGATAATGGGGGATAACCAATGGAACTTATGTGATGGGTCAAGTAGAAAAGATACTTCCTCCACTCTAACTGTAAAAATTAGGAAAATATGGGTTCAGCAGTGGAGAAGCTAGTGGATTTGGTCGTGGAGTGGTGAAAGAACTCTCATCAGATGGCCTTTGGTTTCTCAGCTTAGAAGGCAGGAAGGGTGAGAGTGAGAAAGAGGGACAGGAGATGGTGTGGGGGCAGGAGATGGTATGAAATATTCCTCTTATAGAGTGTAAGGTCAGTATTAATACAGAAATGTAATAGGATTTCCACAGTATTGAGAGCCTATTTAAGGACTGAGATCGTGAATTTAAATTGAAACCAGTCTGCATGTTTGTGGAGTTTCTTAGTAACCTTCAGTTACTCGGGAAGACCTGATGAAGGAAGATGCCTAAATATATCTAAACAGGGTTGACGTTTTATCAGGGGAATACAAGCATGGAAAGAAGGAGGGGCAAGAATTGTGAGTCTTTGCAAAGAGGTAGTTATAAAAATGGAACATGGACTCCAAAGAGAATAAGGGGGGAAGGAGATAGAGATTTTGATAGATGTGAGGAAGTGCATTGTAGTTCCAAAGTGATATTGAAGAATTGCTGTAATTGGGATTCTTGAGCCACAGAGCAAACAAATAGGAGGCTGGGAGGCTGGAGCTGGAGTTTGAAACTGAAAAAAAAAAAAAAAAAAAAAAAAAAGAAGTGGTGTCTGTTTCTCTGTGTGTGTGTGAGATAAGGTCCATGGTGTCATCATGAGGGTTGGTAGGTTGCTGCAATAGAGTGGGGGAAAGAGATACTTGAAATTAGAAGGAGAGTTCAGTCCAGTCTTCTGTATTGTTTGTGGTTTGTTTCATGAAGGTGTGTGTCCTCCCAACAAGACTCAAAGCTCTTACAGTATTTGGCATCTGATACAGTGCTGAGCTGGTAGTGGAGATTCAATATATACATGAGAGGAAGAGCCTTATCATGTTACATATGGAAAGAAAAATATGAAGTTCCAGACTGAAGAGCTAGAGCCATGTATACCTTTATACCTGTGAGCAGATATAATGTTATAAGGAGGCCAGAAAGTCAGTAATGGAGAATAGATTTGCATTTTTCTTTTTGAGATAGAGTCTCACTCTGTTGCCCAGGGTGGAGTGCAGCAGTGTGATCTCAGCTCACTGCAAACCCCTCCTCCCAGGTTCAAGGAATTCTCATGCCTCTGCCTTCCAAGTAGCTGGGTTTATAGGTGCATGGCACCATGCCTGGCTAATTGTTGTATTTTTAGTAGCGATGAGGTTTCACCTGGCCTCAAACTCCTAACCTCAAGTGATTCACTCACCTTGGCCTATATTTGCCTATTTTTGATGTTTGCATTTAGCAGGGTGACTGGGGAACAGTGGGAATGACCAGAACACAGGATCATTTCTGAGATTTTGTTGCGTATTATTTCCAAACTTACTTCATTTCTTGTATATCATTGTCTGGTTCATTATTTTTAATGACGGGGGGGTGCTGTATAGATACCTCTTTTTCCCTTATGTTATGAAGTTGTGTTACTTTTTTCTCTTCTTCCGAAGTGGAGATGGCTTTGGTTTTAGGGACATTGAGAAGCTTTTTTAGCTGGGATATGTTTCTTTTGAGGGAATCAAACTTTCCTTAGAGTGACTGGCTAATGCTGAAAATTCCTTTCACTAATTTAGTGTATTTCTTCCATTAAAGAAAAACCTTAAAATGCAAACTCCTGGCGGGAAGATAAGATAAAGCGTTACATATGTGCTAGGTTGCAAATCACTAAGACTGGAGTCTTTTTGGAGAGAAAAGTATACTGAGGATGGGGGCCAGAATACGGTGATGGGTGGAGTGGAGAGAAATTGCTCTACGGTGATGGAAAAAGGAAGCTTTTTGCCCAGTGCTGGCTCCACCACCAGGGAGCCTCTGGGTTGCAGGGTTTCATGGTGAATATCACTTGTGAGAGCCAAAGTCATGGCAGCGCTTCAGACTTCGAGAGGAAATACAGGACTGCACTCACGTTCCTGGTCCTTTAGGAACTCATCTGGCTTATCAAATTTATATTTCCTCAAATGCATGAGAATCCTATCTCTACCTAGTTTTCCTCTCTATGTGTTCCAATTCATTCTTCCAACTGTTTCATATGGCCCATGTATGTAGAAATGAGGTTTTAAAAATTTTTTTTATTATACTTTAAGTTCTAGGGTACATGTGCATAATATGCAGGTTTGTTACATATGTATGCATGTGCCATGTTGGTGTGCTGCACCCATTAACTCATCATTTACATTAGGTATATCTCCTAATGCTATATCTCCCCCCTCCCCCCACCTCACAACAGGCCCCAGTGTGTGATGTTCCCCTTCCTGTGTCCAAGTGTTCTAATTGTTCAATTCCCACCTATGAGTGAGAACATGCGGCGTTTGGTTTTCTGTCCTTGGGATAGTTTGCTCAGAATGGTGGTTTCCAGCTTCATCCATGTCCCTACAAAAGACATGAACTCATCATTTTTTATGGCTGCATAGTATTCCATGGTGTATATGTGCCACATTTTCTTAATCCAGTCTATCATTGATGGACATTTGGGTTGGTTCCAAGTCTTTGCTATTGTGAATAGTGCCGCAACAAACATACGTGTGCATGTGTCTTTATGGCAGCATGATTTATAATCCTTTGGGTATATACCCAGTAATGGGATGGCTGGGTCAAATGGTATTTCTACTTCTAGATCCCTGAGGAATCACCACACTGTCTTTTTTATTTTATTTTATTATTATACTTTAGGTTTTAGGGTACATGTGCACAATGTGCAGGTTTGTTACATATGTATCCATGTGCCATGTTGGTGTGCTGCACCCATTAACTCATCATTTACATTAGGTATATCTCCTAATGCTATATCTCCCCCCTCCCCCCACCCCACAACAGGCCCCAGTGTGTGATGTTCCCCTTCCTGTGTCCAAGTGTTCTCACTGTTCAATTCCCACCTATGAGTGAGAACATGTGGTGTTTGGTTTTTTGTCCTTGCGACAGTTTACTGAGAATGATGTTTTCCTGTTTCATCCATGTCCCTACAAAGGACATGAACTCATCATTTTTTATGGCTGCATAGTATTCCATGGTGTATATGTGCCACATTTTCTTAATCCAGTCTATCATTGATGGACATTTGGGTTGGTTCCAAGTCTTTGCTATTGTGAATAGTGCCGCAACAAACATACGTGTGCATGTGTCTTTATGGCAGCATGATTTATAATCCTTTGGGTATATACCCAGTAATGGGATGGCTGGGTCAAATGGTATTTCTAGTTCTAGATCCCTGAGGAATCACCACACTGACTTCCACAATGGTTGAACTAGTTTACAGTCCCACCAACAGTGTAAAAGTGTTCCTATTTCTCCACATCGTCTTCAGCACCTGTTGTTTCCTGACTTTTTAATGATCGTCATTCTAACTGATGTGAGGTGGTATCTCATTGTGGTTTTGATTTGCATTTCTCTGATTACCAGTGATGATGAGCATTTTTTCACGTGTCTGTTGGCTGCATAAATGTCTTCTTTTGAGAAGTGTCTGTTCATATCCTTTGCCCACTTTTTGATGGGGTTGTTTGTTTTTTCTTGTAAATTTGTTTGAGTTCTTTGTAGATTCTGGTTATCAGCCCTTTGTCAGATGAGTAGATTGCAAAAATTTTCTCCCATTCTGTAGGTTGCCTGTTCACTCTGATGGTAATTTCTTTTGCTGTGCAGCAGCTTTTTAGTTTAATTAGATCCCATTTGTCAATTTTGGCTTTTGTTGCCATTGCTTTTGGTGTTTTAGTCATGAAGTCCTTGCCCATGCCTATGTCCTGAATGATATTGCCTAGGTTTTCCTTCTAGGGTTTTTATGGTTTTAGATCTAACATTTAAGTCTTTAATCCATCTTGAATTAATTTTTGTATAAGGTGTAAGGAAGGGATCCAGTTTCAGCTTTCTACATATGGCTAGCCAGTTTTCCTAGCACCATTTGTTAAATAGGGAATCCTTTCTCCATAGAAATGAGGTTTCACAGTCATCAAATTAAAATAGGACCTGTCCCAATGCTTTAAAAAGCTGAATTCTGAGTTTAAGACAAGTAAAATATTTTTAGAAAAAAACTTTTTTCAAACAAAAGTCGATCAAGATTCCAAAGACCTGAATTTTATTTCTAGTTCTATCACCCAGTAGCTGTATGGCCTTGCATGAGGTGTTCTACTTTTGGGGGGCTTCGGTTTCCTCATCAAAGAGGAGGAAGACTACATGCAATTAAATGCAATGCAATTAATGCATGAGAAAATGCTGGGTAAACTCTGAATAGCCATATGACTCTTTGATGCTATTACTAATGTGGTTTGAATCTTGGTAAATATAATACTGCAACTGCTTTGGGAATTTGGTTAAGCTTTTTCAGCTTTTGTTTGTTTGGATTTTGCATCTGTTTTGGGCTGTTGAGGGTAATATTAGAATCATTTCTGGTGATCCTATCCTCTTGAAAGCTAATCCCCAGGCTTCAAAGTTATTGCGGAGTCAACTCTGCTTGACTTTTCTCTCCTAGAAGTAGTGTTGATGTTTCTGGCTTTTTATTTCTTCTCTCCCTTGAGGCCTGCTAAGTTAAAGAACTTACTTAATTCCCTCTCTCCAGCTGGGAGTGAACTTGAGTTCTGTTTTTCCTCCAGGATCTGTGAGGAACCTCTTGCTCATTCCTAGATATTCTATCGCTTATGTTATCAGAGTTGAGCATACTACTTGGCTTCCACTTTCTGCAGTTTTCTTTTTTCCCCCCTCTGTTAGTGTATTGATTGAGTGACTGTTTTTTGAGACAGGGTCTCACTCTGTCACCCAGACTGGAGTGCAGTGGCATGATCATGGCTCACCTTTCTGGGTTGGAGCTATCCTCCCACCTCAGCCTCCTAAGTAGCTGGGACTAGAGTTGTGAACTCCCACACCCAGCTAATTTTTGTATTTTTTGTAGAGATGGGGTTTCACTAGGTTGCCAGGCTGGTTTCAAACTCCTGGCCTCAAGCAATCTTCCCACCTTGGCCTCCCAAAGTGCTGGGATTACAGGCGTGTGTCACGGTGCCTGGCCTGTTAGTCTATTTTCTAGTCATTGCTGCTTCCATCAAGAACCCTGTTTGCTTTTCATTGGAGCCAATGAATAGTGGACACTGTGGTTCTTCCAAAGTGTGCTAGTTATATCCTAACTCCTCTACTTCAGTTCACACACTGTTGATGAAGTGAAAATTTAGGAGTTACCTTTCCCCCTTTCTTTCCATCTCTAACCCTATGACTCTGGCTTGACCACAGGGTCTGAGAGCACGCATAAAATTATACCAATTTATGTTTTGGATGGATTGAGTTTTTCTACCAACCCTGGAGGCACAAGGTACATGTTTTTATCCCAATTTGCCATTTACCTGCCATGGCTCTTAGGGGATTCACTTAACCTATCTGAGACTCCCGATTCCTTATCTGTACAATGAGTAAATGATTTATTGCCTACTACACAGTTATGAGGATGAAATGTGATCTGTAAAGGGCTGTATACATGTAAATGATCTTTCTTGTTATTGTGGCTGGTCTTCCAGGAATGTATCATTAATATTGCCAGTGATGGGGCTGTGGGACTGACTGGCCCACTGGAACACAGGAAAGGGTATGTGGGAATATTGGAGAGTGGGCAGAGTCACAGAGTGGAGCTGAGATACCCGAGGTTCCAAAGAATATGACTGTGTTAATAAGTAAGATGTGGACACTAAGTCCTATCGTTAGTCCCAAGATAAAGGCCTCTGTCCTCCTCGGCGGTGCCTTCTTTGGTCTTTCTTGTATTTAGAGCTCACTATCAGTTTTTCAATGCCTATTGTTCTGGCTATCCACACCACTTACCTGATTAAAGCAGGATAATCTTTGCAATTTTTCTTTTGAATTTCTGTATTCTTTTTCCCCTACAAGATTACAAGTGTCTCAAGGTCTAGGACCTTGTATATGAATGTCTCTTATCTCATGGTGATAGCACATCACAGTGATTTATACCAGGTAGGCACAAGAAATGTGTGGTGTTTATGAAAAGCTTTGTAGGCCATGTTTTTCTCTGTTGAAGGTTGGGAAAAAAAGTTTTCTGTATGTGTTCTGTTATTCTTAAAAAAAAATTTTTTAGCAAAATCATAAATGAACATCCATTAAAAAGTTAAGTAATGGGCTGGGCGCGGTGGCTCACGCCTGTAATCCCAGCACTTTGGGAGGCCGAGGCGGGCAGATCACGAGGTCAGGAGATCAAGACCATCCTGGCTAACATGGTGAAAGCCTGTCTCTACTAAAAAAAAATACAAAAAAATTAGCTGGGCGTGGTGGTGGGTGCCTGTAGTCCCAGCTACTCAGGAGGCTGAGGCAGGAGAATGACGTGAACCCAGGAGGTGGAGCTTGCAGTGAGCCGAGATTGCACCACTGCACTTCAGCCTGGGCGACTGAGCAAAACTCCGTCTCAAAAAAACAAACAAACAAGCAAAAAAAAAAAAAAAACAAAAAAACCCCAAAAAGTTAAGTAATGGTCAGAGGCTGATAAAAACAGTAGTCTCTGCCAACCCCACATTCCCCAGAAGTAATCACTTTTTTTTTTTTTTAGCAATGGGGGGGGGTCTCACTATGTTGCTGAGGCTGGTCTTGAACTCATGGTCACAAGTGATTCTCCAGCCTCGGCCTCCCAAAGTGCTGAGATTACAGGTGTGAGCCACTGTGCCTGGCCAAGTAACCACTCTTAACTGTTACTTGTTCTCTCTCTTCTTTGCACTGTCTTATATGTATGTATATATAATTATGTCCTGGTTCACTGATTTTACACATTATCTACTTACTTTAAAGACCGGCAGATAAAAAATTGTAACTATCTTTCACTCCCCTCTCCTCTTCCTACAGTCCCAATATAATTATATCCCAATATAGTGATATAGTCCCAATATAGTTATATGGTTATTATATATATATTTACATATATAACTATATATAGTTATATAGTTATATTTGGTTAACTCTCTTGTCAGTGTTCCAGTTATTTATTGCTGCTGAACAAATCATTACAAAACGTGTGTCTTAAAACACCTACCATCTTTTTATTCTTTCTCACATTCACTATGGGCAGGCACTGAGAAAGGCTCAACTGGGTGGTGGTGTCATGTACTTGCAGTCAGGCAATGGATGGAGTTGGCCAGGCCATCTCTCCATGTCTCTTCATGTAATCTCAGGGCTTTTCCATGTGCTGTCTCCCTGTGGGCTAGATTGGGCTTCCTCATAACAGGGAGGCCTCATAACATGTGAGTGTTCCAGTGAGCAAGGCAGAAGCAGAATTGCCTCTGAAGATACTGCCTCAGAAGTCACATAGCATCTCCTCTCCCATACTCCACTACCTACCAAAGACTTGCTCAGATTCAAGGAGAGGGGACATAGATCTTGCCATTTGATGAGAGGAGTGTCAAAGAACTTGGGGCCATTTCTTTAAACTGCAACAATTGATGTTTACATTATGACCAAAGAAATATGGTCTACTCCTGAGCCAAGTAGTGTACTACAGATGCATTATCTTTCTTGTATAACTTTCTGTTTTTCCTGGAGACATGTGTCTTAGTTTGCCATTTGCTTTGTTGCCTTAAAATCTCTGGCTGTGTTTTTTTTTCACATCCACCAAATAGCTCTGTAGTTTTCCACATGGTCAAACCTGCCAGATAATCTGTCAGTAACACTTATTTCTTTCCCTGCAGATGTTCCTGCTGGATTCTGCTGCTCTCCTCTGATCTAGAATAGCTGCTTTCTAGGTCGGCTGCATAGCCATTGTCCTAGGAGTTCTCTTCACTATCATTATGAGAATCTCCTTCATCTCTTCTTGGGTTGAATCCTTGATTCCTGGATCTTATGTCTTCTTTTTTGGCTTACTCATGTTTTGGTGAAACATGCCTCCGTTAACATCTTTCTTGAGAAAGGATGCACGGGAGGTAAGCTTTTAGAGACTGTGCATACCCTAAGACATCTTTTTTCTACCCTTTTACTTTTGTCTGTGTGCAGAATTCTAGGTTGCAAGCATTCTCTCTGAATTTTGAAGGTGCTGCTCCTTTGCATTCTGCCTTCCAATATACTGATGACAAGTCAAATGTCATTTGATTCTTGATCCTTTCTATGTAAACTGCTTTTTTTCCCCTGGAAGTTTTTAGTATTTTCTCCTTACCCTTGATGTTCATGCCTTGGATCTGAATCTTTTTTTCTTTTGAAATTTTATTATCACCATTAAAAAAATTATTTCCATAGGTTAATGGGGAACAAGTGGTGTTTGATTACATGAGTATGTTCTTTAGTGGTGATTTGTGAGATTTTGGTGCACCCATCACCCAAGCAGTATACACTGCACCCAATTTGTAGTCTTTTATCCCTCACCACCTTCCCATCCCTTCCTGTCAAGTCCCCAGAGTCCATTGTGTCATTCTTATGCCTTTGCATCCTCATAAGCTTAGCTCTCACTTACGAGTGAGAACATATGATGTTTGGTTTTCCATTCCTGAGTTACTTCTAATAGTCTCCAGTCTCATCCAGGTTGCTGCAAATGCCATTAATTCATTCCTTTTTATGTCTGAGTAGTATTCCATCATATATATATATATATATATATATATATATATATATACAAAAATTTCTTTACCCACTCATTGACTGATGGGCATTTGGGTTGGTTCCACATTTTTCCAACAGCAAGTTGTGCTGCTATAAATATTTATTTTTCATTCATTGTTCTGGAAATTAATAGTTCACATAAAAGACATCTTTATGTGAATTAGAAAAAGTCATTCTCTTCTAGGGCCAAGTTACAAAAGGAATTTTCTTGGGGAGATCAATTAGAGAAGGGTATTCCCTCTGGGTAGGCCAGTTAGGAGTATGTTTCCCTTCCTCTTGGCTAGTGCTGCAAGGTACAGGGCATGGTAAGCAGAGCCTGGGTGCATTTCAGCCTCCACTTCTCCTCTGTTGGCTAGGGACCTTTGTGTCAGGCACACCCTGCATGACTGCACTACACATTGACCTTGCAGTTAGGCACTTGGCCAGTGGGCATTCCAATCTGGAGACTCACTCTATTCCATACCTGGGAATTTTCCTGTATTATTTCTTCAGTAATTCTCTTCTTACTGTTTCCTGTCATCTCTTTTGAGAATCCTATTTCTCAGATGTTGGATCTACTGACTGAGTTTCTTGTCTTTCCCCTCTTGTTGTTCATCTCCTGGTTCTTTTATTCTAGTTTCTGGGAAATTTTTCAAGTTCAATTCTCATACCAAAATTTTTTCAACCAAAATTTTAATTTCACCTATACTATTTTTTATTTTGATGAGTGATCATTCTATGATGATTCTTTTTTATTTTTACTATGTCCTCCCACTCATGTTTCATTAGTGCAATATCTCATTATCTTTCTCTGATTCTTAATGAGATTTCCTTTTCCAGCAGGGTGTCTGTTTCATTTCTTCTATCTTGTTCCTCTAGAATGCTTTCTTCAAATATCTGTTTATACCTAAGGATGAAGCACTGGGAAACTAATGGGAAACTCAGTTGTTGTGTGTGGCTTGTTAATGATGGGCTTCTCAGTAGAAAAACAGGATGACCCTTTTCACTGGAGAACCTGAAATATCAGTATCTGTGGGTCTTTACTCGGGTAACTCAGCTTCTTCAAAAAGTAATGCTTCAGACTCCAGCCTTAAGGGTACAAATATGCCTGCTTGCTGTTACTCTGAAACTGCTTAGGGAGTCTCACTTTCAGCACACAGACTTTCCCTTAGTTTCTCAGTTTTTACTTTCATGCCTTGTCAATTCCATTCTTGAACTAAGTCCTCTAATTGTGGTATTGTTGCCATTTCTTCAGAGACTACACCTTTTGACTCCTCCATGGGTAGCAGTGGGAGCCGTTGATTGTGCTGGGTGGGATGGGGATGGGAAGGTGGGAGGTGCCTCTGGTCTTTATATAGACTTTCAAACAAGTCTCAATCTCAGTCCTGTACCCTCACCACAGCTTCCTTTCTTTTTTCCTCTTCTTTGTCCTTCTCCTGCTCTTTTTCTTCTTTCCTTTTTTAAAGATAAAATGTGTACATATAAAGATGTATAAATATGAAGCATAAAATCCAGTGAGTTTTGGGAAATGAGTTATACCCAGGTAATTCACACTCCCAGCAAGATATAGAACATTTCCATCACCCCAGAAAGTTTCCTCACATTCCTTCTCATCCCCTCAGGAATCCTCTATTATGTGTTTTTTCACCATAACTTAGTTGTTTGTCAACATATTCATATAAATGAAATCATACCAATGTACTGTTTTGTGTCTTATGGCTCAACATGGTGTCTGTGAGGCTCATCTATGTCATTGTGTGCATCAGGTTTGCTCCTTTTTAACTGCTTCCCCTGCCACTCATGAAAGAGTCAAAGGGTGTAGTCTCTGAAGAAGTGGGAACCATCCCCCAATCAGAGGACTGTAGTTCAAGAATGGAAACGATGAGGCATGAAGGTAAAAACTGAGAAATGAAGGAGAAGTCTGTGTACTGAAAGTGAGAATTTTCATTGATGAGTAATATTTATTCCATTGTGTGAGTATACCCCAGTTTTTTTCTTTTTTTGAGACAGGGTCTTACTCTGATGCCCAGGCTGGAGTACAGTGCCACAATCACGGCTCATTGCAGCCTCGACCTGCCGGGCTTAAGTGATCCTCCTGTCTCAGCCTCTTGAGTAGCTGGGACTATGGGTGGGTGTGCATCACCACGCCTGGCTAATTTATTTTTTTAGTAGAGAAGGTGAGGTGTTTCACCATGTTGCTCAGGCTGGTCTCCAAGTCCTGATTTCAAGCAATCCACCCACCTTGGCCTCCCAAAATGCTGGGATTACAGGCGTTAGCCACTGCACCCAGCCACAATTTGTTTATTCATTCTCCTATTGATGGACATTTGGGTTATTTCTTGTTTCAGGCTATGATGAATAAAGCCACTATCAATATTCATCTATAGGGCTTTTTTTGGAAATACATTTTCATTTCTCTTGAGTAAATATGTAGAAGTAGAATTGCTGGGTTAAAGAGTAGGTACATGGATATCTTCATAAGAAACTGCCAAAGCTTTTCCAAAGTGATCGTACCATTTTACATTCCTGCCAGTATTTTATGGAAGTTCTGGTAATCTACATCCTTGCCAACATTTGATGTTGACAGTCTTAAATTTAACCATTCTAGTGGGTGTGGTGTGTCTTTATGCTTTTAATCTGCATTTCCATAATAACTTCTCTTCCATTGCTGGTTTGCTGAGAGTTGTGATTATGAATGTGTATTGAATTTTGTCAAATTCCTTTTCTACATCATGTTTTTCTCATTTAGTCTGTTAAAAAATACTGAATTACATTGACTTTTTGAGTTACACTCATTTTGCATTCTGGGGTATACATTCTTGGTCATGATATATTATCCATTTATATATTGCTGTATTCCATTTTCTAATTTTGTATTAATGATTTTTTTTGTGGCCAGGTGCAAGGGCTTGGCTCACACCTATAATCCCAGAGTTTTGAGAGGCTGAAGTGAAAGGATCACTTGAGCCCAGGAGTTCAAGGCCAAGCTGGGCAACACAGCAAGATCCTATCTCCATAAAAAATTAGCTGGGGCCAGGCACAGTGGCTCACACCTGTAATCTCAGCACTTTGGGAGGCCGAGGTGGGAGGATCACAAGGTCAGGAGATCGAGACTATCCTGGCTAACATGGTGAAACCCTGTCTTTACTAAAAATACAAAAATTAGCCGGACATGGTGGTGGGCACCTGTAGTCTCAGCTACTTGGGAGGCTGAGGCAGGAGAATGGCGTGAACCCGGGAGGCGGAGCTTGCAGTGAGCCGAGATCGCGCCACTGCACTCCAGCCTGGGCGACAGAGTGAGACTCCGTCTCAAAAAAAAAAAAAAAAAATTAGCTGGGCATGGTGGTGTGTGCCTGTTGTCCCAGCTACTTGGGAGACTGAAGTAGGAGGATCCCTTGGGCCCAAGAGATCAAGGCTGCAGTGAGCTATGTTTGGATCACTGCACTCCAACCCGGGTGAGAGCGCAAGACCCTCACTCTTAAAAAAAAAAACAGAGTAAGAATTTTTGTGGCTATATTCATGAGGAATACAGGTATACAATTTTCTTTTCTTGTCATGCTTTTGCCAGTTCTTAGTATAAGCATTTTGTTGACCTTATAATTAGTTGGGAAGTAGTTCCTCCTGTTTTTTTGAAGGGGTTTGTATAAAACTGGCATCAATTCCTTCTTGGATGTTTGATAGAATTCACCAATGAAGAACAACCTGGTCTTGGGTTTTCTTTTGTGTGGAGGTTTTTATAATGCATTCTTTTTTAAATTATGCTTTAAGTTCTAGGGTACATGTGCACAGTGTGCAGGTTTGATACATAGGTATACATGTGCCATGTTGGTTTACTGCACCCATCAACTCATCATTTACATTAGGTATTTCTCCTAATGCTATCCTTCCCCCCTCCTCCCACCCCACGACAGGCCCTGATGTGTGATGTTCTCCACCCTGTGTCCAAGTGTTCTCATTATTCAATTCCCACCTATGAGTGAGAACATGCAGTGTTTGGTTTTCTGTCCTTGCGATAGTTTGCTCAGAATGATGGTTTCCAGCTTCATCCATGTCCCTACAAAGGACATGAACTCATTCTTTTTTATGGCTGCATAGTATCCCATGGTGTATATGTGCCACATTTTCTTCATCCAGTCTATCATTGATGGACATTTGGGTTGGTTCCAAGTCTTTGCTATTGTGAATAGTGCCACAATAAACATACGTGTGCATGTGTTTTTATAGAAGCATGATTTATAATCCTTTGGGTATATTCCCAGTAATGGGATAGCTGGGTCAAATGGTATTTCTAGTTCTAGATCCTTGAGGAATCGCCACACTGTCTTCCACAATGGTTGAAATAATTTACACTCCCATCAACAGTGTAAAAGTGTTCCTACTTCTCCACACCCTCTCCAGCACCTGTTGTTTCCTGACTTTTTAATGATCGTCATTGTAACTGGTGTGAGATAGTATCTCATTGTGGTTTTGATTTGCATTTCTCTGATGGCCAGTGATGATGAGCATTTTTTCATGTGTCTGTTGGCTGCATAGATGTCTTCTTTTGAGAAGTGTCTGTTCATATCCTTGGCCCACTTTTTGATGGGGTTGTTGGTTTTTTTCTTGTAAAATTGTTTGAGTTCATTGTAGATTCTGGATATTAGACCTTTGTCAGATGGGTAGATTGCAAAATTTTCCTCCCATTCTGTAGGTTACCTGTTCACTCTGATGGTAGTTTCTTTTGCCACGCAGAAGCTCTTTAGTTTACTTAGATCCCATTTGTCAATTTTGGCTTTTGTTGCCATTGCTTTTGGTGTTTTAGTCATGAAGTCCTTGCCCATGCCTGGGTCCTGAATGGTATTGCCTAGGTTTTCTTCTAGGGTTTTTATGGTTTTAGGTCTAACATTTAAGTCTTTAATCCATTTGAATTAATTTTTGCATAAGGTATAAGGAAGGGATCCAGTTTCAGCTTTCTACATATGGCTAGCCAGTTTTCCCAGCACCATTTATTAAATAGGGAATCCTTTCCCCATTTCTTGTTTTGTCAGGTTTGTCAAAGATCAGATGGTTGTAGATGTGTGGTGTTATTCTGAGGCCTCTGTTCTGTTCCATTTTTCTATATATCTGTTTTGGTACCAGTACCATGCTATTTTGACTACTGTAGCCTTGTAGTATAGTTTGAAGTCAGGTAGCGTGATGCCTCCAGCTTTGTTCTTTTGGATTAGGATTGTCTTGGCAATGCGGGCTCTTTTTTGGTTTCATATGAATTTTAAACTAGTTTTTTCCAATTCTGTGAAGAAAGTCATTGGTAGCTTGATGGGGATGGCATTGAATCTATAAATTACCTCGGGCAGTATGGCCATTTTCACGATATTGATTCTCCCTATCCATGAGCATGGAATATTCTTCTATTTGTTTGTGTCATCTTTTATTTCCTTAGCAGTGGTTGGTGGTTCTCCTTGAAGAGGTCCTTCACATCCCTTGTAAGTTGGATTTCTAGGTGTTTTATTCTCTTCGTAGCAATTGTGAATGGGAATTCACTCATGATTTGGCTCTCTGTTTGTCTATTAATAGTGTATAGGAATGCTTGTGATTTTTGCACATTGATTTTGTATCCTGAGACTTTGCTGAAGTTGCTTATCAGCTTAAGGAGATTTTGGGCTGAGACTATGGGGTTTTCTAAATATACAATCTTGTCATCTGCAAATAGTGACAATTTGACTTCCTCTTTTCCTATTTGAATACCCTTTATTTCTTTCTCTTGCCTGATTGCCATGGCCAGAACTTCCAACACTATGTTGAATAGGAGTGGTGAGAGAGGGCGTCCTTGTCTTGTGCCAATTTTCAAAGGGAATGCTTCCAGTTTTTGCCCATTCAGTATGATATTGGCTGTGGGTTTGTCATAAATAGCTCTTACTATTTTGAGATACGTTCCATCAGTATCTAGTTTATTGAGAGTTTTTAGCCTGAAGGGCTGTTGAATTTTGTCGAAGGCCTTTTCTGCATCTATTGAGATAATCATGTGGATTTTGTCTTTGGTTCTGTTTATGTGATGGATTACATTTATTGATTTGCGTATGTTGAACTAGCCTTGCATCCCAGGGATGAAGCAGACTTGATTATGGTGGATAAGCTTTTTGATGTGCTGCTGGATTCGGCTTGCCAGTATTTTATTGAGGATTTTTGCATCGATGTTCATCAGGGATATTGGTCTAAAATTCTCTTTTTTTGTTGTGTCTCTGCCAGGCTTTGGTATCAGGATGATGTTGGCCTCATAAAATGAGTTAGGGAGGATTCCCTCTTTTTCTATTGATTGGAATAGTTTCAGCTGGTAGAATTTGGCTGTGAATCTGTCTGGTCCTGGACTTTTTTTGTTTGGTAGGCTATTAATTATTGCCTTAATTTCAGAGCCTGTTATTGGTCTATTCAGAGATTCCACTTCTTCCTGGTTTAGTCTTGGGAGGGTGTAGGTGTCCAGGAGTTTATCCATTTCTTCTAGAGTTTCTAGTTTATTTGCACAGAGATGTTTATAGTATTCTCTGATGGTAGTTTGTATTTCTTTGGGCTCGGTGGTGATGTCCCCTTTTTCATTTTTTGTTGCCTCTGTTTGATTCTTCTCTCTTTTCTTCTTTATTAGTCTTGCTAGTGGTCTATCAATTTTGTTGATCTTTTCAAAAAACCAGGTCCTAGATTCATTGATTTTTTGAAGGGTTTTTTGTGTCTCTATCTCTTTCAGTTCTGCTCTGATCTTAGTTATTTCTTGTCTTCTGCTAGCTTTTGAATTTGTTTGCTCTTGCTTCTCTAGTTCTTTTAATTGTGATGTTAGGGTGTTGATTTTAGATCTTTCCTGCTTTGTCTTGTGGGCATTTAGTGCTATAAATTTCCCTCTATACACTGCTTTAAATGTGTCCCAGAGATTCTGGTATGTCGTGTCTTTGTTCTCATTGGTTTCAAAGAACATCTTTATTTCTGCCTTCATTTCATTATTTACCCAGTAGTCATTCAGGAGCAAGTTGTTCAGTTTCCACGTAGATGTGCATTTTTGAGTGAGTTTCTTAATCCTGAGTTCTAATTTGATTGCACTGTGGCCTGAGAGAGAGTTTGTTGTGATTTCTGTTCTTTTACATTTGCTGAGGAGTGCTTTACTTCCAATTATGCGGTCAATTTTAGAATAAGTGTGATGTGGTGCTGAGAAGAAAGTATATTCTGTTGATTTGGGGTGAAGAGTTCTGTAGATGTCTATTAGGTCTGCTTGGTGCAGAGCTGAGTTCAGGTCTTGGATATCCTTGTTAACCTTCTGTCTCATTGATCTAATATTGACAGTGGGGTGTTAACGTCTCCTGTTATTATTGTGTGGGAGTCTAAGTCTTTTTGTAGGTCTCTGAGGACTTGCTTTATGAATCTGGGTGCTCCTGTATTGGGTGCATATATATTTAGGATAGTTAGCTCTTCTCGTTGAATTGATCCATTTACCATTATGTAATGGCCTTCTTTGTCTCTTTTCATTTTTGTTGGTTTAAACTCTGTTTTACCAGAGACTAGGATTGCAACCCCTGCTTTTTTTTTTGCTTTCCATTTGCTTGGTTGTTCTTCCTCCAGCCCTTTATTTTGAGCCTATGTGCATCTTTGCATGTGAGATGGGTCTCCTGAATACGGCACACTGATGGGTCTTGACTCTTTATCCAATTTGCCAGTCTGTGTCTTTTAATTGGTGCATTTAGCCCACTTACACTTAAGGTTAATATTATTATGTGTGAATTTGATCCTGTCATTATGATGTTTGCTGGTTATTTTGCCCGTTAATTGATGATGTTTCTTTATAGCATTGATGGTCTTTACAATTTGGCCTGTTTTTGCAGTGGCTGGTATTGGTTGTTTCTTTCCATGTTTAGTGCTTCCTTCAGGACCTCTCGTATGGCAGGCCTGGTGGTGACAATATCTCTCAGCATTTGCTTGTCTGTAAAGGATTTTATTTCTCCTTCTCTTATGAACCTTAGTTTGGCTGGATATGAAATTCTGGGTTGGAAATTCTTTTCTTTAAGAATGTTGAATATTGGCCCCCACTCTCTTCTGGCTGTAGGGTTTCTGCGGAGAGATCTGCTGTTAGTCTGATGGGCTTCCCTTTGTGGGTAACTCGACCTTTCTCTCTGGCTGCACTTAACACTTTTTCCTTCATTTCAACCTTGGTGAATCTGACAATTATGTGTCTTGGGGTTGTTCTTCTCAAAGAATATCTTAGTGGTGTTCTCTGTATTTCCTGAATTTGAATGTTTACCTGCCTTACTATGTTGGAGAAGTTCTCCTGGGTAATATCCTGAATGTTTTCCAACTTGGATTCATTCTCCCTATCACTTTCAGGTACACCAATCAAACATAGACTTGGTCTTTTCACATAGTCCCATATTTCTTGGAGGCTTTGTTCGTTTCTTTTTACTCTTTTTTCTCTAAACATCTCTTCTCACTTCATTTCATTCATTTGATCTTCAATCACTGATACCCTTTCTTCCACTTGATCGAATCGGCTATTGAAGCTTGTGCATGTGTCACGAAGTTCTTGTGCCATGGTTTTCAGCTCCATCAGGTCATTTAAGGTCTTCTCTACACTCTTTTTCTAGTTAGCCATTTGTCTAATTGTTTTTCAACGTTTTTAGCTCCCTTGTGATGGGTTCAAACCTCCTCCTTCAGCTTGGAGAAGTTTGTTACTACTGACCTTCTGAAGCCTACTTCTGTCAACTTGTCAAAGTAATTCTTTATCCAGCTTTGTTCCATTGCTGGCGAGGAGCTGCGATCCTTTGGAGGAGAAGAGGCACTCTGATTTTTAGAATTTTCAGCTTTTCTGCTCTGGTTTCTCCCCATCTTTGTGGTTTTATCTACCTTTGGTCTTTGAGGTTGGTGACCTACAAATGGAGTTTTGGTGTAGATGTCCTTTTTGTTGATGTTGATGCTATTCCTTTCTGTTTGTTAGTTTTCCTTCTTACAGTCAGGTCCCTCAGCTGCAGGTCTGTTGGAGTTTGCTGGAGTTCCACTCCAGACCCTGCGTGCCTGGGTATCACCAGTGGAGGCTGCAGAACAGCAAATATTGCAGAACAGCAAATATTGCTCCCTGATCCTTCCTCTGGAAGCTTCATCCCAGAGGGACAGCCACCTATATGAGGTGTCTGTTGGCCCCTACTGGGAGGTGTCTCCCAGTTAGGCTACACAGGGGTCAGGGACCCACTTGAGGAGGCAGTCTGTCTGTTCTCAGAGCTGAAACACTGTGCTAGTGAGAGAGGACCACTGCTCTCTTCAGAGCTGTCAGACAGGGATATTTAAGTCTGCAGAAGTTGTCTGCTGCGTTTTGTTCAGCTATGCCCTGCCCACAGAGGTGGAGTCTAGAGCCAGTAGGCCTGATTGAGCTGTGGTGGGCTCCGCCCAGTTCAAGCTTCCTGACCACTTTGTTTACCTACTGGCCTCAGCAATGGCAGACACCCCTCTCCCAGCCAGGCTGCTGCCTCACAGTTTGATCTCAGACTGCTGGGCTAGCAGTGAGCAAGGCTCCATGGGCGGGAGCCACTGAGCCAGGCAAGTGAGAGAATCACCTTGTCAGCCGGTTCCTAAGATCTTGGGAAAACTCCACAGTATTTGGGTGGGAGTGTCCCGTTTTTCCCAGTAGTCTGTTACAGCTTCTCTTGGCTAGGAAAGGGAAATCCCCTGACCCCTTGTGCTTCCCAGGTGAGGCAATGCCTGCCCTGCTTCAGCTTGTCCTCCATGGGCTGCACCCATTGTCCAACCAGTCCCAATGAGACGAGCCAGGTACCTCAGTTGGAAATGTAGAAATCACCCGTCTTCTGTGTCGATCACGCTGGGAGCCACAGACTGGAGCTGTTCTTATTCGGCCATCTTGAAAAGCCTCATAATACATTCATTTTTTAAAAACACTCAGGGTATTAAAAATTTTGATTTGATTTTAGGTCAGTTTTAGTAAGTTTGTTCTTTTAGAAATTTGTTTCCTTTAATCTAAGGTGTTAATTTTTTGCCATAATACACTTCATACTATTTCAGCGTTAGCCTTTTAATATTTGTAGGATCTATCCTTTCTTTCATTTGTAGTAGTAACAGCTTTTGTTTTCCTTTCTTCTTGATCATCCTAACCAGGAGTTTACTGATTCCATTAAATTTTTTAAAAACCAACGTTTGGATTTGTTATTTTTGTATACTCTTTGTTTTCTAGTTTCTTGATTTCTGCTTTATATTTATGATTTCTGTCTGTTCACATATTTTGGGTTTAATTTGCTCTTCTTTTTTTAACTTCTTAAAATAGAAAATTAAATAATTGATTTTAAATCTTTCTTCTTTCCTAATATAAGCAATAGACACTAAAAATTTCCCTGTAGGCACTGCATTGCTGCATCCCATAAAATTTGATATAATATGTTTTTATTTCATTCAGTTCAAAAATGTTTTCTAATTTCCCTGTGATTTCTTTTTTTTATTTAATAAAGTTTTGTTTTTCCAAATGTACAGTCAGTTGGACCTGTTCATGCATCTTCACCAGCAGCTGTGGCATCTCCACTTTTGGTATTTCTGGTGTAAATGACTTGAGCTCTGTGTTTTGAAACCAGTTTGATAAGTCCTTTACCAAGGAGCTCCTGAAGGGCTGCCCTGGCCAGGGAGCCTCGAATCTCCAGTCTCTGAGAGACCACAGCTGGGGTTATAAACCTATAGCTGGAAACTTCCTTACAGAGTTTGGCATACAAAGCTTCCTTACAGTAGCATTGTCAAACAAGACTTGGTTATTGAGCTTGTCCCAAACTTTGCCTTTGGACCACTTCTTTTTGGCTTTGCCGCTGGATTTGTTCACTGGTTTTTGTCTTTTTTGGCTAACTTCCCGGGGTCTTTCCTCTTGTTGTCCTTGGATGGCATTGTGAAGCTTGCAGAGCAGCGGCAATCGCTGCAGCCTTGCTGAGATGTCAGACAAAAAGCGATTTCTTTGATGCATAGGTTATTTGAAAATGTGTTGTTTAATTTTCAAATATTTGGGGGGCTGTAATAGGTATCTTTTTGTTATTGATTTCCAATTTAATTTCAGTGTGGTTAGAAAACAATGTATATTCTGCGGTTGCTGAGTTTAGTGTTCTATTTTATTTATTTATTTGTTCTAGTTTTTTAGAGACAGTGTTGCTCTGTCACTCAGGCTGGAGTGCAGTGGTGTGCTCAGCCTCCCAAATAGATGGGACTACAGGCATGTTCCACCATGCCCAGCTAATTTTTTAATAGAGATGGGGTCTTGCTATGTTGCCTATGCTGGTCTCCAGCTCCTGGCCTTAAGTGATCCTCCTACCTTGGCCTCTCAAAACTCTGGGATTATAGGCGTGAGCCACCACATCTGGCCTAGTGTTCTATAAACGTCAGTTAGGTTAAGGTGATTGATAGCATTGTTGAGATATTCTACATCATTTTTGATTTTTAATAGTCTTGTTGTTTTGTCAGTTACTGAGAGAGGGGTGTTAACATCTCTAACTATGATTGTGGATTTGTTTATTTCTCCCTTTAGCTCTTTCAGTTTTTGCTTTATGCATTTTGAAGCTCTGTTATTAAACACACATTTATAATTGCTATGCCTTTGGATGAAATGACCCTTTTGTCATTACGAAATATTGTTCTTTATTTTTGGTAATCTTTCTTATCCTGAAGTCTATTTTGACTGGTATTAATCTAGCCATTCCATATTTCCTATGATTAGGACTTGCATGATATTTCTTTTACAATTTTTAAGTTTTAAACCTATATGTGTCTTTGTATTTAATGTATCTCTTGTAGATAACATATAGTTGGATCATAACTTTTATCTAGTCTAAACAATCTATTTCTTTTTATTATAGCATTTAGTCAATCTACATTTAAGATAATTATTGATATGGTTGGATTTAGTTCTCTCACTTATTTGTTTTCTATTCTTCTCATATGACTTGTTTCTTGGTTCCACTTTTCTTGCCTTTTTTGGGAATTAATATGGTTTAGTATTTCATTTTAATTCTTCTTAGCTATAACTCTTTGCATATTTTTAGTGGTTACTTTTTGGATTAAAATAATTTTTAAAAATACTTTAAGTTCTAGGGTACATGTGCAGAATGTGCAGGTTTGTTACATAGGTATACACATGCCATGTTGGTTTGCTGCACCCATCAACCTGTCATCTACATTAGGTATTTCTCCTAATGCTATCCCTCCCTGAGCCCCCCACTCCCTGGCAGGCCCTGGTATGTGATCCCCTTCCCCCTGTGTCCATGTGTTCTCATTGTTCAACTCCCACTTATGAGTGAGAACATGCAGTGTTTGGTTTTCTGTTCCTGTGTTAGTTTGCTGAGAATGATGGTTTACAGCTTCATCCATGTCCCTGCAAAGGACATGAACTCATCCTTTTTTATGGCTGCATAGTGTTCTATGGTGTATATGTGCCACATTTTCTTTTTCCAGTCTATCATCGATGGGCATTTGGGTAGGTTCCAAGTCTTTGCTATTGTGAAGAGTGCTGCAATAAACATATGTGTGCATGTGTCTTTACAGTAGAATGATTTATAATCCTTTGGGTATATACCCAGTAATGGGATGGCTGGGTCAAATGGTATTTCTGGTTCTAGATCCTTGAGGAATTGCCACACTGTGTTCCACAATGGTTGAACTAATTTACACTCCCACCAACAGTGTAAAAGCATTCGTATTTCTCCACATCCTCTCCAGCATCTGTTGTTTCCTGACTTTTTAATGATCGCCATTCTAACTGGTGTGAGATGGTATCTCATTGTGGTTTTGACTTGCATTTCTCTAATGACCAGTGATGATGAGCTTTTTTTCATATGTTTGTTGGCTGCATAAATGTCTTCTTTTGAGAAGTGTCTGTTCATATCCTTTGCCCACTTTTTAATGGGGTTGTTTGCTTTTTTCTTTTAAATTTGTTTAAGTTCCTTATAGATTCTGGATGTTAGCCCTTTGTCAGATGGGTAGATTGCAAAAATTTTCTCCCATTTTGTAGGTTACCTGTTCACTCTGATGACAGTTTCTTTTGCTGTGCAGAAGCTCTTGAGTTTGATTAGATCCCATTTGTCAATTTTGACTTTTGTTGCCATTGCTTTTGGTGTTTTAGTCATGAAGTCTTTGCCCATGCCTATGTCCTGAATGGTATTGTCTAGGTTTTCTTCTAGGGTTTTTATGGTTTTAGGTCTTATGTTTAAGTCTTTAATCCATCTTGAGTTAATTTTTTTATAAGGTGTAAGGAAGGGGTCCAGTGTCAGCTTTCTGCATACGGCTAGCCAGTTTTCCCAGCACCATTTATTAAATAGGGAATCCTTTTTATTGCCCTCTATATTGCTTGGGGAAATGCCCTCTATATTTTCTTAGTGATGTGTAGATTCTACTGAAAGGAAAATGAAAACTTGTTCACAGGCAATGTTGAAAGGATAACTTTCAACTTTTTAAATGGTTGAAAATTTAAACTACTCTCCGTAGTTTCCGGAAAACATCCTCAAGCCTTTACAAATGAGGGTGAGGGCTGTGGCAGCCTTAAAGTTCAAGAGAAGGAAAATACGTTAATTTTCAAGGTTTTCTCCTATCTTAGATCTTTCTGAGGAAAATAATGTGAGGCCACGTGTGGTGGCTTATACCTGTAATCCCAATACTTTGGGAGGCCAAAGCAGGAGGATCACTTGAGGCCAGGAGTCCAAGACCAGCCTGGGCAACATAAGGAGACCCTGTCTCTACAAAAAAAAAAAAAAAAAAAAAAAAAAAGCTGGGAGTGGTAGTGTGTGGCTGGAGTCCTAGCTACATGGGAGACTGAGGTGGGAGGATTACTTGAGCCTGGGAGTTTGAGGTTGCAGTGAGCTATGATTGTGCCACTGCACTCCAGCCTGGGCAACAGAGTGAGACCCTGTCTCAAAAAAAAAAAAAGAAAAGAAAAGAAAAAAGAAAAATAATGTGAAAGAATCACTTCACATATCTAGTGGCAGATCTAGACTGCCAGAGCCTTGTTCATCTTAACAATGAATCAGGTGATCTGGGTTCATGGCCACACTGCATGCCGTCTGCTCAGAGCAGCACCCATGGGTTCTCTTCCTTAGCCAGTAGCTTTCTCAGCTTTCTCATGGACCTAGGAACTCCCCAGCGCCTAGAGGCAGTGGAGCACATAGATAGCCTTGTGTTCTCCGGAAATGTCTGTGTTTCTGTGTAGTCTCTGCCAGTCCAATCCCAGCATGGAGGGTGGATGTGGGAACCTCTGTTTTTTAATTAGCCTTTAGGGCATAGTCTGCTTTCCACACACTTGTCACAACAAAGGGATCTTTTTTCTTCAGGGAATAGCATTAAGAAGCAGGAATTGGAGTAGTATATTTGTCCTGTTTGAAATAGCTTTTATCTGCTGTTGCATCAGTGATCTTTGACAGCTGATCTGCAGTTCTGGCTTAACCATTTACTAGTTGCATAACCTTGGCAAACTCACATCCCAGCGTAATGAATCTAGTTTACTCCTTTATAAACTGGAAGTGTTAATATTTTCCCTGACCTACCTCAGAGGCTTAAAGGGTTGCATGGAGATGAAAATGCATTATAAAAATATAAAAATAAATTATTACTATGAAGGCTTAGAGAAGTTTGTCTTAAGAAGAAGGGTAATTTTAAAAAAGAAGTCTTTGTTGCCTGCTGAGTGAGCACAGGTCTTGGGGTAGAAACGGCATATAGGACAATCTGGCACTGAGTCTGCTGAAGGCTGTCCTGCCACTGCTACATCTTCCCCTTCTCTCCTAACCTCACTGCCCCAGGGGTGGAGACAGTCATGACACTGGGCAGGCCAGCCTTCCTCTGTGCTGCTGGCCACCTATGCGGCACAGTCTTGTCAGAGAGCTGACAATCAGCTCCCTGCTGCTTTCTCATCTTTTAAAGTCCAATTAAACATCTCTGGCCACAGCATGATAATTGTCTGGGCTCCACACAGTGGAACGTGACCTGAGGTGGCATTAGGAAACCAGAAAAGAAAGAAAAGCCCTTTTATCTTGGAAAGATCATGTCCCCAGTTCCTTAAAGTGTAGAATCATTGTTCACACTGAGCAGTTGCCCAGCTCAATTCCAAACGTCAGGATACCAAAGGGCATGCAGGAGATTTAACCATGTCCACATGGACTCATGTGCCCAAGAAGCAATCTGGTGGCTTAAGAATTAGCAATGGCATAAGGTATGTGTGAGAAACAGTGAGTCTGAGTGGAAAGTTCCAGCAGGGAGGGATGCTAGAAGGCTAGGCTAAAGCCAGATTGCAGAGGACTTTGATGCCAGGGGTAAAAAGGTGAACTTCGCTTCAGCAGGATAATCAGGAGTCTTATATGGGATTGTAGGGCCTGGTGTCTGGTGGAAGGCAAGAAGATTCTGCTACGGACAGGGTGTCCTACCTTGTAGATTGCCCTCTTATAACATCTTGCCATTAAATGTTTCCTGAGGTTTATCCAGCCCAACTAATCACAGTGCATCAGCACATTGTCTACTTGATGCAGTGGTGGCTCCCCTTAAACATTTAGGAAGTTGCTACATCTGGAAGGATAAAAAACTCGGAAATATGGCCTGGCACGGTAGCTCATGCCTGTAATCCTAGCACTTTGGGAGGCTGAGGTGGGCGGATTGCCTGAGCTCAGGAGTTTGAGACCAGCCTAGGCAACATGGAGAAACCCTGTCTCTACTAAAAATACAAAAAATTAGCTGGGTGTGGTGGTGTGCACCTGTAATCCCAGCTACTCGGGAGGCTGAGGCATGAGAATTGCTTGACCTCAGAGGCAGAGGTTGCAGTGAGCTGAATTCATGCCACTGCACTCTAGCCTGGGTGACAGAGTGAGACTCTGTCTCGAAACAAAACAAAACAAAAACTCAGAAATATGGACTTTGGTCCTGAACCTGCTATTGATTAATTGGGTATCTGAGGAAGCTCTTTCTCTTGTCAGGGCTTCAGCTTCTACCAGAAAAATCTGGGGAGAGAGGGATGGTGAGACCAAGTGATCTCTTTAGTTTCTCTTCACTTGAATGTTCTTAGGAATAGCTTCAGTTGCTGACATGTCTGCAATTTGTTTATTACAAGTTGCCTCCCATGTCCCTAAGATCATTCTGCTGGACCAAGTTTCTGAGGAGCTTTTTATTTTATTTTATTTTTTAGAAAGCGAAAATGACTTGCTAGCAGTTACAAGATGTGCCCAGTTTCCATATCTCTTTCGGTCCAGTTTTCTTTCTGCTGTCAGCTGCAGAGCTTAGTACATGATGGGAGGATCACTGTACTTTCTATAGCGCTGGGAGATTAGAGGAAAAGGGGATTAATAAACCATGGAGTGGTTGGGGAAGACTAAATGGTAGATAAAGGCTTGGGCCCTTTGGGTCCTGATGGAGGGGTGAGGATGCAGAGAGTTCTCACCAGGCAGAGAGAAGGGAGTCAGACATTCCAAGTAAACCAGGATGGAGAGGAAGAGTTCTGTGTCTGGATGTGTCAGGAGCTGGCCTGGTGAGAGAAGGAAGCACCAGGAAATGAGGCCAGGGCCTTAAAACCAGGCAGAATGGGAGGTTAGACTTGATGCTGTAGGACCCTGATACCCAAAATGTGGCCTGGGAACTAGAACATCAACATCACCTGGGAGCATGTTAGAAATGCAGAATCTCAGCCGGGTGCGGTGGTTCACGCCTGTAATCCCAGCACTTTGGGAGGCCGAGGCAGTTATATCACTTGAGGTCAGGAGTTCAAGGCCAGACTGGCCAACATGATGAAACCCCATCTCTACTAAAAGTACAAAAATTAGCCAGGTGTGGTGGCACACACCTGTAATCCCAGATGCTCGGGAGGCTGAGGCAGGAGAATCGCTTGAATCTGGGAGGCAAAGGTTGCAGTGAGCCGAGATCGCACCACTGCACTCCAGCCTGAGGGACGGAGCAAGACCCTGTCTCAAAAATAAAAAATAAAAACAAACAAAAAAGAAATGCTGGGCCGGGTGCGGTGGCTCACGCCTGTAATCCCTGCACGTTGGGAGGCCGAGGTGAGTGGATCACGAGGTCAGGAGATCGAGACCATCCTGGCTAACACAGTGAAACCCTGTCTCCACTAAAAAAAAATACAAAAATTAGCTGGGCGTGGTGGCAGGCACCTGTAGTCCCAGCTACTCAGGAGGCTGAGGCAGGAGAATGGCGTGAACCCCGGAGGCAGAGCTTGCAGTGAGCCGAGATCGTGCCACTGCACTCAGCCTGGGCGACAGAGCGAGACTCCGTCTAAAAAAAAAAGAAATGCTGAATCTCAGACCCAGCTCAGCCCTGCTGAATCCACATCTACATTTTAACAAGATCCAAAGGTGACTTCATACCCCTTCAAGTCTGAAAAGTGCTGTAGTTCAGGACATTTGTTCTCAGTGGTACTGACCACTGGGCCCCACCCCAGGCCCCCTGAATCAGAATTTTCTAGGGATAGGGCTTGGGCACTGGAAGTTTTAAGAAGCTCTAACCTGTAGCCAGGGCTGAGAACTGCTGTTCTCATGGTTATAAAGCAAGAATGACAATGTCGGTTCCAAGAAGAACATTTAATAAAGATCAGATAGGCAGCAGTATGAAGAGTGTACTCAGGAAACAGAAATTAATAGCAACGAACCAAATGTGCAAAGTGAAGAAGACAGCTCCATCATGTTGAGTCCTGAGAGTTGAGAAAATGGCTGTACTAGAAGCTGCTATGGGGAGCTGGTTTGTAGAGGATAATGAGAAGTGAATTTGGTTTTAGACATTTCAACTTAAATTTGATGGTAGCAACATCTGCCAGGAATTAGTTGATGTGGCACTGAGCTTTGGTTAAAGGGCAGGACTGGAAGTTTGAATTTGTAATTTATTATCACCGAGGTGGAAGCTGGAGTCATATAAATGGTACAAGACAACCAGATAACAGAATAAAGGCTTTTGTTGTGTATAAATTAGAATTGTAGGCTTGGTAGGAATTTTAGAGAACTTTAGGCTAAATGTCTATGCATGAACCAAGTGTACTGGCCTTAGTGATAGAGCAAGGGATGTCTTTTCAGCTTGGCCATAGCAATCCTCTGCTTAAAGTCTGTGAAGGACCATGGCCTGGGCCACCTTCAGAGCCCTGTGGGGCTCATTACCAGAAGGGCCTGGCCTATGTGAAGTTCCCCTGCCAACTCTGTGACTCATCCACACACTTCCACAGTGATATTTTCAAAGTACAATTATGTGTAGCAGAATGTCTTTTCCATGGCTGACAATGTTGCCCATCTGTGAAGTCATTAAGCTCTTGTGCTCTAAAAGCAGGGAGGAGGTAAACAGTGGCAGCAAATTGGGAACCTGCTTGAATGATGGGAGCCTGGGATTCACACTCTATGCTGGGGCTCTGGATCCCTGATAACCTTCTCTTTAAGGGAGTATGGGAGTTGAGCATTAATGCATGGTTCATCCCTGCAGTTGGGTGCAAACCAGATTGAAAGTACACACTGGGGCCAGGTGCGGTGGCTCATGCCTGTAATCCCAGCACTTTGAGAGGACAAGGCGGGAGGATCGCTTGAGACCAGGAGTTCAAGACCGGTCTGTGAAACATAGTGAGACCCTGTCTCTACAAAAATAAAAATTAAAAAGTTAGCTAAGTGTGGTGGCATGCTCCTGTTGTCCCAGCTACTCAGGAGGCTGAAGCAGGAGGATTGCTTGAGCCCAGGAGGTTGAGGCTGAAGTGAGCCATGATCATGCCTTTGCACAACAGCCGAGGTGACAGAGTGAGACACTGTCTCTAAAAAAAAATAAAATTAAAAATGAAAATGCACACAGATGAAAGAAGTAGGCTTGGAATTGGAAAACCAGGATTCAAATCTTAGTTCTGCCATGTATTGGCAGTAGCCAAGCCCAGGTTTCCTCCTTAGTAAATGAAGGATTTTATCTTTTTCATAGGGCTGTAGTGAGCAAATGAATATTGTATGTGAGAGTGCTTTGCAAACTATAAGGTACAATATAAATATAATACTTTTTAAAGAAAGGGATGTATAGACAGGTGAAGAAGAAGAGAACCAAATAGAATTGGAAGATCTGTTGATCGATTTCCATGTTAATTTTGTGGTGGGGGTATGGTTAGGAGGGTGGGGCTTGGGGGTGAGGGTTTTTATCTTTCCTAGTATACCAAAAGGCAGAAATCTGCCCATTTACTTCTATCTCTGTTAAGGTCTACTCATTCTTCCTCCTTCAGCCTCCACAGTCAATTCTTAAAGTTTTTATGCACCTATATTGTACACCTGGTTATGTGTGCACACCTGGCCCTTGGCAAAATTATGGAGAAAGCAAAGTTGCCTATAGTGACCCTAGATATCCCCTTTGGAGTAGTCTTCTCAAAGCAGGTGTAGACATTCCACTTCCTGAGAACAAGGTGCTCCTATCCTCTTTCTTCCATCTCTTACCTGAGAAGTAAAGGGCTTGTTATGATATTCCAGGGATATTTGCATTTCAGATGGAGGACTGGAGCTTTAAGCTATGATGTTGGAATTTCTGGCATCAGCGAACTGGGTGGGAAAGTGTATAATTTGGTCTTTCTGGTATCCTTGAAACCATAATACACAGTCTTCCATCAGGTCATTGTGCTAGCTTTGAGGTGGAATATTTTCCAGCCCTCAAAGCTGTCAGAAATTGTATTATTTACAGGATAAGTCCTATGAGATTCTGTGAAACAGATCCAGTTGCATTACTTTGCAGGGATTTTATGAGAATCAAGAAAAGAACAGAAGAGAATAAGCTATTGTGCTTTTCACGTAAGTACTATTGAAACACAAGGGCATTAACATTCCTTATGCTGCCAGAATCTATTCAGAATCACAGAAAGCTACAACCAGAAGAAATCTTACAAAAAGCAATTCATCTGTACGGTGCAATGTCTTCAAACTTTAGAATGAATCAGAATCACTTGGAGGGTTTGCTGAGACACAGATTACTGGGCCTCACCCCTACAGTTTCTGATTTAGTAGGCCTGAGGTGAGTTGGAGAATCTGGATTTCTATCAAGTTCTCAGATGATGCAGCTGCTGCTGTCGGGGCAACTACACTGAAAACCATGGGTCTCGTGGTTTATTATGGATTTGGAGATAGAGTCTTGCTCTGTTTCCCAGGCTAGAGTGTGGTGGCATGATCATAACTCACTGCAGCCTTGACCTCCTGGGCTCAAGCAATCCTCTCACCTCAGCTTCCTGAGTAGCTGGGACTAGAGGCATGCACCACCATGCCTCCACACCTTGCTCTCTCTCTCTAGAGAGAGACAGGTGTCTCTCATAGAGACAGAGTCTCACTATGTTGCTTAGGCTTGTTTTGAACTCCTAGCCTCAAGTGATCCTCCCACCTTGGCCTCCCCAAATACTAGGATTGCACGAGTGAGCCACCACACCTGGCCATTATTCTAGTTCTAAATTGTACCACTGCAGAGTTCTAGGATGTCAACTAAGTGTGGCCAGGAAGAGAACCTTGATCTTCTGCCTCTTCTTGTTAAATCTTCCTCAGGATGATGACCTTGCCTTTAGCTGTCTCTGGTGAGCTATAATAATTGGGGCACCTTGGAGATTCATGAAGAAGTATTTGGAGGAGGAAGTAAAGGGACTAGAGGGAAGAAACTTCCAAGAAGAAAGGCCTATGGGTGATGAAAGGAACCCAGTTAGGCCCAAGGAGCTGGGAAAGGAAGCCAAGAAGAGGCCTGCTGAAGGGAAGGGAGGCAAGCTATGGGTAGAAAGTTCAGAATCCTGAAAGACCTTTTTATACCACTTAGATATTTAGCTTCCTGGGACAAGATGTCCAATCTTCTATCTTTTGGCTATTCTGTCACATCATTAAAAGTCTAGTCTGTTTGTGATGTAGTGTGTTTGCAAAAACTCTCCCATACACCCTGGCATTCTTTGTTAATTGCCATTAAAGTCGTGTCAGGTTTTGAAAAATTATGGTGCTCTTGACACTGTTCCCTTTCAGCCTCACTTGTTCCTTGTATTTATCACAACGGAACACTAACAAATATTTATTCAGTTTTATAGACATGTTGACAATAAAGTCTACCATGTGTGTCTCCCTGCCATGGTGATTATTTTGCTCAATACGTGATTGACTGAGATTCTTCAGTGTATTATAAACACACATTAAAAATAGCAACATAAAAAAGATAAAACCGAAAAACGGAAAGTTCCATATTTCTGGATGCAATACCGTGGCAACCTGGTTATTAGGACATGAAACAGATAATTCTTAGTGAATTATCTAAGTTTGTATAATGATTCTTCTTCACATAAGTAGTTTTGGATCCCATAACCTTCCTCTTCAAAAGTTTCTCGAATTAGAACCTTTTAAAAAGTATTTTTTTCCCCTGTGTGTTTGTTCCAATAACCTAGGAAATATAAAGTTTGGCTATTTTATCAAATTTTCAAACCCACAGACCAATTCCAATTTTTAGCATCCATTTTAAACCGTAAGCATGAAGCTGCGAGAGATCACTGCATTTTCATATTGCATTTTTGTCAAACAGAAAGAAAACTAACTAAAGTGGCTAAGTCCTCTCTACTGTGTTAATCAAAGGGGATAGAGGGGTGGTGCTTATTTCAAAGGGTCTTATTAGAAAACTGAGATTACAAAAGGTCAATATTTTTTAATGATTTCCTATTTAATGATCCCCCAAAGTCCTGGTTTAAAAGTTTAACAAGCTTATGTCAGTATTAAGGATTTGTGACTTAGTGTTTTTTTTTTTTTTTTAAGTAGTAAGAAAGGTAAACAGGTCCACATACATGGTAGGTGCCAAGTCTGAGAGACACTGGTGCCATTTAAACTTCAGTTTTGTTTTGTGAATTAAATATTTAAACAACTGCTCTGAAGAAACAAAAAGGTAACTGTGGTGTTTGAACTATAAAATTTCTGACGTTTATTGACTTTCTGGATCTCCCTAACAACTTCCTGTCCTCATAAATTTGCTCCTGTGGTTGATTGGATGCAGATCTGTGTGATTTTTTCATTGCAGTGTGTGACTATACCAGTTTTATTTCCGGTAGCTAGCTTATGCTTTTAACCTGGAGATGGCTGTGTAGTGGTGTTGACTGAAACCAGTGTTGTGTGGGGTGTGTATGTGCCTATAATTACATTCAGCATGAGCCATGGGGCTGCATTTATGTGCGTGTGTGTAAATACCTATTTCACTATGATCTCTGTCCTGCTTTGGGGTTGTCAGCATTGATTACTGAATCTTAAATACTGAATAACAGAAATTAAAATTAAGCAAAATTCAAAGACTATTAAAAAAAAAAACCACTGTTTCAGTTGCTTTGGGACTGTATTTGAATGACAGAATGCACTTAACAAAAAGGAGAGCCATTACAGTGGATTGCATTAGGTTGGTGCAAAAGTAATTGCACCAACCTAATGTTTTAACTGAGGTGGTGAGTTAAGTTCTAAAGTCAGGACATAAAGGTAAAAACTAAGACCAATCAAAGGAAGGACAGACTCCTGCCAGCACCACTTAAGTGGCTCCCTCCATCCCTCTGTAACTGAGTATATTTAAATTCACATGAGTTTTATCATTTAACTTGATGGTATGTGTCAGAAGCTCTGAAATAGTATTTTAAATGTTTGCAATGCATAAACAAGATGGGTGCTATTATCCCTGTTTTAAAGGTGAGGAAACTGAGGCCCTAAGAGGGTGAGTGACATCTCCCAAACAACATAGCTAGTAGCTGGCAGAGCCAGGATTTGAGCCCAGTTCTATGTGGCTCCAAAGTCTAGGCTTTCCAGTACACCATCCTAGCATGTGAAGAACTCTTACAGATCATGTTTTATAACCAGTTTATTTCACAGATGGGAAACTTCAGACTTATTCCCTCCTTCCAGTCAGCATGGAATATGGGGTGTTGACTGCATATTCTAGACTCTGCCAGGATTTCCCAACTCTGGAAGTGGAGAGTACTTGGTGCATCAGAGAGTGATGGATAAGATTTAAGAATTGGGTCAAAGGGGATGGGAATGAACCAGTTAAAGTAATTGGAATTACTTTGTCATATGTGAAATGTAAATCCTGTTCTTCGAGTGAACAGTCACTTGATGAAGGATAAAGACCAGCTGGACTCCATGCAATGAGGCCGAAGCAAGAAGAAAGGACTTTAAATTTTGCTGGGTGAGGCCTAAGTCGGTTGTAATGGAGAAGTCCTGATGGTGGTGGGGTATGGCGGTGGATGGGGAGAGTAGCGAGTTAGCACCATGGGGTAGGGGACCTCACTAGACAGTAAGCTGCCCTCTGCTGGCTTCCTGTTTTCCCTGCCCAATCTCGGAGTAGTGCTGCCCCTCACAGTAACTAAAGAAATTCATCAACAAATCTTGTATTGATTAAGACAAAAAGTGACATCTTCTTAATGGATCCATCACACCTTTCTGTGCTCTACAAATCTTTTCACCCTCTGATCTACCTTGCCCACTACGGTTAGAGCTATTTTCATGAAGTACGACTGATACCATTTCTCTGCTCAAAAATGACCCAAAGCAGCCTGAGCAGCTGTTTTCAAAGTGTGGTCTATGGACCCCCAGAGGTAAGGTGGCCAATTGTGGCAAATAAAAATACAGAAAGCCCAAGGAAATTTGAGTTTCAAATAAAAAGCTGTTTTTTTTTTTTTTTTTTTTTTTTTTTTTAGTGTAAGTATGCCCCATGCAATATTTGGGCATCCTGTATTTTATCTGGTAACCCTACCTGGGGGGCCAAAAGGCCCTTTCTTTGAGGTCAAGACTATTTTCATGGTAACATTAAGACTTATTTGTCTTCCCTAATGTGTTGACATTGCACTGATGGTACAAAATCAACAGTGTTTAAAACTGCTGGTGTCTTAGCATGAATCAGGGCAGTGACACCAAAGTGTACTGCGAGGCTGAGGCAGGAGAATCATTTGACAAAGCGAGACCCCATCTCTACAAAAAAATTTTCAAAAAGGTTGCAGTAAGCTGTGACTGTGCCACTACACTCCAGCCTGGGTGACAGTGAGAACCTGTCCCTGAAAAACAAAAACAGAAACAAAAAGCTCTTTATAATTGTTAGGAGTCTAAAGAGGTCCTGAGATTTAAAAAAAAAAAAATCAGGGCCGGGCACGGTGGCTCACGCTTGTAATCCCAGCACTTTGGGAGGCCGAGGCGGGTGGATCACGAGATCAGGAGATCGAGACCACAGTGAAACCCCATCTCTACTAAAAATACAAAAAATTAGCCGGGTGTGGTGGTGGGCGCCTGTAATCCCAGCTACTCGGAGAGGCTGAGGCAGGAGAATGGCGTGAACCCGGGAGGCAGAACTTGCAGTGAGCCGAGATTGCGCCACTGCACTCCAGCCTGGGCGACAGAACAAGACTCCGTCTCAAAAAAAAAAAAAAAAAAAAAAAAATCAGAACTGCTGGGGCAGGGTAACACCTAGACTGCTGAGCCAGACACTAGGGACCTGACACTACCCACTCTGTGCTGCCTTTGCAACCTTCCTTATCACCAGTATCTCTTAAGTCCCCCTAGGTCCCAGCCTAACCATCTACTTATTAACTTCTGCATGTACTCTGGACTTCTCAGCCTGACTTTGTGCATGCCATTCCTCTACTTGGAACACATGTCCCCACCTGCTTAATCTGCCTGTTCTGGTGTTTAGTGGGTCAGGGCTATCCCCTCTTAGCACTGGGGCCTGTGGATGGAGGAACTCATTCAAACCCAACTTCACAGTTTGTTTAAGGATATGTTCTGCATATAGCCTTCAGGATCTGTTTATCTTCCTTAGTTAGAATTCCTGGTGTGCAAAGGACCCAATTTTCCCTCTGTTTTATATTTTTACTATCTAAGGGCCAAGTGTGCTACCATAAACTATGGGATTTTTGTAAATATCAGCTGACAATTTCTGGTGATCTATGTGGGCTTTTATGATCCTGTGCAGACTAATCAGAGTATTTAGTGCCCGCTGTGAGCGTAACACTTAGCAGCAGGGGGAGGGGGTTAAGGAGGCGATCCTTGCTTAAGGACCCACACTGTGGTTGGAGAGACGGGATTTATAGCCAAGAAGCAATCACACAAGACACAAGAATGTATGTCATCAAAGGGAAAGCCAGGTGCTGCAGGCCTTTAGGGAAGGGGAGGTGGGGGTGGGGGCACACGAGTGTCTATAGCAGCAGTAGCAATCAGACAAGGCTTCTGGAGGAGGCAGAGACATGATCGAGGCTTTTTCAGTGGAGAGGGGTTAGTGAGAGGTCAGCAAGGTAGGGATTCCGGGTCAGCGAATAAACAGGAGCCAAAGCAGAGAGTCAGAAATGAGCACAGCATGTTCACAGTCTAATGAGACTGCTGACCACAGTTGAAAGTGAATGGTGCGAGATGATAAGGTTGAACGCTAGTCAGAGGAGTTTAGGTTGAATGTGGAAGGAAGGAGGAAGAAAACATTTTTGGTTAGGGAAGTGACATGGTGTGTTTTGAACAAGATGGATTATTTGTGGGAGGAAAAATGGAGAATGGGCATCTTGTGCATGACCTGGGGTGTGAGATGGTGAGGTTCTGGATTGGGCCATCAGCAAGGTTTTTTGAAATGCAGTGCACGCAGGTAATCCTGTCTGGCATGCCAGCTCAGTGCCTTTAAGTGGGAGTGCTTTATAAATAAGGTCATGGAGATTAAGACCCCATAATAGCGTGTTAGCAACATAATTGGGTTGTAGCACATGTAGCTGATTTAGAGCTGAAATCTTTTGTTTTAGCCTTTCCTCATGTCTTGTTGGCTCAGCCACTAAGTAATTGTGTGTGGTTTTGGGCAAGCTACTTAACTCCTCAGTGTCTTGGTTTTGTTGTCTGTAAAATGAGTTTTTTTTTTTTTTTTTTTTTTAAGAGTTTTGCTCCGTTGCCCAAGCTGGATGCAGTGGCGCGATCTCTGCTCACTGCAATCTCCACCTCCCAGGTTCAAGCGATTCTCCTGCCTCAGCCACCCACATAGCTGGGACTTAAGGCGCATGCCACCGCCCCTGGCTAATTTTTGTAATTTTAGTAGAGATGGGGTTTCACCATGTTGGCCAGGCTGGTCTCAAACTCATGGACTCAAGCCCCCATTGGCCTCCCAAAGTGCTGGGATTATAGGCATGAGCCACTGAGCCTGGCCAAAATGAGGGTTTTATAGTACATTGTAGGCTTGTTATGAGAATTAAATGAGTTAGTACATATAAAGTGCCTACCCTAGAACCTGGCACACAGGAAGCCTTTAAAAAATCTTATTACTTATTTATTCAGTAGTTTGCATTATCATGGGAATATAAATATTTAAATTACCCAATGGGCCAATGCATCTAGAGCTGTGCTGAATCAAGGCCCTCAAAAAAAAAAAAAAAAAAAATGCTTGCTGGAGACATCGCCAAGATGGGACTCATTCAGAAACTGTGATGGAATGTCAAAAACTCCAATTCAAGGCTGAGCAGTGGCTCATGCCCGTAATCCCAGCACGCTGGGAGGCTGAGGCAGAACTGCTTGAAGCCAGGGCTTGCAGGTTACAGTGAACTATGATCACACCACTGCACTCCAATCTGGGCAACATAGTGAGACCCTGTTTCTAAAAATAATTATTTTTTAAAAAACCCCAAACCCTCTTGCAATACCATAAACTTGTTAAGATCTAACACACAAAACCTGGAGACCGAAACCACAATTTAATCATGTCACTTTTAAGCTAAAACACCTTCACTGGCTCTCACTGCCAAGGAATTGAATCTGGTCTTCTTAGCCAGCCAGCCTTCCTCCACAGATTTGGGTTGGCCTTTCCAGCCTCCTCCTCCTCTAGCACAGGTAGTCTTTGCCTCAACCACACTGTGCTCCTGCTCATTTTTAAACACACCCACCTTGCACTTCAGTCTCCCCTGTGCCTTTGCTCTTACCCCCAAAGCTCATTCCTCATACATCATTTATGCCCTGTAAAAGTAGTCACCTGTTTTTAATAGACTTTATTTTTTTAAGAGCAGTTTTAGGTTTATAGAAAAATTTTGCAGCAAGGACAGAATTCCCATATATTCTCTCCCCCAACAGTTTCTCCTATTAACATCTTGCAATGGTGAGCTACACTATATACACAGTTATAACACTAGTACACCCCAGTGTTATAATTGATGAACCAATATTGTGGTATTACTATTAACAAAAGTCTATAGTTTGCATTAGGGTTTATGCTTTGTGGTGTACAGTCCAACGGGTTTTTGACAAATGCGTAATGTCCTACGTCCATCATGGCAGTATCATAAAAAATAGCTTCACTGCCCTAAAATTCCCTGTATGCCACCTATTCATCCCTCTTTCTCCCGGTCAGTTCTTAATCAGTTCAAATGTCCTCTCTTCTGTGAAAACATCTCAGTTCCCTCAGTTACAGTTAATCTGTCTGATGCTTGTATAGCGCTTTTCCATACTTGTTATAGCTGTTATGTTTGCATGGTATGAAAGAAGTATACACGGCCGGGCGCGCGGTGGCTCACGGCTGTAATCCCAGCACTTTGGGAGGCTGAGGCAGGTGTATCACCTGAGGTCAGGAGTCTGAGACCAGCCTGCCCAACATGGTGAAACCCCGCCTCTACTAAAAATACAAAAATTAGCTGAGGGTGGTGGCGCGTGCCTGTAGTCCCACCTACTCAGGAGGCTGAGGCAGGAGAATCTCTCTTAAACTCAAGAGGCAGAGGTTACAGTGAGCGGAAATTGCATCACTGCATTCCAGCCTGGACAACAGAGTGAGCAAGACTCTGTCTCAAAAAAAAAAAAAAAAAAAAATATACAAACTTTTCTTCTGTCATTAGGTTGTCCTTGAGGAAGGAACTGTGCCACAGATTTGTCCTGACATCTAGACCAGACCCTTATTCTTAACTGGTGCCTTATGAATGCTGGCTGCACTGAACTGAACCATGAGCAAATATGGTTCGGCTCAGTTATCCACTAGATACAGTATTTTTCCCTCTAGACAGGAGCTGCTGTTTGCAAATCTCCCCCACCCTAAATCCGAGCCAGCGAAGGTATCATAAAACAAACTTGCTCAGGGAATTTTGCAGAAAAGGCCTCAAGAGGCAAGGCTTTAGACCAGGAGTTCTGAAAGTGACATGTGTACTTGTGAATTTCATACATGCTCCTTGGATGGGCTAGTTTCTTTGGAGGGAACCGTCTTCTATCCCTTCAGATTTTGGATCAGAAGCAGCCATAGGAGAGGTGGCCCAGGCCAGCTTTATATTGTTACTAGACCATAGGGCGATTTCTCGCCTCTCCAGTCTCCAAAAACGAAGCACAAAAAAGGACAAGAGCCTGGTTGTTTTCATCCTCACGGACCAGACACCCCCTCAGGAAGGCCTCTGGAGAGTCTTCTGTCTGGTCCCGGTCTCTCTGCCCAGGTGCCCCCCAACGATTGAGGATGACTAGTGTGTTCTCTTTGGGTAAGGAGCACCTTCCCGGAAACACTTATTTTTCTTAATTCACGCTGAGCTTTTACTTTATTTTTGCTTTAAAGTCACTGTTCTGAAACGTTCTAAAACCCCGTAGGAACATGCAGATCGGAACAAAAGCAAATAAATCGAATCCTGTGAAGTAACAAAGCAGACGCCCTTCTCCTAACAGCCAGCACAAAGCTAAATGAAAAATATCAGTCATCCACTAGATAAAGTATTTTCCCCTCTAGACAGGAGCTGCCGTTTGCAAACCTCCCCCACCCTAAATCCGAACCAGCGAAGGTATCAAAAAATAAACTACTCCCTTCAGCTCCCAGACTGGAGGCAACAGTTTCAGCAGCACCGTCTATTTCCTTGAGCAACACGAGCGGTTTGAAAGACCTTGGCTTTGACTTCCCTGTACCTGCCTCCAAACACACGTGGGGGCGGGGTGGGGGGAGATGTTGCCCCCCATCCCCGTTGCCTTCCGCGACGCCAGGCCAGGCGCAGGGCAGGGGAGAAGATGGGGGGCGCCCTGGATTCGCGGTTCCAGCTGCAGGCAGTTACCTGGGGTAGTGAGTGCTCTCTACAGAGCCGGGCTACCCCATCCCCCCGATTCCAGAAAGGGCCCGAGAAACGCAGGGCGCGCCTGCCCTGCTCCGGAGCAGCCAGGGAGCCCGGCCGAGCCTTGACTAGGGTGCGCTCGGAGACCGCAGCCGCTACCGCCCGCTAGCACCTGTGCTCCCTGGGGGCGGGGCCTCCTCCAGGTGTGCGCAGAGGGAGGCCGGCGCAGAGTCGGGGCCGCAGCGGGAGCCCGAGCTGTCCCCTAGCCCAGAAATGCGCGGGGAGGAGCAGTTCATCCGCACCCCAGCGCCGCGGGAGCCACTGGCGCCGCCTGCCTCCTCCGGGTCCCGGGGGGAGAGCGCACCGTGCGGCGCGGAGGGGGTTAACCGGGCAGCCCGCGGATGGAGCGCGCTTAACCCTTTGGAGCCCGCAGGTCAGCCGGGCCAGGCCGGGGTGGCGGCACCCCAAGTCCCACGCGGCGGCCACCCCGAGCGCGCAGGCGGTGCCGGGCAGAACCCCGCGCCGGGCTGCAGACCCGCCGGGGCGCGGCGCGGGCCGTGGGCGGCTCGGGGCGGGCGGAGGGCGGGGGACGGCGGCGGGCGCGCAGCGTCGCCAGGGCGAAGCCGGCGTGCGGCGCGGCGCGGCGCGGCGGGAGCGGAGCGAGCGGGCGGGCGAGCGAGCGCCTCCGTCCCCGGATGTGAGCTCCGGCTGCCCGCGGTCCCGAGCCAGCGGCGGCGCGGGCGGCGGCGGCGGGCACCGGGCACCGCGGCGGGCGGGCGGACGGGCGGGCATGGGGGGCGCGCCGAGCGGCCCTGGCGGCCGGGCCGGCATCACCGCGGCGTCTCTCCGCTAGAGGAGGGGACAAGCCAGTTCTCCTTTGCAGCAAAAAATTACATGTATATATTATTAAGATAATATATACATTGGATTTTATTTTTTTAAAAAGTTTATTTTGCTCCATTTTTGGAAAAGAGAGAGCTTGGGCGGCGAGCGGTTTTTTTTAAATCAATTATCCTTGTTTTCTGTTATTTGTCCCCGTCCCTCCCCACCCCCTGCTGAAGCGAGAATAAGGGCAGGGACCGCGGCTCCTACCTATTGGTGATCCCCTTCCCCATTCCGCCCCCGCCCCAACGCCCAGCACAGTGCCCTGCACACAGTAGTCGCTCAATAAATGTTCGTGGATGATGATGATGATGATGATGAAAAAAATGCAGCATCAACGGCAGCAGCAAGCGGACCACGCGAACGGTGAGCAGCCAGAGCCCGGGCACCCGCTGCCAAATCCAATCCTGTCATGGTCCTCCAGCCCCCTCCCCCTTCCCCGCGGCGCTGGGTGGGTTGAGGGGGTTGGAGAGGGTGCTGCCAGCTCGGTGTCGTCTACACAGAGAGGGGACATGCGTGACAGCCACTCCGCGCTCCCCTCCAGGCCCTGAATGTCAGAGTTAATTCTGCATTTGTGGGGTGGGGGCGGCCGTGGAGTGTGTGGAGCGCTGTGCAGCCGGAGGGGCGGCGAGTCGGGGTGATTTGGGTTCAGTGTCCTCGGGCTCAACTTTCCTTCAACGCCCCCGAGCGATGTCAGGGGGCCGCAAGTCTTCAGCCAGAGCCCCCTTGCCAGCCTCTTCTCGCCTTCCACTCCTCCCCCGCCCCCTCGTTGACTAGGAAGAAGGTCCCTGGTGGCATCCGGAAAATTCTAGGATTGCCGGGTTTCGCCTTCCGTGCCGGTGGATGAAGCACACCCTTCCCCTCGCGGGGGAGGCCCGGCCTCGGTATCGGGGAAAGGGGCTGTGGTGGAGCGTGCGTTCCCGCTCCCGTCGCCGGCTGTGCACACGTCGGTAACCTAGCAATGCCCGGGGAGCCGCTGCCGCTGTGGGGCTCCCCTCCCCAGCTCTGGCCCGGGCACCACGTGCAGCTTCCACGCCGGCCGGGGCTGGGTCGAGGGAGGATGGAGCAGCTCCTGGCCAGCCCTCTCCTTTGGAGACCGCCAGTGCCCCCCAACCCCTGTCGGCTGGAAGCCTTTCCGGGTGAGCGCTCCCCTAGGGAGAAGCTTGACATGACTCGTCCCCCGCTGCGATTGCCCGCCGCTCGCCCGCCTTGCCCCCTTCTCAGGCTTTCAGACCCGTGCTTGCTTTGACTCTTTACTTAGCAATAATTGGCTTTGCAAACGCCCATCTCTCTACCTTTCTGTCACCTCTCTCACTTCTGCTTCAGTGAGGAGACTGTGGCGGAAGGCGGCAGGTGCCTGGGAGATCTGCCTGGGAGATGGCCTGACCCAAAGCTGGCGGGGGCTTCGCATAGGGAGCCCCCTTGGGTTTCTGCCTTGTGTGCACCTGGATATCAACCTACACGGAGATAATTCCCTCTTAGGCCTGGAGGCCCCTGGCATAATCCAGTCAGTCTATCCTAGGTGTAGGGGTGCAGGCTGACTGCCTTGTCTGTCTCTCTGGATGCTGGCTTGGCTGATGCTGCTGCAATTTAAAATGCAAAAAAGCCCTAAAGATGTTTTCTGTTTTCGGAAGCCTGTGGAGGAAATGAGTCCCAAGCATCATGAATTTTCATTTGCAGGAAGTGTCAGTGCATAATCTAGATATTTGTTATGGGGTTTTTGGTATTGCCTGGGTGCCTATGGAAGATTTTTTTTCCGTACTGAAAAAAAATGCATTTGTGGCTGTGGAAAGATGTTGGAGTAACACTCTGAAAATGATTAAGACTATTGAATTATTGGTACTGCTTTTTTTTTCCCCTTGGTGATGGTGGTAGTTATGTTAGAGAAAAGCTGTTGTATGTATCTGTTAACTCATTAGAGATAGATGGGTTTTACAAATCAGAGATGTGGAGTAAATATGGGAATGACCTCAGTTTTGTCAGAAGAAATGCACTAAAAGACCCTTTGTGAAGACATGATGTGAAGGAGTACTAACCCCACTGGGTGTGATGCAGCAGTGATCCCGTGTGATTGACACTGAGACCAGAGCTCGTGGACTTTTCTTGACTCTCTAGCTGACTAAAGCCCAGCTTGTGAAAAATAGGACATGAGATTCAAAATGGAAACATAGGAATGAATGATTCCCCCGTTATTGATGGGAGACAACCTTTGATTTTTTTCTCCTACACATTGGATCCTCATTTAAAAAAAAAATCTTTGTTTTTCTCCTTCTCCCCAGAGGCAAACTATGCAAGAGGCACCAGACTCCCTCTTTCTGGTGAAGGACCAACTTCTCAGCCGAATAGCTCCAAGCAAACTGTCCTGTCTTGGCAAGCTGCAATCGATGCTGCTAGACAGGCCAAGGCTGCCCAAACTATGAGCACCTCTGCACCCCCACCTGTAGGATCTCTCTCCCAAAGAAAACGTCAGCAATACGCCAAGAGCAAAAAACAGGGTAACTCGTCCAACAGCCGACCTGCCCGCGCCCTTTTCTGTTTATCACTCAATAATCCCATCCGAAGAGCCTGCATTAGTATAGTGGAATGGAAGTATCCTTTTTTTGGGGGAAGTCTTTCTCATTTTCTCTTTTACCATCTGTTTTTTAAAAGGATTTGCTTTCTGAAGTGACACAAAGCTCTAGCAGTCTGGAATGCGAGTAACAGAAGTTGTATATAAGGGGTTTCATTGTATATACCTTCCTGTCTCCTCGGGTTGCAGAGGGGTGGCTGTACGGGTATATTTAGCCCACTGTCTGGTTGTGTGTATAGTAGTAGTAGTTGGGGGAGGGAGTGACAGCCTGAAACTTCACAGGGGTAGATAATTAAAATGTGAAACCAACCTTTGGTCATTGGACATTAGATGGTTAGTTTTAAATTCAGTGTTGTTTTTGGGCAATAGCATGCATTGAACCTATTGCAAACAAGGTATAGAAAAAAAAGACTGTATGAGACTCTGTTTGAAGGGAATACATTTTTGACCTTTAGTAGAGTCTTCTCATTCTGATGTTTGAAATTTGCTTCTGCAACTACAATTAATGCTAAGGTTGCTTCTAGTCTGACATTTGGTGATTCTAATTATTCAGGTAGCTACAGATATGAGCACATGCTTCCTAGGGAGAGATTACTTTTGATTTTTTTTTTTCTGATCAATGCTATAACTTCCTGGAATTTCCTTTTGACAAGTTCCAAAGAAGCATTTGGAACGTGAGCATGAGGGAGCCAGTGAAGGGAGAGGTTCGTGTGTGCCTCTTCCTCCTGAGCCCTTATGAGTTATAGAACAGCCCTTTCAGTAGAGGAATTTGCAGTTGCTGCCTTTATAAAAACTTCTGTCTATGTCCTTGGACTGGAGTTACATTTCTGGGTGTCTCCTTTGTATTTTTAAAATTGAACTCCAAATGCCCCAGAATGGCTGTCATGTCCCAGATCTTGGAAAACGATTGTGCTTCAGCCTGCTTAACCCCTTCCCTAAATCTGGAGGCCAACCTCCAGTTACTGCCACTCTTCAGAGAAGATTGACTGAGGCCTTCTTTCTGAGCAAATGGCTTTTTAATTAGGCAGATGATTCATTGGTCTGGGTAAAATAAAGCATTTCCTTTCCCCAGAAGTGTGTTTGGAACTGTCAGGGGCCTTAGAACAGTTCCTAACTATAGGAGGGGGTATGAATATAGGAATTCCCTCCACTAGGCCCAGAAGGATGGAGGGGCCACACCAAAAAGGGAGGATGTTGGCAGCCAGCTAGAAAGTGGAGCTGAAATCCCCTTATGATTTGAGGATCCAGCTCGGCAGCTATTTGCATGCCCTCTGTCTTTAGTTGGCTATTTTCTTTGCTAATGGACAGGAGTTAAAATGAGGTAACTGTCTAGAAAGATTTTGGAGAGAGCAGCCAAATGCTAGGGTAGGATTTGAGGGGTTCTCGTGTGCTTTTTCATTTTGCAACAGATGTCCCTTCTCTAGAGTGAGTTATGGTGTCTCTCACATAGCTGGGGTTGTGTGTGTGCATTTTCTTTTGAAGTTCTCTAGTCTGAGAATGAGGAGGGAGCTGGGTAAGCCAGCCTGTGGCCCAGTGGCATTGCTAGAGTCATGACAATGGCTGTACCTTGCCAGGAAGACCTCGGACTGGCTTGACATGACTCTGAGTAAGCAGAGACCTCTTTGTAGGGTCACTACTTTTGTGTGGAGTAGGTGGGAGGCCTGATGCTGTCTCTCTTTGTGTGCAGTAATGTGTACATAGCAATTTTTGCATACAGAGTGAATTCCTGGATCATGCTGCTGTCTCCCTTTCCCAGTTGCCAGACACATGTGTACAGGAATTAGGGGATGTGGCTGCCAATTCAGGGAGAAGCCTGTTTACAAACGGGACAGTTTGTAAAATAGATAGATCCTTAAGCAATATATGTGGTTTTTTTTTTTTTTTTTTTTTTTAATGACAGTTTCCTTCTAATTCAGGGAGCAGGCTATACAAATCCTTTCCACCCGGGGCAGCTCTATCAAGGCCCCATCCACAGTGGGAGAGCAAGGGTCAAGGGTCATTTGTTTTTACAGACAGGCATGACAGAGTGTCCTGCCCCCTGGAGGAGTGAGGGATGTTCTCCTTATCAGAAGGAATTGTTAGGATCAGACCCATCTATTTCTCTATTGCTCTGTTGTGCTTCACTTGTGAAAATCTTATGGCAGTGAGATGATATCCACTTGTACCTGGAGACTAAAACTGGACCAACATAAAGAAAAAAAATACAACTTATATTTAGTCTTCCTGAACAGTGTTAGTATTTCTCAGATGTGCTGGTTTATCATTTAGGTATTGGGAAATTGAAAAGGAAGAATCGAAGAAAGAGGGAGAGAAGAAACTATTGTGTTTCTATAGAGAACAACATTGGGGCCCTTGACTTTAGATTTCAGTGGGGACCTGCACAACGGAAAAATGGAAAGGGAATTCTGAAGTCTTAAGGTGGGCTGTCTGAAAGTTGGATCCCTGGGTGAAAAAGATTTTATAATATTAGATGAGTTGAGAGAACCAATGTGAATTAAAGCTGACTGGCTTAAAAAAAAAAACCCATCAAAATTAGTAAAGGAATAATGTTATTCATTGCCTTTTTTCGTTGAGTTATGAAAGCTCTTCGAAGATGAAGGTTTTATGAAACTCAAGATCTCTCCAGAGGCCGGGCACGGTGGCTCACGCCTGTAATTCCAGCACTTTGGGAGGCTGAGGTGAGCAGATTGCGAGTCCAGAAGTGAGCAGATTGCTTGAGTCCAGGAGTTCAAGACCAGTCTGGGCAACATGGCAAAACCCCTGTCTCTACTTAAAAAAAAAATTAGCTGGCGTGGTGGCACATGACTGCAGTTCCAGCTACTTGGGAGGCTGAGGTGGGAGGATGGCTTGAGCCTGGGAGGCGGAGGTTGCAGCACGTTGAGATTGCGCCAGTGCACTCCAGCCTTGGTGACAGTGAGACCCCATCTCAAAAAAAAAAAAAAAAAAGATATCTCTAGAGAAGTAAAGAGTATTTGTTTCCTGTGGCATTTTTGGATTTCCCAGAAGTATGTCAGGATGAATGGAGAATAGTCTGTTCGTATGCTCCAGTTTTAAGTACCTTGAAGTGTTTAGTTAAACCGTGGCCTTGCCTCTTGTGGGTGAGTGTATAGGCGAAGCACTGTGGTAAAATCAAGCCCAGGAATTGCAGATGAGGCTGGTGCTCACAAAACCTTATATTTGGAAAGGCTGAAAACCCAAAGAAGAAAAACAATCATTTTGGCAGATGTCACATTTTGTATTGCCAGTTTTGACAATGTCTCTTAATAACACCAGAATGTTTAGGTAAGTATCTCTTGAAGGCTAATCTCAAAGTGATTCTTCCAGACAGACCACCGAGATTGAGAAATGTTAAAGCCTACTTTGAACATATCTGATGCTGATTTCTTATGGCTTTTTAATTTGATTTGTTTACAAATTGAGCGCAGTAACAGCATATTATAAACTGAGCTCCAGTCCAGCTCTAATCTGAAACACTTATAGCCATCGATTCCTCCAGCAGAGAAAGCAGAGGCGGGAGCTGAAGCCTGGCTCGCTGCTGATCACATCTGAGGTATTGGAATATGCCATGAGAAAGTCACAGGTAGAATGAGAAGGTCCTGGTGGCTTGGCCTGGCCCAGTCCAGACAGGCGATTTAGGCCGACCCTGCCAAGAATAGCCCCTGAGAAAATGGCTCTAACACATGGAGGCAAGGATCTGCGGAAGACATTTATCCCGTGATGATTTCTCTGTGTCTACCACAGCTGGGAACTTAGGCTCTTGTCGCTTTTAAACCTGTAAGAAGCAGAAACCTGGTTCACACAGTGCCCTAATTGGATGTACTTTTAGGTTTTAATATACAGTGTGCAGCTGAAGAATGAGTGTGACATGATCCTTGCAACAGAAGAAAAGGACACGGAGAGGTCATTTGGTAGGAGGCTCCACTGTGAGATGACCACCGATGATTACTTCTGCTGAAAACCTAGAAGTCACAGCAGTCAGCCCCAATAGGATTTGTGTATGTCATTTTCCTTTTAAAGGTGCTTCGAAAGTGATGTGATCGGGAGTGTGATGAGGGACATGGTTCATGTTTCCATAACACATATATACCTTAACACATTTTTTCAGACCATTTGACGTATTTATATTATTGGCTATTTTTGCCAATTGTGTGGCCTTAGCTATTTACATCCCATTCCCTGAAGATGATTCTAATTCAACAAATCATAACTTGGTAAGTGTCCTTAGAGTTCCTGCTGGTCCTGGTATATGGTTATCATTTGCTTCTATACTTAAACTGGCAGCTGGCCTTCTGGGTGGTTGAAGTTTACAGCCATGCATGTCGTGTTTCTTGGAGCTTTGCAACAGTGGTTTTTTGTTTGTTTGTTTGTTTTAACCTGTATTCTCAAATTTATACTGAATGAAAGTATTTCAAGTCATGAATCTTTTATAAATAGATATGGAATTTTTATGGAAGAGATTTGGAGCAGATTTTAAAATAACTGTTATCTCCACATAAGTTTTTGCTACCATTCTTTTCCTGATAATATTAGCTTTTTTCTTTTCTTTTCTTTTCTTTTTAAATCTAGTGTTCTTGGGAGTGGTGGGTACTTTGGTCAGTTGTTCTGGTAAGTAGAGAATTATCGTAGACTTTGTAGATGAACTATTTTTAGAGAAGTAGAATGTAACAAAACTAATAAATCTACATAGAGCATAATTTGGAGAATAATACATGATATTATTGAATACATGGTATAATATTAAAGTTTCTACTCCACGTCCTATGAAATGCTCCAAGAGAAAATGATTGTATGGTTAAATAAATCAGGATGCTTCCATATACTTTGCTGCCTTCTTAAAGATTTATAGTGCACATTAGCTTAGTAAAAGCTTTGGGAAGTTCTGCAGTTAAAAAACAGGTTTCCTTTTGTTTAATTCAGCTAGTCCCTAAAAGTAATCAGTCATGAATTCTTTAAACATTTTTTTTTTTTTTTTTTTGGCAAAAGACTTTAACATCATGGAACCAGTGGTCGATGGAACTTCCTTTGGGAAAGGTTGATATAGTTTTAAATAAAAAGCACTAAAGAGTACTAGACTGGGACTAGGATCTTGTCCCACTCACCTGTCAACTAGCTGTATTTGGGGTCATTTCTCATACCTTTCTGCATTGCTGTGCAGCCACCTGGCAATTAGGAGGATTGGGTAACAAGATTGCTAGAATCGTTTTTACCTCTGACATTGTGCAATCTTTCTTTGATGATTCAGAAGCCATTTCAGGATTTTTCTGGTGCTGCAGCATCCTTCTTGCAAGGATTGGTTCTTTGCAATCAGAAGCCATGCAGAATGGGAGATGAAGGGGAGCCCATTCTGGATAACAGGAAACTCTATTGTTTTTCTTCTCTTCTCTTAGCTGGTTCCATTTGTTTTTGGCTTCTCATGTTGAAGCTCTATTTTAGCAGGGCTGGATGTTCCTAACTGAACGAGCGTTGTAAAGGCAAACACACTAGGCTCTCCCTTGTGTGGGAGAGCTCTGCTGGCTTCTGAAGATAGTGAAATTATGCTCTTGTGAATAAGCCTTAACGATTTATGTACAGGATTTCATGTTACATTTAAAATGTTGTGGCACATTTCAGATGTAATGTGATGTCTATTTGTATGTGGGCTTTAGTAGTTTGATATCTAGAGAATTTTCTAAAAATTTTGGGAATTGATGCTGAAAATACAACTATAAATGGGAGTTGGATAACCACACAAACACTGGTAGTATATATTTGAACAATGCCAGAGATCACTTGTGTAACTTTGGATATTTTATGTAGCTTTTGATTTCTTTGTAGACATGTGACATTAGATGATTGTTTTAAAGAAAAAGCAGAAGTTGGGGAAAGCCTCCCATCAATGGAGATAGATCATCGGTAGTCTAGGCCACAGATGGTGTCAGCCTTGTTACCAAATTTAACGACGTGGATGGTGACCCAGATTGTTGCTTTTCGTAGCTCAAGAGAACATGATTAAACAAACTTAGAAAATAAATACCTTTCAGAAAGGCAGATTAATTCAGATCAATGGAATAATTAATGTAGCTGCATGTGTAAGCCAATTAATATTCTGAATTTTTCCCAGGGAAATTCAGGGCACTGATATAAGCACTGTCAGACCATTTGGATTTCTAAGCTAAGAAGTCAGGAAATAAAATACAGGAAATGGATTAATCTTTCCCTTTTGCACCCCCATCTCCAGTGAATCCTTTCTTGACAATTCTTAAGCTTTGGACTTTTTTTTTTTTTTTTTTTTTGGGAGATTTGGCAGTGTGTTAATTTGGCGGGCCTTTCTAAAAGCCAACGTATATTCCTTTGACCTCTTCACAGAGTATTCTGAAACTCATGGCATTCAACTTTGTGTCTTGCTTTCACTTGGATGGTCACATGGCCAGATGAATTTATACTCTGCTTGGCTCTTTAAATACTTCCTTTCCCACTGTGGGAAGGGAAGATCTTTGTGGATTTCCTTCTGACTCTAAGCAAGGTCCCATGCCATGTTGGTCCTCCCGTGAGGGAGCTGTTTTTTTTTTTTTTTTTTTTTAAATACATTTGACCCAATTTGTACCAGAGTGATTGCTCTATTTTTGGGATTGGTTTAGAGGCAGCTGAACGAAGCTGATTTTTCATCTGTAGTAAATACCTTTCATTTAATGTGAATGGTAAAATCAAAGGGCAGACGCTGAAATGAGTTGCAAGGCTGCATGTATCTGGAAGCTGCTGGTTTTCTTTGCCTGATAGCTCCACGGGAAAGATGCATGTTGAGCGTTAGAGTGAGATTCAGGGCCAGCTTTATGTGTGATGTTTCTGCCTGTTACCAGTTACCTAGTAAAATTAAGACTTTTTTTGGCTAAGAAATGTGGCCATCCCCATTGATCCAATGTGTCTTTGTTCTGGATAGTATGTAACTCAGCTAGTTTTGGGATTTGGAGACTACCTTGCGGGGCAGAAGTTTTCACAGGGATAGTTTTTGTTCTTTATTTTTTTAAAAATATAAACACTCTCAAGTTTCTATGCAGCTTTCATTTATGGACTTGCAGGGACTAGTGGAGGCTGGAGTCATGGAAACGGTGCAACTCAGTTCCCACAGTAATAGCCCTCCTAGTCCAGTCAATAGCAGTATTTCCTCAGTTCCACTTACTGAAAGCAAATACCATTGATTTTATTATTATTTTTTTTAGCGCAGAGGAGGGGAATGCCTCTGTATCAAGTGTCAGAGTGGGGATGATTACAATATCATACTTCACTGTGATGAAAAATGCTTTATTTCATATCATTCAGTTTCTTATAAGCAAACCGACATGGTTGAACAGTTTTGAGTCTGTGTAATCTGCTCCTGGTTCTCTGCCTCCCGATGCTACCTCTTACTTCTCTGGAGTGTGGAACTGCTTGAAATTAAAAGTGTCCAGAATGGAGATCTTCATCTGCCAAGTCAGACCTTCCTTGATCTCTACTGATGGCTGCACTCACCTCTAAGCCATCTCTAAACCAGCACTAAGCACCTGGAGGTGAAGGCCCATGGCCCATGTCTCTCTATCCCCTTATCTAGCAAAGTGCCTGATGTACCAGGTGCGTTTTATTTGTTTTTTATTTGTTTTATTTTTATTTTTATTTTTATTTTTTTGAGGCTCTGTCGCCCAGGCTGGAGTGCAGTGGTGCAATCTTGGCTCACTGCAAGCTCTGCCTCTGGGGTTCATGCCTTTCTTCTGCATCAGCCTCCTGAGTAGCTGGGACTACAGGCGTGCGCCAACACGCCTGGCTAATTTTTTAGTAGAGATGGGGTTTCACAATGTTAGCCAGGATGGTCTTGATCTCTTGACCTCATGATCTGCCCGCCTTGGCCTCCCAAAGTGCTGGGATTACAGGCGTGAGCCACCGCTCCCGGCCACCAGGTGCTTTTTAAACCAAACCAAAAGTTTCACTGTCTGTGACCCTTTTCCTGCCTGTCTTCTCATCTTGTTGTTGAGGTTGGGTTTTGAGCCTGTTGACATTTTGCCTCTAAAGTCCTGCAAATTCCACTGTCAAGTGACTTTCGCTAGAGAAGTGATCCTGAGGCCTCAGTGGCTACCCATTGCCCAAGGGGGAAAGGCCGGAGTGTGGCCAGGTCCAGCTTGGTCTGGTCCAGCTTTGTTGGGTTTTGTCTCCACTCCTTTTCTTTACAGCCCCATCCATTTGTCCACAAAAGTTCCTAAACATGCCTCCTTCCCCTACTTGTCCACCCCCTGGCTTCTCCATTTGAAATATCTCTTCTTTCATACTGCCCCTTCTTTTGTTTTTTTGAGACAGGGGTTGCCCAGGCTGGAGTGCAGTGGCGTGATCTTGGCTCACTGCAAACTCTGCCTCCGGGGCTCAAACAATCCTCCTATCTCAACTGCCTGAGTAGCTGGGACTATGGGCACATGCCACCGCACCTGACTGATTTTTGTATTTTTTGTAGAGATTGGGTTTCACCATGTTGCCCAGGCTGATACCAAACTCCTGGACTCCAGTGATTCACCCACCTTGGCCTCCCAAAGTGCTAGGATTACAGGTGTGAGCCACCGCACCTGGCCTCTACCACCCCTTCTTTACTGTCACTCTCCTTATAGCTGCTCAAGAATAATCTCAGATTATGGTTCTTCCATGAGGCCTTTCCTGACACTGGTCCAAACAATCTGAACCTTTTTTGTGGCATTTTGCACATAAAATACCCTGTATTTTTTGTTATTTATATGCACATCTTTTTTTTTTTGAGACGGAGTCTTACTCTGTTGCCCAGGCTGGAGTTCAGTGGTGCAATCTCGGCTCACTGCAAGCTCTGCCTCCTGGGTTCACGCCATTTTCCTGCCTCAGCCTCCTGAGTAGCTGGGACTACAGGCGCCTGCCACCATGCCCGGCTAATTTTTTTGTATTTTTAGTAGAGACGAGGTTTCACCGTGTTAGCCAGGATGGTCTCGATCTCCTGACCTTGTGATCCGCCCGCCTCTGCCTCCCAAAGTGCTGGAATTACAGGCTTGAGCCACCAAGCCTGGCCTATATGCACATCTTTATCCTCTCGAGCATCTTCAGAATACAGTTAACAGTGAAGCATTCTGAATCCCCAACCATGCCTGATGCAGTGGTAGGGGTATACAGTAGATGTTCAGTAAATAAGTATTGCTGGTGTGCACCAAACGAATGGCTTTCCCAGGAGAAGCACCACCATCATTCCTTCCTCTGAGCCATGTTTCAGATTTTCTTGGGTGGCAGGTCCCTCTGGATTTCTTGCAGTTCCTTAGCTGGGAATGAGTGGGAAGGTGTACATGTTATTCCTGAAAAGCTTAGGGTCTGCGGCCCTTCTTGTGCACCTCTGGTTAAAAGAGCCCACCCACAGTGTTGGCTTTCATAGCAGAGCAGTCTAGGAAATTTTGTGCTCTGGTTCCAGGGCTCAGAGTAGCAAGAGTGGTGGGACCTGTCTGAGAAGCAGTGCTGGGCTGTGGATGCTTGCCTGTGGGACCAGATCCCTTACAGTGGCCAGGAATGCTGTGGGACAGTCTACTTTGATTGCTTTCTTTCCTCCATGGCTGAGATCTGAGTGTAGTGTTAACTGGGCTTAAAAATCAAGTCCATTGTATCTGCATGGTCACATAGTTCGGCATCTCATGGCTTTTGCACCTAGTGGTGTGAACCATAATATCTGAAACACAATTTCATAACCTGGCTCCTTGGGCTTAGCCTATACGGTGGAGGTTAGGTCTGTGTATCATCAAGACTACGTCTTTGCTTGGTTGTCGTTCCGTTGGAATTGAACTTTCTCATTTCTGTAGGCCTAGGTTCTGTCTATTCTTCTCAGACAGCTCATATGCTGCTTCTTCCCTTCAGCCTTCTCTGATCCTTGTCCACTCCCCGACTGCCTACATCTGAGTACTTGCTTTCCCTCTGGACGCCCCTGTGCCCAGTCCAACTCTCCTGTACAGACACCAGCCCCTTTCCCCCAGTTTATAACTGTTATGGGAAGTGGCATGGAGTGTGATGGTCTGCTCATGGGCTGTGGGGTCTGACAGCCTGACTCTTTGGCTGATTAGCTGTGTGACTTTGGATGGAACTAGAATATGAGTTCCTAGAGGCTGAGACTGCAGTCTGATTTGGGTGTATAGCCTTGTGAACTTAATCCTGTGCCTGGCACACAGGAAGCACATCAGGAAATGCGCGTCAAATGAATGAATAAATAAATGAATGACCATACAAGGGCTCCATGGTATATTCTTGTAGATCATTAGTTAATTATCAACAATTGGCTAATGATTAATGTTTGCCTGAGAGGCTGACTTTTTGTCCATTGGTAATGACATCCCAGGAAACACCTGGCAGAGTTCGTCTTCAATTTCAGGATTATATCTTTCTTTCTTGGCAAATTTAACTATTAAAGAGAGAAGAAAGACAAGTACTTGACACTTTTTGAATCTGTAAGTTATAAACCTGTCTTCTGTGTTCAATGTTGTATATTAGCCACATTGCAGATGATTCTATTTGGATGGATGTGTGACTGTCACCTTTCACATAAAAATTGATTGAGCCAGTCATAGTGGTGTGTGCCTGCAGTCCCAGCTATGTGGGAGGCTGAGGCAAGAGTCTTGGTTGAGCCCAGGAGTTTGAGACTGTAGGGGACTATGATCGAGCCACTGCACTCTAGCCTGGGTGACAGAGCAAGACTCTCTCTCAAAAAAAAAAAAAAAAAAATATGGTAGAAGGAGAGAGAGCCTCAAAATGACCAGAGTAGATGGACTCGTGTAGTAAAACTTTACCCAAAGCTGGTTTCCTAATGATGCAATGTGAAACAGTCTATGTGCTATACAAATAATTATATCTCTTTTGTTAAGCCTTACGTCATTTTGACAAAGGCATTACTTGATTGAGTATTGACGGCTTTTCCAAAATAAAATCCAGCTCTTAATTGAGATTTGTGGCTGGGCATGGTAGCTCATGCTTGTAATCCCAGCACTTTGGGAGGCTTAGCAGGGAGGATTGCTGGAGGCCAGGAGTTCAAAACCAGAATGGGCAACATAGTGAGATTCCATGTCTCCCCCTCAAAAAAAAAAATTAGCTGGGTGTGGTGGCGTGCACCTGTGGTCCCAGCTACTCAGGAGGCTAAGGTGGGGGGATTGCTTGTTCCTGGGAGGTCAAGACTGTAGTGAGCTGTGATTATGTTACTGTACTCTAGCCCAGGTGACAGAATGAGACCTTGTCTCAAAAATAAAGGAAAAAAAAGAAGAATTTAGGTTTTTTACTATTAAAACTCCTTAAGAGGAATTCCAGTGGGGGTCCTTGCTCATTTGGTTTGTTTTTTTACAATGTGAATATCATTATTTTATAGTCATACCTTATACAATGAACCTCCCCATCTAGACCCTTCACTAGTGAGACTACCTTAGGGTGAGGATATTTGGGTATATTAGAGTATTAGCCAGAACTCTTTGGGTTACAGATTGTGGGAATACAACTCACTCAAATTGGCTTAGCTGAAAAAAAGTGCATATGTATGTACAATTTATAAACTCAGTTAACCAAAGAGTCCACTGGGTAGAAATGGCATCAGACACAGCTGGAAAGGGAGCTGAAAAGATGTCACCAGCATTCTCTCCCTGCCCTGCACCCTCGGGTTTCTGAGCCAGAGTCTGACTGACCTCTAGTAGGTCAGCCTCACATGTTGCCTATGTGTATATCTTCCTCAGCTCATTTTGAGGAGGGCATGTGGGGACATGCATTTCTTTATTTTTTTCAAATTTTATTTTATTTTAAATTCCGGGATACATGTGCAGGATGTGCAGGTTTGTTACATAGGTAAATGCATGCCACGGTGGTTTGCTGCACCTGTCAACCCATCACCTAGGTATTAAGCCCTGCATGCATTAGCTATTTATCCTGGTGCTCTCCCTCCCACATTTCTTCTTTTTGTTTTTAGCATTTATTTTAGGTTTGGGGGTACATGTGAAGGTTTATTACATAGGTAAACACATGTTGCACAGGTTTGTTGTACATATTATTTCATCACCCAGGTATTAAGCCTAGTACCCAACAGTTATCTTTTCTGTTCCTCTCTCTCCTTCCACCACCCCCCAACTCAAGTAGACCCAGTGTCTGTTGTTTCCCTCTGTGTGTTCGTAACTTCTTATCATTTAGCTCCTGCTTGTAAGTGAGAGCAATGCATTTCTTTCTTAATCTCAGCTTAAGTTCGGTATTTTAACAATGATTGCATCAGAAACAGAGACCTCTGTAGCAGATTGGTATTTGTTTACTTTTTAACTGTCTGACAGATGTCAAAAGTACCCGATGCACGGGGACAGCGTGCCCAGCAGTAGAGACACTTGGGTCTTAAATACCAGTGGCGGTGGGGACACGCCCCAACAGACCCCAACAGCTTCTCACCAAAGAAAGTTCCTAAAGGAATGGAAAAGGTTCTAGAATTCTGGAGGTGGGGTGTACAGGGAGGGACCATGTGAACTGTTACTGTTGAGTGGACAGATGTGCAGAAGGGAGGGGTGTCGGCGGGTATCCCTGCCCCAGCAAGGGTAGAGGGCCGGTTAGCAGTTGATCCAGGAGTAGATGTTAGCATCCCCACCATGCAGCTACAGGATGTGGTCCCCAAGTCCTGTCTGCTCATGTCATGGAAATAAAGAGAGTGGTGGAGGGGGGTTTCCTTTTTTAATTCAAGTGAGATTGGTATTCTCCCAGCTGGGGTTCCTGTGGGCTGTAAGGGTGTTTGGCTGGGCAGGCAAAGCCAGAAATGTGTGGTATGGAGGAAGAAACAGAATAGCTGAAGATGGGATAAAGGAGGAACTGCCTGAACTGATCAGTCAGCTCCACAGCCCCGTGTGTGTGTGTGTGTGTGTGTGAGAGAGTGAGAGAGAGCTCATGCTCATGAGTGTGTGAGTTAGGGGAAAGGTGGAGGTGGGCATTGTTGACACAGACCTTGCAGGACGAAGCTTTCCTCTGGTGGCTTTAATTAAGCAGGGCCCCGGACACTGCCCGGGCTGGAGAAAATGACTTTCTTCTCCAGAACTTCAAAGCAATTATTTTTGCTAATTTTTTCCTTCCTCCCTGTTAGGTGAGTGGTAGTTTTAGAAATCACAGGACATCTGTTGAAATTATTGAATGAGTGAACGCGAGGTGAGGCTGGAGGGAATCAGGGGCTGACCCAAGGGAGGGCGGGGAGGCAGGTGCAGACTGCTCAGGGAGTGTGGTGGGAGCCCGGTCTTGGCTGGCCCTGTAGGAGCCCAGCCAGGGAAGGCAGGAAGAGGTGGCCTAGGTTAGCTTTGCCTGGGGATTCAAAGGGGCCAGGCGAGAGGCTCATGCTCTTTCTCCTTCCCTTTCCCTGCCATGCTCCTCTTCTGAGGGCTAACTCTGAATCCTTTTCCTGTGTCCGTCGGGGATTCCTGCATAACATAGACTCACAGATACTTTTTTAGAGCTATAAAGGGACGTATTTATAAGAAAGGAAATTGAGGCACCTTTATTCAACAAATATTGATTGAGACCTCCTGTGCAGAGCACAGCAGCCCTGTGTTTCTGCCTTCTAGCCCGCTGCTGTGGCTCCCCATGCCCTGTTGTGAAGGAAAACCTACAGTGTGGGGTCGGAGAACAGCTAGATTTGTTTTCATATTTTGCATTCTTACTACAAATCATCACTCAAAATTGACACAAGTAATACATGAATACATTGTTTCAAATAATTAAAACAATACAGATAAAGTAACCAACCCCTTTACCTACCCAACTCCTTCTAATTACAATGATCACTTCTGTGTATCCCTTCCGAATTGTTTTTCACAGCGTGTGTGTACATATGTATATATCACCTGTGCATTTTGAAACATAAATACAGTTTGAGTATTTTAAATTTCATGCAAGTGGGAACATGCATTCTATGGCTTCCTTTTTTCCACTCAATAGACCTTACAGATCTTTCCATATCTGTATGCAGAAATCTAACAACTTCATAGTTGGTGTAAAATATTCCATGTATGAATGTACCACAGTTTATTTGTTTTCTTTGTGATGAACATTTAGGGTAATTCCAAAAGTTTTACTGTTTCAAATCATGCTGCATTGAATATCCTTTTGTATGCTTCTTTGTGCATGCAAGAAAACGTTTGTCTGGGATGACAACTCAGAAGTAAACTCTCTGGGTTGGAGGGTATGTGCATTTTTAATATCCATGTTTATTGCCACATCGTTCTTCACTAAGCCTGTACTCTTTTACCTCACACCACATCTCACTGCCTCAGCAGTCATTTCACTCTGCAGAGTGACCTTGTGTTCTGTATCTTAGGCTGTACAAAAGGAAGTCTTGGGGGTTGGGTCTGGCCTCTCTCTGGGATGTTAGTAGCATCTGGAGCATCTGGTTAGGGTAGAAAGTCCACAAACCTGAGCCCTAGATTTTTGGAATCTATTTTGCACCAGTGACCAGATAAAAGGCACTAAAACTTATTCTTCTCTCCCTTGCTTTCAGTGCCAGGTGCTTAGATACTGTTGTTTCTTTTGAGTGAAATATTCATTCCAGGTAGCTAATAGGTAAATAAGTTCCTAATACAAAAACTGAGTCTTATTTTGGAACGTTTGCTTGCTACGGTCTGGTTTCATGACAAATACTGCCTTTATGTCCCTGTTAGTTGGAGAAGATGATATCCAATCTGGTATGTCTCTGGTGTCCCGTGTTCTTATTATCTGTTTTATTTTCACACATAGTAAAATCTCGCTATTATTATGGTGTTTAGGGTTTGTGCCCTTCTTGTTTCCAAAATCTCTGAGGTGGTTTAGAAAATGGAATTTGATGAAAAGTGGGACAATTGGGAATGGAAGCAAAGTCTACTTGCCAAGGTGCTCGAGGGGAACTGATTGCTGACACCTGGACATGGAATTGGCCTCAAGGTTTCCCAGCAGTGGCAGCAAAAAAGAGCACATCCTGACACACAGGGTTTTTATCCTTTCGACAAAGGGAAGCAGCCACGCTCATTCACAACAGCACTAGAATTCTAGGAAGCACATCCAAGGAGGAATCTCCAGCGCAGGTTCTTGTGTAAGGTACATTGTTGGGGCACAATGAGCCATGTCTTCGCCGTGCTTTTGTTGAGGTCAGAAATGCCACGCAAGCAGATGGTCCCTGCATTCATGTTTTTCAAGGGTCAGGGCACGACATTAAACTGTGGTATAATGAAAATGAAAGCACTTCTCATTTCTATAAAAACGCTGCTTTTTGATTATATAAATTAGTATAGGATGAAAGCTGGGAAGATGAAAAAAGAGTAGTTTAACATAGCCATTATTTAATCATTCATAAAGTACTTTTTAAAGCATTTATTACGTGTAAAATATAGTCCCATTAGACACATTCCCTCTTCGTGCTAACTTGGTTTAACTCAAAATACAAAGGGATACAGGAATTTATGCAAAGAACATCCTCCCCGGTCCCCGTAAAACCATCTTTGAATATATGTGGTTTTATTATTTTACTCTAATGTAATTTAAATAAATGACCAATATTTTTAAAAATAAGAAATCCTTGAATATTCTTCAGTAAATAGATGACAACAGGATATAATGAAACACTGTTTATATATATATATATATTTTTTTTTTTTTTTATTATACTTTAGGGTTTTAGGGTACATGTGCACAATGTGCAGGTTTGTTACATATGTATCCATGTGCCATGTTGATTTCCTGCACCCATTAACTCGTCATTTAGCATTAGGTGTATCTCCTAATGCTGTCCCTCCCCCCTCCCCCCACCCCACAACAGTCCCCGGAGTGTGATGTTCCCCTTCCTGTGTCCATGAGTTCTCATTGTTCAATTCCCACCTATGAGTGAGAACATGCGGTGTTTGGTTTTTTGTCCTTGCGATAGTTTACTGAGAATGATGTTTTCCAGTTTCATCCATGTCCCTACAAAGGACACGAACTCATCATTTTGAAACACTGTTTATATTTAAATGACTGCTTTGAAACGGTGTGAAAGCAGCTTAAATGGGTAAAATGCTGCCCTTTTATGTCAGTAATTAGCCCCTTGGTCCTTTTTTCATGATAATGCAAAATTGTACTTCTCTGTGGGCTTACACAAATTCTGAATTATTGAAATATAAATTAATGGTGAATCTTTCTAAAGCTCTTTTCAGAATTTTTATCTGGTGGGAGTGAAATTAAAACATCCAGAATTCTAAATTAGAATGTGGCAAAGTGGAGACAGCCAGCTAGAATTTGGTGAAAGACAGGTGTTGAATAAATCTTTTCCTAGACATCCATGGGTTGGTACTAGTGTGGTGGGGTAGAGAAAGCTTTGGCGTGTTTTAGGTTGGCCAAATGAATCAGCTAATTGATGTTATTAAAGCCAGGTGGGACAATAGTAGGTTAGATGGCCTGGTTTTGATTGACCCTGAATGAGGAATCACAGACACGATGAGGTTGGGACTGGAGAGGACATCAGAAACCTCCATATGGGTCTGTTCATTTTGCAGACCCGCCAGCATGACCTGCCCTGGGTTACACCGTGAGAGACGAACCGCATGGGGATGTAGGGCAGAGCATCTGTCTCCCAATCTGTTTTCTTCCCACCCACCTCAGTTACAACTATGACTCCAGGTTGAAGTTGGGCATCTCCTATCTGACCAAGGGACAGGGTCTAAGAACAGCAGGGGCAGTGATGACAAAAGATTGTCTCTTTAAAGCAAGCTGGGCATTGAGTCAACTTTTCATTATCTCTTCAATTATTTTCTTTGTGTAGTATTAGGTTGGTGCAAAAGTAATCACGGTTTTTGCCATAATACATCTTCCGAAAGATAGTTTCCATCACCTCTCCCACCCCTGCTTAATTTCTTTATTGCTTTCTTCATACATACCAACCTGCAGAAATCATTTGTCCATAGATTGCCACATTTATTTTATGGAAATAGCCAGGGCACAGGCCAGCGGATGTGGTAGGGCAGGAGAGAATCAGCAGAGCTGGCTAACAAATGCAGTGGGTCTTTCCTTAGTTCTCTTGTTTTCGTGTGGTTAGCTTGCCCTGTCTTTCTGACCATAGCTGCAGGCACAGTGGTTATTGCCTTTGTTACTAGCTGACATTGGCTGACATTGCTGAGCTAGGTGGGCTTTCTATATAGGGTCCTGTGCTGAATAACAGTGTTTCAGTTCATCAGCCAAGATCAGTCGGTGGTCCCATAAGATTATAATGGAGCTAAAAAACTTCTTATTGCCTAGTGACATCGTAGCCATTGTGCCTTTGTAACATTGTAGCACAATTACTTTATTTTAAAAACAAATTTGGTAGCCAGGTGTGCCTCACACCTGTAATCCTAGCACTTTGGGAGGACGAGGTGGGCGGATTGCTTGAGCTCAGGAGTTTGAGACCAGCTGGTGAAACCTCGTCTCTACCAAAAATACAAAAAAATTAGCTGCACGTGGTGGCACACGCCTGTGATCGCAGCTACTCAGGAGGCTGAGGTGGGAGAATTGCTTGAGCCTGGGTGATGGAGATTGCAGTAAGCCGAGATTGTGCCACTTTATTCCATCCTAGGTGACTGAGATCCCATCTCAAAAGATAAAAATAAATAAATTCAATGTAGTCTGAGTGTATGGTATTTATAAAGTGTATGGTAGTGTAGAGTAATACCCTAGGCTTTCACATTCACTCATCACTACTGACTCACTCAGAGCAACTTCCAGTCCTGCAGGCTCCATTCATGGTGAGTGCCCTCTACAGGTTTACCGTATTTTGGCTTTTATACAGTATTTTTACTGTACCTTTTGTATATTTAGATACAACTGGTGTTATAATTACCTATAGTATTCAGCACGGTCACATGCTGTACAGGTTTGTGGCCTAGCAGCAATAGGCAATCCCATATAACCTAGGTATGTAGTAGGTGGTACCATCTAGGTCTGTGTAAGTACACTCCCTGTTCACACAATGATGAAATTGCCTAACAATGCACTTTTCAGGACCCTGTTATTTATCCCTGTTGTTAAGCTATGCATGACTGTAATCTCTTCTAATTCCCATTTAATCTTTACCATAAACCCACGAGGGAGATACTGTTAAAAATCCTCATTTTACAGGTGAGGAAGCAAGGCTAGAAATGGTTACATTGCTTGCGTGAGGCGGTGCTCCTGGTAATTGGCAGGGCCAGGATTCACACCCGGACTTCTGACTCAAGCGCCCACGCTCAAGTACTAGGCCATGAAAGGGAGTCCAGGCTCACAGGCTGATGATGCCTAAACACCAAGCGGAGGAGGGTGTGACCAAACGGGAGAGCCAGAGAGGAGACCGCGGGGGAGCTGACGGCAGAACCTCTTGGGGGCGCGGGGGTGGGGGTCTCTCTGGCCAGGCTTCACATTCATGCTTTTGATTAGTGATTGGAACCAAGGTCTGGGGACGGGCATAGAAACTTTCCAGGTTAGGATTCAGTCCCAGCGTTGCCTTTCACTGGCTCTGTGACTGGGTCAAGCCCTTTCTGCACCTGCTCTTCTTCTGTGGAAGAGGAAATAAAATGGCTAAAGGTGTTATCACAGGCCCTGGCTCCTAGAAAGCACTGTGCTGGGAGCCAGAGGTTTAACATGGGCTTCAGCCTCACAGCAGTCCTGTGAGGTAGGTGTCGTTAGCCTTAGCTGTAGATGCAGAAATGAGGCTTGGGAAGACTAGCCAGCTTGCTCTGGGGCACCTGGTGAAGGGCTGGCTGGCTGGAGGATTGGATAGGGATGGGTCCCTCCTGCCGTATTAGAAGAGCTTCCTGGACAGTTTGTTTGGAGTTTAATTTCCAAAGCCATTTTTTTAGGTGTTTTTACCAGACTGAGCTAGTGCATCTGTCCCACCGAATAGCCTAAGACTGTAATGGTCATAGAGGGTTTTGGGGCAGATCTGGTGAAGAAATGAACTGAAAATGAGCCTGCTGGCCATAGGAGGGCCTAGACCTGGACCATACCCCATCATCATTTAGACAATAAAGGGTGGTTAATTCCCTTGGAACACCAAGGACAGAGAGGGGGCTAGTTTAATGGTCAGGATCTGATTCTGCTGCAGCCAGAAGACTGAAGCCTGCCTCTGCATGGTGATCCGGGGTAAAAAAGTTCAAAGCTCAGCACACTACCCACAAGGCTTGGTGGTTTCTTTACGTGTGACTTTCTCAGCCGACTTGAAATCCACCAGCTGTCTCTTGTTCTCTGCTTGGCCCAGGTGGGAGCCCCTGATTGTCTCTTGAGGAGGAAATAAAGCAGGAGCTAAGGAGCACAACGATGTCAGGGGGATTCCGGCCTGATAGGCGTGCAGTTCCTAGATTTGGAGTCATGATAACAATCACTGACACCTGCATGGTCAGGGACGGCCTATATGGCACTTCATCGTAGGGTCTGATTTTTATCCTCACAGCAGCCTTGTGAACATTGCTGATATTTTACACACCAGGCAGCCAAGGTGTGGGGCCGTTGAATGACTTACCCAAGAGCAAACAGCAAGTAAGCAGCAGAATTAGGATGTGGACCTCTCCTGCCCTTTCTGCCACACTGTGTTCCTCGTGTCATGGAGTCCTCCCTGCAGGTCACTCGGGTAAGAGACCAAGGCTCACAGATGGGAGCTGGCTTGCCAGAGCTAGGGCTCCTCAGGACCCAGGTGATGGGCTTGCTTCTCTGACATGTGGTCCCTGACCTCTGTTTTCTCACCTGTAAGATGGGGAGCATAGCATTATTAATAGCCATGTTGTTGAGAGGATTAAAGGCGATTTTGCAAGGGAACCCTCTGTGAACAACAGATGCTGGCCCGTTAATTTCCTTGTGCATCTAGTCCCACTTTCTCAGGCGTTTAGGCTCTGCCCTGCTCTGGCTCCCTCTCTCTTCAGCCTTCCATCCTATCAGGAGACTGGAGACTCTGGAGGAAGACAGATCTTGGTTTGGTTCTAGATTTGATGCTGACTGACTGGGTTTGGGACTGAACAAATGATCTCACCTCCCTTGGTCTGGCTTCCTCATCTGTAAAACAGAGATAATAATTCTCATCTCACTTTTCATGTGAGATCTTTGTGAGGAGTCAATACAAATAATCTGTGAGGGAGCTCTCATTTACCAGAAGGCGTTAGTTAACTGGTCAAGCATAGTTCCAGAGAGTCTTACCTCCCAGTGAAGTTTAAGGTTTGTCAGTATCTGAGCACTGGGGGAATCTTTTCCTATACCCCCCTTGAAGTGCTGTAGGGTTTTGAGAATCAGTCACACGGCACACCTGTTAAATCCCTGTGTTCTTCCATGATTGCTGCCTTTCTTTGCCTTATGATTTTTTCCCTTATTGTGGCCTATAGTCCATGGAGGTTGGAAAGAGGAGTGTGCCCCTTCCCTTCCCTTTCCTCAGCATGGGGCTAGTTTCTACTCGTAGCTCAGGGCTCACCCACAGCATAGCGCTGTGTGGAAGCCTGGTGGGGGCACTGGGTGAGTGGTGCTGCAGCAGAAAGGCCTCCTGCTGAGATGCTGAGGTCAGCATTTTCAGCAGCAGGGAGCCCTGTGACTGAAAGCAGGAAGACCAAGTACAGTGTGAGGACTCTGGGGTTGGTGTTTGTGGCCACATTGATGGCTTAATGGAAGTGCGTTCCCCTCTGTGCAATGAACTAGTAGGGCCTGTGTCTTGGGGCCTGCACCTTTTGATTGCAGGCACCAGGCCCAGCATTTTATCTGTGTTGCCTGTCTGGACGACAAGCCATACGGTAGTTACTAGCATCCCCATTTTACAGGTGAGGCAGATGAAGCTAGGAGGCATGAACTAAATGACTCTTTGCTGAGGGAATAAACCCATAAGAGGACAAATGAGGTCTGTAGTCACTTCTTCACTGTTGCAGTGCTGTGCCCAGCACTGAGCGTGAGGGATGTCATGGAGAGAATGCTGAATTTGGAGTCAAGTGGCCTGGCTTTGAGTCCCTGCTCTGTAACTTTGCTTCTGTGTGACCCTCACTTTCTTCATTGGTCATAAAGCAGGAGGTAAAAATTTAAATGAGATCTGTGTGAAAGCGTTTTATAATCTACAAAGCTATATACACATGGGCAGCATCGTCCTTATGGCTGTCTGTTGAGAGAGGGCCTCGAGGAGAGGACTTGGCCTCATCTTGCTTTCTAATCCCTCACTGCAAGGCCCTGAATCCTAATTCCACTCCATCTCTCCATGATGCCAGTGCCACATCTGGGACCTATACAGAAGAGTCATACCCACCAGCACAACTATGGTGATTGTGCTTGGGAAGAAGTTGAAGTTGCAGAAAGGGGGTGGTAGAGAGGGATTGAAAGAGCCAACCAGGCCAGAGCTTGACAGGATCCTCCCTCCTTCCCTACCCTTCAGACAGGAGCTGCATCACCATTTTCTTCTTTCTTTCTTCCTTTTTTTTTTTTCTTTTTTTGAGACGGAGTCTCTCTCTGTCACCCAGGCTGGAGTGCAGTGGCAGTATCTTGGCTCACTGCAACCTCTGCCTCCCGGGTTCAAGCGATTCTTCTGCCTCAGCCTCCCGAGTAGCTGGGGCTACAGGCGTGAGCCACCATGCCCAGCTAATTTTTGTATTTTTAGTAGAGACGGGGTTTCACCATATTGGCCAGGCTGGTCTCGAACTCCTGACCTTGTGATCCACCCACCTCAGCCTCCCAAAGTGCTGGGATTACAGGCAAGAGCCACCGTGCCCGGCCATGCATCACGATTTTCAAAGGCCAGCTTCCTGACTGTTCAGTGAACTCCTTGAGATAGGTAGAGTTTACTGTGCCTGTGAAATGCAAACTGCAAATGATTCTTGCCTCATAATGGATAGGCCTGTAACCCAGCCAGCCCTCTAGGCAAGCAAATGTTATTTCCTAGTTTTAAGTGTGAGCTTAATATGTCAGTTAATTTCACATCTTCATCCTCTTCCTAAATCTGTCTTTGTTTTGTCTGATGAATAACTGAAGTAATGGATTTGGTCATACCACTAGCTGGGTAGCCACCTGAGGCCGGAGTTCTGATATGTGGGTCTTGCCTGCTTTCTCTGCACTGTGGCTTTGCACGTCGGGTGCCGAAGCTGGGGAGCTGGAATCAGCTGGTGTGTTCTCTGTAGAACTGAGAGGACTAGCACCCTGGGGTGGAAGCAGCCCTGCCATCTGAACCACAGACTTGCTTGTGTTTGATCTTACGCTGTTTTCTTACTATTTCTAATAAGAATGTGAACTCCTTGTGGGCAGGGACCCAGTGTCCCGTTTCTCTTAAATCCTCTACAGCTGCTGGCATGGGATGTTTGGTAAATAATAGACCATTTAATGAAGCATCACTCTGTCTGTACCAGGCACCCTGAGGTTGCTTTGATTGCTTTGCCTGTTTTCCTAATAGGTGTCCGGTGGTCTCTCTTTCCAACGCAGGAACAGAGTGCTGGAGGTAGAGACTGTGATTGCTTAACGCAGATATCAGAACTCGCACAACCCACACATAGGGCTCCCAACAAAGTAGTAGTTCTAGGGCCGCAACCTCTTCCCAAAGATGTTGCAACACTTGTCTTCAGAGCCAGTTTCTGCTTTTCATTTTCCTTTGCTTCTGGCTAAAAATGGGATCCTGTTGCCACTGACCTTACTCCTCAGTCTTTTCTTGAAGAAACTCTTGAGTATTTGTAAGAAAATCAAATCTATCTTCAAATAACCAAGTTTTCTTATCTTTGAGAATCTTGAGTGCAATGTGTCATGGGCTCTGAAGAAGGTCTTACGCTGACATTTTTTAAAACACTCTGAGGAATGGCAATATCAGAATTACGTGTCCAGCTTCCCAAGCTTACTACTTTGAAGGAACACATATTTACACAATTCTGATGTGTTTATTAAACAAACAGCTTTACCACTTCGCAGTCACGCTTCTCTGAGTCTGCAGTCTCGTCTGGCCTGACTTTCTCCTTGTGCCAAGAATTCCTTCACCTTTTCTCTTTAGCCTTTGGCCCCAGGAAAATGGGAAAGTAAGATGTTTTACTCCTGGCCAATGCCTGATTTTTAAAAGCCTTCCTCACTCCCTGGCAAGGCACATTTTCCTGTTACCTCAGAGTAAAGAGACTCCATTCTGGGGTTCTGCATAGTGATGCTACATACCTGACCCTTGCTAGGGTTTGAGGGTCCTTGGGAACTGATGCAATCGTAGAAGTCACAGCTGTCGTTCAGGTTATTTACAGAAGTAGACAGAATTACTTCACTTGCCAGCAGGGCATCTTGAGCTTGACTCAGAAGAATATGTAAGTTTCTGCTTTTTTTTTCTTGCCTGTTTCAAAAACGCATTTTTGATACCAGGAAAGTTAGACAATTTAATCTTATCTGTAGCAGAGGGAGCTTCATCCTTGCTGTGGGAAGCTATGCGAGACGACAAAGACTGTTGCAGAAAGAGGCCTCTTGCTTATAATTGAAGCGTCTTTGACCTGAGTCAGTGTTCTGCAGCCAGGATCAGATAATCAACACTGGTCACTAGCACCTGGCGTTGGAACCTGGGGGCAAAGAATAACAGAATTAATTGGTTTCCAGTAAGTAGTAGGGATCATGGCATGTTCATACTTTTTAAAAGAAGCCTTATTGAGATTGAGATATAATTCACACACCCTATACTTAACTAATTTAAATCATACAATTCAGTGTTTTTTACTGTATTCACCATTAAGCAACCATCATCAAAATCAACTTTAGAACATTTTCATCACCCAGAGAAACCCCATACCTATTAGCAATCACCCCATTTTCCATTCTATTCCCCCTCCAGCCCCAGCCCTAGGCAACTACTAATGTGCTTTCTGTCTGTGGATTTACCTATTCTGAATATTTCATATAAACAGGATCATACAATATGTGGCCTTTTTGCCTGGCTTAGCATAATGTTTTCAAGGTTGATTCATACTATGGTGTGTATCACTACTTCATTCCTTTTTATGGTAAAATAATCTTCCATTATAGGGACATACCACATTTATTTATTTCTTCATCAACTGATGAACATTTGAGTGTTTTCCCCTTTTTGGCTATTATGAATAATGTTGCTGTGATCGTTCACGTGCAAGTTTTTTGTGAACTTAAGTTTTCAGTTCTCTTGGCTATATTCCTGGGAGTGGAATTGCTAGGTCGTATGGTAACTTTCACATTTCAAGGGACTGCCAAGCTGTTTGCCAAAGCAGCTGCACCATTTTACATTACCACCAGCAACATGGGAGATTCCAATTTCTGTACGTCTTTGCTAACACTTGTTATTGTCTATCTTTTTAATTATACCCGTCATAGTGCATATGAAGTGGTATCTCGTTGTAGTTTTGATTTGCATTTCCCTGATGACTAATGATAGTGAGCATCTTTTCATGTGCTTATTAGCCGTTTGTATCAAATCATTTGCTCATTTTTAAATTGAATTTTTAAAATTATTGGTTTGTGGCAGGGCATGGTGGCTCATGCCTGTAATCCCAGCACTTTGGGAGGCCAAGGCGGGTCGGTCACCTGAGGCCAGGAGTTCGAGACCAGCCTGGCCAGCATGGTGAAACCCTGTCTCTACTAAAAATACAAAAAATAGTCAGACATGGTGGCAGGCACCTGTAGTCCCAGCTACTTGGGAGCCTGAGGCCAGAAAATCGCTTGAACCCGGGAGGCGGAGGTTGCAGTGAGCCTGGATCACGCCACTGCACTCTAGCCTGGGCAACAGAGTGAGACTCAATCTCCAAAAAAAAAAAATTATTGGTTTATAAGACTTCTTTATATATTCTGTATACCAGTTCCTTTTTGGATGTATGATTTGCAAACATTTTCTTTCTTTCTTTTTTTCTTTCTTTCTTTCTTTCTTTCTCCTTTCCTCCCTCCCTTTCTCTTCTTTTTTCTTTTCTTTTTCTTTCTTTCTTCTTTTTTTCTTTCTTTCCTTTTTTCCTCTCTCTCTTTCTCTCTTTCCCTATTTCTTTCTTTTTTTCTTCAGACTTTTGCCCTGCTGGCCATACTGGAGTACAGTGGTATGATCATAGCTCACTGCAACTTTGAACTCCTGGGCTCAAGCAATCCTCCTGCCTCAGCTTCCTGAGTAGCTAGGATTACAGGTGTATGCCACCCAACCTGTGCTAATTTTTAAAAATTTTTGTAGAGATGGGGGTCCTGCTACATTGCCCAAACTGGTCTTGAAATCCTGGCCTCAAGCGATTCCCTGCCTCAGCTTCCTAAAGCATTGGCATTCCAGGCATGAACTACTCACTGCTGGCCTCTTCAATTTCTTGATGGTATCCTTCAAGCAGAAAAGTTTTTACTTTTGATGATGTGTAATATACATTGTTAGAAGGCCATAGCTGGATTGAGTCTTCAAGGTTGCCTGTTCCAACTCCCTTGTCGGAGTGATGGGAGGCACTGTGATCAGAGAGGAGGGGCCTTGCTGAGGGTCACAGACCCACAAAACCAGGACTGGAGTATAAGTCTCTGGACTTTCACCTTGGGACATTCTCAGTTTCCACCTCACTGTTTCTGAGGGTTGAAAGGTTTGGGTATTTATGTAGGGAAAGATAATTGGTAGGCTCTGAAGCACACAGACGTCTCATTTCCCTTGAAGCACGCAGACGTCACACTCAGCTCTGCTTATAAGTGAGACCTGTGGTACCTTCCCTTAGTTCATTTGTTTTTCAATAAGGAAGAGTCATGTTAGAAATTTGGTCCTTTCTGGCCGGGCGCGGTGGCTCACGTCTGTAATCTCAGCACTTTGGGAGGCCGAGGCGGGCGGATCACGAGGTCAGGAGATCTAGACCATCCTGGCTAACATGGTGAAACCCCGTCTCTACCAAAAATACAAAAAATTAACCGGGCGAGGTGGCGGGCGCCTGTAGTCCCAGCTACTCTGGAGGCTGAGGCAGGAGAATGGCGTGAACCCTAGGGGGCGGAGCCTGCAGTGAGCCGAGATCACGCCACTGCACTCCAGCCTGTGCGACAGCGAGACTCCATCTCAAAAAAAAAAAAAAAAAAAAAGACATTTGGTCCTTTTTTCCAGAAGGTACACTATATAGCCTGGAGCCACACTGTCCAAAATGGTAGTCACTGGCCACATGTCATTATAAGAACTTAAACTAATTAAAATTAAATGAAATTTAAGATTCTCAGTGATAAAGCTATATTTTGGCTAAGTATTGTGACTTATGCCCATAATCCTAGCATTTTGAGAGGCTGAGGCAGGATTGCTTGAGGCCATGAGTTGGAGAACAGCCTGGAAAACATAGTGAGACCCCATCTCTACCAAAAAAAAAAAAAAAAAAAAAAAAAAAAGAAATTAGCCAGGCATGGTGGTGTGTGCTTGTAGTCCTAGCTAGCTACCCAGGAGGCTGAGGTGGGAGGATTGCTTTGGCCTAGGAGTTCAAAGTTGCAGTGATTTGTGATCATGCCACTGCACTCTAGCCTGAGTGACAGAGCGAGAAGCTGGGAAAAAAAAAGCCATATTTCCATTGTTCTTTATTTACATATGGCCACCGTATTAGAAGACATATGGGTTGTTTCCACGATTGCAGCACATCCTGTTGGGCAGCACTGGCTGTACCCACTGGCATTCCGTCCACTCCTGACCCAGTGGTGCCCTGGACACATAGCTGTGATCTGTCTTCTGTGGGTCCCTCATCTACCTGCTGCCCAGGCTTCTTCTTTATGTAGTTGCCTCTGGGCTTCCTAGCAAGCCCCCTACCCAGACTAGATGGTCTGTGGGCCCTGCAGGCAGAGACACTTCTGCATAGTTTTTGGATGTGGTTGCCAGTATAAAGGCTAGTGCCTTTCCTCACCTCAGCCAATAGGTGTGACTTGCAGAAATAGGGCTGAAAGATGCTTGCAAGAAGTTAGTTCTTTCTTGGAGAGGTTAGCTCCTAAAAGTGAATGCTGAATGAGTGGATGAATTGATCTACTCTTTGGACTAGGGGAAGATGTTGAAGAACTTTTTATCGAAAATTTTATTGATATGTAATAATTGTACATATGTATGGGGTACATGTGCTATTTTGATACATGCCTATAAGGTGTAATGATCATAGTGGGTAATTAGGGTATCCGCCACCTCAAACACTATTTCTTTGTGTTGGGAACATTTCAAAATCTTTGATTTTGAAATATACAATAAATTATTAACTATTAGTCACCCTACTGTGCTATCAAACACTAGAGCTTATTTCTTCGATCTAACTGTATGTTTGTACCCATTAACCAACCTCTCTTCATCCCCCTCCAGCCCCTCTTCTCAGCCTCTGGTAACTATTATTCTACTCTCTATCTCCATGAGATCAGCTTTTTTAGTTCCCACATAAGAGTGAGAACATGCGATATTTGTCTTTCTGTGCCTGGCTTATTTCACTTACCGTGATGGAAGTTGGAGTACTCTCGAGTTTAGTTCTTTTGGCTGCATTGGTTGGTGGCCTTTTGGTGGGTACTTCCTTTTAGAGGCAGTCAGTTCCAAGAATTTGCAAGATGCTGAGTGAAGTGGGGCAAGAGGCAGGAGTTGGAACACTGGGTGTTCTGAGACAGTGACATGAGGGAGATGGGTGTAGTCCTGCTGGGTGCCCTGTGTGGAGGTTCCCTTTATTTCAGGTTCCTGTAACCCTGAGGGCCATCTGAGCCATCAATCCAAGGTCAACAGGCTATGGAAAAAATCTCAAAACTGCTCTATGTAAAAGGATGTTTTACCCACATCTTAATGATGGGAGATCCCGTGGTTTGGACCAAGCTAGGATATTATAGACCAGAAATAATCTGGGGACTATCTCAGACACGAGAAAGGATTGACCTAGAATCATAGCAAATTCACGGTGGCACAACTGAGACTGGCATCCAGGGCCTCTGGCGCTTTGCCATAGGCACATTCCAAGTGCGGTGGTGTATGTCTTCATTTACACAAGGACAGGTACTTCATACACACAAGCAAGCAAAGCAACTTCTTGGAGACATTGCCCAGGCTTAGATTTTAATTTATTTAACCCACGTTAGGCACTCAGTCCTGCCTTCAGGCCCCCCTTTACCACTGTCATAATTAGAAGGTATTAAGAAACCTTTCAATTACGGCAAGATCACCAGGGTTCTCATTTCTTTTTCTTATCTCCAGCCTATCTCTAGAATCTATTTTTTGCAGGGAGGACCGTCCTTGACTTTAAAGAAAGCATTCAGAAACAAAGAGACTTGTTATTTTTGAGGTCAGCCTCCTCCACCAGACTCTGAGAGCCTTGAGGGCAAGGACAGTGTTGTCTCTTATCACTACTCAAGGACTGGTGCAGAGTGTTCATTTGGTGAATATCTGTAAAATTCTCATTTTTAGGAGAACTCCCTTTTGCTGGGCTTCTCAGGTATGAGGTCCCTTTTCCCTATGGTCCTGAAACTTTATCAATTCCAATTTAGAAGTAGTGACCTGAAGAAATGGAATAATTCTTCTGTCCATGGTGAGGGGAGGACAGGGGGAAGGTGCTCATTTTGCCTTTGAACTTGGTAAGAGCAGAGAACAGTCAGGTTTGTGCTGAGAATGTAAGGGTTACTTTTTTCCTGAATTGGGCAGTGGGTGGATGGAGCCCAACAGGACATCCTGGGAAGGATTCCCAGAGCAGGGAGAGGGCAAGCACAGAATTGTGGAAGGAATTCCGTGCCATAAACACAGAATATCTTATTTAACAGTGGACCTTTTTTGCTCTCTTCTTTAGAGGTGGAAAACAGTTCTTTCCAAAGACAAGCTTAATAATGACTGCTGTGCCAACACACAAAACTACAAGATACATTTAGGCATCAGTTTAGCACCAGAAATGCAGTTTACAAAAGATTTGCATGAAAATCTTAAAAACAGGTTGAAAATGTCCTAGGCTCAGCTAGTGTACTTTTAAGTTATTAGGAACAGGGCTCTAGGGATGAGATGATGGAGCAGGGATGTGACATAGGTCAGGGTACATGTGTACCTGGCCGTTGAAGCCTCTTTTGGGGTTCATTTTAATTAATTTATTGTTCAGCTTTTACCATGGGCCTAAGTTTCTCTGGTTGGAGCAGAGTAAGTTTTCAGGCTGAATTTCTTGGATCGTTGCCTTTGTTTTCTTTTTCACATAGCCTGTGGATGTCTGGCCTTTTCAGCCAAGGAAATAAAATTGAAATGGTTTTAAACACTCACTCACTTGAGCCGTGAATTTCAACCATGTATTAATTTGCTTACTTTTGGATTTTCAAATCTTCTGAGAAGCAATGAAATGACACAGGGGCAGGCCGCTAGGGTGCTTTGGAGGTTCTGCGTGGCCTGGAGCAGTGGGGAGAGGCTCGGGAGAATGGAACTGTGCCCTCCCACTCATGCTACCCACACAGCAGCCTCCTCCCTCGCTCCCTCCTTCATGTATGTGTGTTTGAGGTTCTGCTTAGCACTTTATTTGGGGAAAATAAGTTTTCTGAAAACGTATTTTGTAGGCAATAGAGGAGAGATTGGTGTATGTCTTATCCTTACTCCAGTTGGCAAGGACTCTGGGCCGAATATTTAGGGCTTGGCTCTTGTTCCCTCTACCTAGGTAGATTATGTAGTGAGGTCTCACTTGCCTTTAACTCATAGTTATTGCTTAGCTCTTAGGAGCAGTAGAAGTAAAAATCCTGGTATCGTAAATAAGCACAATCCTTGTAATAAGTGATTTCTGTGTATTATTGGTAGCTTGAAAAATATTAAGTGTTACCTCCATTTTTTAAATATGAAATAAGGGGCTAGATCAGGACACGAACTCATTCCTGTTGTCTTTCAGAGCTATTTTACTAAGGAGGAGACGATCCAGCGGTGAAGAGTAGGTAGCAGCATGTCAAACCTGGTAGCTTTGCAGTAGGGGAGGTGGGCAGTACAATGGGAATAAGCTAGAACTAATAATTCAGTGATCAGTATGGGGCCTTGCAGGTTTTGTTATTTTCTGCTTGGGTGTAGGTTTTGCTTTGCAAAGTCTGAAGGTGACCTATTTAATTCCCATATATTTGGAGCTCTCAGGATGTGCCAAGGATCAGCCCAATTCTCTGAACGTTAACTGAGGGAGTCAGGAGTCCTTCCTGACCTCAAGAAGCTCACAGTTCAGTTGGGGATAGATGGCCTTGAGCTTGTGTTTTAGAGCTCCTCTGGTCCCAGGTAGCGAGCTCAAACCCAGCACAGACTAGATTAAGCCAAAGAGGAATTTATTGGCTCACATCACTGGCCAGTCCAGGGATAAACTGGAGTCAGCTCAGGCGCTCAGATGATGTCACCAGGATCTGGTTTCTCTCTCTACAGCCTGGCTCCACTTCCTGTGTGTTGATTCCATTCTCAAGAATTCTCAGACACGACCTCCCTTTGTAATTGCAGGATGGCTGCCAACAGTTTCTAGGCCTACGCCTTTCCACCTTCCAGCAAAAGAGAGCGTGAGAGTCTTTGTCCCAGTCCTTCCAGATGGAGTCTTGTTTCTTCCCATTGTCTCAGACAGGGTCACGCGCACATCCGGAACCAGTTGCAAGGCCAGGGACATGTGCAGCACTGCTGACGTGGGGCCAGGTCATGTGCGTCACCCCTCGACCTGGGGAGGAGCCAACTCTACCCTAAGTTCCTGGGCTAAGAATGGAAAGAGTCAAGTATTGGTTATTGGGGAAAGGTAATGATGTAGGCTTGAACTCTGGCCTGACCCATTGTCAGGACAGCCTGAACTTGGGGCTGTATTCCCACCTGACATAGCCTTAAGTCAGAATTTATTCCAGTATGAGTACAGCATCTTGTTACCATGTGGTTTTAGCTGCACTGTGGATTTAGACAAATCTTGTCTTCCCTGAGAACATTGTCCTTCCTAGAGGTGGGGTGGAAAACTTATTTCAGGTAAGCATTCGGACCTCGACCCTAACCTTCATGGTGATTACTGTTCGAGGTTTTTCAAACACATAGTGAATAAGGACAGCTGGTGCAATGGCATGCCCTCCAATTGGCTACGTTACACAGATAAACATGTCTTAATCTTTCTGAGGTTTTGTATAGAAGAGTGGAGAATTGTACCAACTTTTGTCCCCCCAGTTGTACATCTTGACTTTGTTACCAAGCCTGGATTCCTCATCTGTAAAATAGTAATCCCCTCAGAGTTGCTATGAGAAATAAATGAAGTGATTTAAGTAAGGCATGGCACCTGGAACATAGTACATCGTGCGTAAGAAGCAGCTATTGTTATTATCTCTTAATTTGTCAAATGAGCAGGGCGTATTGCCAGATAAGCTCTTTAAAGTTTTAGTGTTCACATTCTATAAATCTAGGGAAATCTTTCCTCCACTGCCCACCCACACTTGGATTTTGAGAACTGCATCTTCATTGAGGGTAACGTGTGAGAAAGCTCTCAAACGTTATAGCCCTCGCAGAGCGTATAGTACTTCATAATTCGCTCAGTACTTTCGTGTCCATTCTCTCATTCAATCCTAGAACGATCTATGATGAAACAAAGCAGGTGTCACAATTCCTGTTTTATAGATCAGGAAACTTAGGGCTTAGAGAGATCAAATGACTTACCCAAGGGCATAGTGGCTGGAAAGTTGCAGGGCAAGGCCTATTGCCAGAATCTTCTCAGATATCCCATGTCTGTTGGAGCATTCTGCTACTCCAGTGTGGATTTGCCCTTCTGATGGATTTGACTGGAGAACTATATTGGGTAGTTCATCAAAATAAGAAGCCTTGAGTTCATATAGTGAAAAATAAGATCACCTTTTCCCTTTGTTCATTGGCTTGATTTATTAGGATTGTATTCTCAAACCTTTCCTGCTATTAAAGGAAATGACCTTAGTTTGTGTTGCATGAAATAGCATTAAGTCAAGTTTACAGCATTTCAAAGTTATGGTCAGTAGCTTTCCAATTAGAACCTGAAAAGCTTACCTAGCCAAGGTTTAAGTCGTTGATCTTGGAAAAGGTAAAGACTTCTCCGGGAGGTTGGGCTGCTGTGAATGACAGCTAGACCCTCAGTTCTTGGTCTGTGAACACGTGGCCCATTTCTTCCTATCCATGCCCCTCCATAAAGCTTTGTGCGCTGGTAGTATTTATAGTACTGGATGATAATTATGGCATTAATTATTTGAAATAAATGGAGTGTGCCCAGTAGCCAATAGACCATTGTTAGAGTATTATTCATATTTTTATAGGTCTTTTGGATAGCATTCTATTTCAAGACATTTGAAAATGTAGACCAGATTAGTCAAAAGCATTGTACATGATCTGTCCATGAGTGTAGGCTCTCATTAGAACTTCTGGAATCATTCTGAGATATACCCAGCTAGATAATACTAAGTCATACCAATTAAAAGAAAAGACTTGAGTTTGAATTATAGAATGTTGGAGAGAAATCTAGTTTTACTTTTAATATTGAAGTCAAATTTTGATTTTTCTTTTATGGTTAATATTACCTGGGTCCTAAGAAAGATTGCAAACATATTTTCTTACCTTTTTTTTTTTTTTTCGTAGAAGCTTTATATGATGTTAGCTTTTGCATTTAGGTCTGTGGTCCATTTCAAATTAATTTCTTTTCTATGGTATGAGGTTGGAGTTAAGAGGTTAATTCCACCCACCTCCCCTGTGGGTATCCAGTTGCTCCAGCAACATATGTTCAAAATGCTTTCCTGTCCTCATTGAATTGCTTTGGTACCTTTGTTGAAAATCAATGGATCACATAAATTTGGTTCTGTTTCTAGGGTCTCTGTTCTGTTCCATTGACACATTTGTCTTTATGCTATTTCTGTACTGTTATTATTACTGATGCTTTAAGTCTAAACATTGGATTATATAAGTTCTTCAATTTTTGTTCTCCACCCCTCACTACAAGATTGTATTGGCTGTTCTAGGTCCTTTGCATTTCTGTCTAAATTTTAGAATTAACTTGCCAATTTCTATAAAACAGCCTCCTGGAGTTTTGATTGAGATGACGTCGAATCTATAGGTCAATTTGGGGAGAAGGATAGCTTAAGAACATGGAGTCTTCAAATCACTGAGTATGATGTATCTCTTTCGATATTCTCTAATTTTTCTCAGCAATGTTCTTAGTGTAGAGGTCTTACATGTATTTTATTTATCCCTAATTTTTATATTATTTTTGATTTTATTGCACATAGAATTTTAAAAAGAATCTTCTAGTTGTTTATTACTAGTATATGGAAACATGCTTGATTTTTGTATCTGTTGCCTTGTACATGCCACCGTGTCACATTTACTTATTACTTCCAGTAGTTTTTGAAGATTCTTTAGAATTTTCTATGAACACAATTATTTTGTGAATAAAGACAGTTTTGTTTCTTCCATTCTAATACTTATTTATGTATATATGTATGTATGTGCAGTATAGAATAGAAATGGTAAGAGTGTAGACATTCTTGCCTTCTTCTTGAACTCAGAAAGTGTTTATTCTTTCATCATTGAGTACAGTGTTAGTTGGAGGTTCTGTATAGGTGTCCTTTATTGGTTGAGGAAGTTTCCTTCTGTTTCTATTTTCTTGAGAGTTTTTGTTATGAAAGGGTGTCGAATTTTGTCAAATGTCTTTTCTACATGTATTGAGATAATCATATGGTTTTTCTCCTTTATTTTATTGTGGTAAATTCCATTGAATTTTGCATGTTAAACCAATTTTGCATTCCCAGGACACACCTCACTTGGTCCTAATATATTATCCTTTTTATATATTGAGGGATTTGATTTTCTAGTATTTCAGCATAGGCTTTTTACATGTATGTTCTTGAGGGATATCGGGTCTGTACATTTTCTTTGTAATGTCCCTGTCTGGTTTTGGTGTCTGGGTTGTGCTGGACCCATAATGTGAGAAATAGTGTGGTACCAGTTGCTCTGTCATGACCAGCAGCAGAAGTCTAGTTTTCTTTAAGTGTGTAGAGTGATGACTGTTAGGTAAAGAGTTAGAATTATTTTAATGATCAGCCAATAGTCTCTGCTAAGTAATATGAGGTATCTATGAAATGGCATAACTGTTGTGTATGAAGCAGTGCATCAGAGAGGCTGGGAAATACTTTAAGTGGGTTGAGCAACTCATACCATTCCTTATGCTAAAATTGCACTTATATTTTATTAGCAAAATTTCTTTTATCACTGAGGGAATGAATTATCTATCTGATTGCCAGTCATAATTTATGGAGTTATCAGTTAATAAAGTTTTATTGTATGTTAATATGAGATTCATTTTTTTCCTTTCTCCCCTCTTTGGGTTGTATTTCTTCCAAATAAGAGCTTAAATTCATGGGTCAGCTAGTCCAGCATCTGTTGAGTTATCTTGCATAAATTTGGCTACTTGGCCTCAGATAAGAATTTTTTTTTAATCTGTATTGGTGGCATTGTTGGTTGCTGATACTGCTGTGGTTTGTTTTTGCGAGACTTCTGTTTAAAAGAAAGGTTATAAATTCAGTGTAACTCAGAGCAGAGGTAAAGTATAGAATGGAATTATAAGAAAACGAAGCATCAATTTCGGTGAAGTAGAAATCATTTATTAAATAAGCAGTGGGTGACAGGGAATTGGGAGTAACCATCCTGGTTCCCATAGTGATGGTGCATCCAGGAAAAATACAGGGAAAAAGGGAATCATTATGGAAGAGTTTTGGGTGTGTGTTGTCATGCTTTAGGAAACTTGCCAATTTCTACACCTCTGTCTTCAGATTGTCGTGTTTAGACACACATCCCACACAAAGTGCTCAGCAGTACTTCTTGTGCTTGTCTTTATCCCCTGGAATCTAGAGGATGGCACCTCTGGGGGAGTTATTGTCTCACATGATTTAGAAAGACCTCCACTATTTTCTTTCCAAGAGTCCAAGGAAGGTGGGTGAGTTGTGGGCCAAGCCGGGCACCTATAAGCAGGGACCTACAACACTGCTTGAAGTACCTGGTGACTTCTGATTGACAGGCTTCCCCTCCCCACTGTTGTCACCACTTCCATGGGTGGTGGGTGGCATTGCACGATGCCCATGGGGTGGTGTGCATGTTCTTCAATGCCACCTGCCCTGCCTCAGTGCTGCCTCCTGTAACAGTCTCATTTGTTTCTCTGGAGTGTCCTTATCAAAAAGGTCTTGGGGACCATTTGCCTAAAATGTTCCCCAGCATGAAATGTACCCTACACTTGCTCTGTACCCATGCACATCCTCCTTTTTTTTTTTTTTTTTTTGAGACAAGGTCTTGCTCTGTTGCCCGGGCTGGAGTGCAGTGGCACAATCACTGCTCACTGCAGCCTTGACTCCTGGGCTGAAGCAATCCTCCTACCTCAGCCTCCCGAGTAGCTGGGACTATGAGAGTCCCACCATGCCCAGCTAATTTAAATTTTTTTTTTTTTGTAGAGGTGAGGGTCTCAGTATGTTGCTTAGGCTGGTCTTGAACTCCTGGCCTCAAGCAGTCCTCTCGCCTCAGCCTCCCACTGGGATTATAGGCATGAGCCACTGTGCCCAGCCTCCTCCTCATTTTTGTAGACATATCAAGTCTGGCCTCCTTCAGGAAGCCTTCCCTAACTAACTAATCAAGCTCCCCGTGTTTCTTTCCTTTAGGATCTGTTTTTTGGATGTGTATGGTTTAATATACCTTAAGAATAATGCGTTTGGAATTGTAATTGAGAAGACAGGGTTTACGTTAGCAGATAGATAGTCTAACTCTGATTTTTAGAAAAGTGATACAGAATAGAGACTTAAAAAAAACGACATTCTCATGTAGGTTTTGGGTATTTGGAGACAGGAGTAAAAACATGTCTTTAAGCCACACAATGGGAAGTGAAGTGTTTGCAACAACCAGAACATTTAAGTTATAAAGTGTCAGAGCAGATACTTTAGGCTAAAAGAAACAAAGTTAAATGATTTGGTGGGGGCTTGATTTCTCTGGCTTGACCCCCCTGGATTATTGGCTGTTTCCTTCACTTCCAGACTGTCTGGTAAGATTTTTCTACAGAGGTACCTTCTTATTAATGAATTCTTCCCATCACACCCACTCTGTTTGAATTTCTGAATTACCTTCTCCTTTTGGTTTCTGTATCTCAACTTTCTTCTTATTGAGGCTTCTGACAGTTTCTTTGAGGGTATTGCTATCAGAGTCAGGCATGAGGACAAGATTCCAGGCTGTGTAATCTTGAGCAAATCAATCTTGCTGGTCTACTTTTTTTCTTAAAAGAACAAGGAATCTGTCTTGCAGGGTGGTTAGAATTTGAGACAATGTATGTTGCATGCCCGGCAGGTGGCAGGTAGCTAATAACAGGTGTGTGCTTGCTCTACACCAGGGGTCCCCTCGGGCTTTGGTCTTTGCATATCATAGATGCTCAGTAAGTGCTCTCCCAAAGGATTACTGACATTACAGGTAGGGTAATGTTTATAGCCAAGGGGAGGTGAGTGTCATCAGGCCCAGGTTTGTATGCCTGTGTCTACTGAATTGTCGCAAAGTTATGTTTCATCCTATCAAGTTGTATTTACAGAAGACTAGTCCTGTTATAACAAAGCTCATTGAAACAACACCCAGGAAGTAGACCACAAGAAGTCAGTGGGTATCTTACTCTGTCCTGCACGGGGATCTGGAAGTGAATAAGGGAGAGAGAAAATGTGGAGTGCAGAGGATGCTGCCTGGAGGTGAGACTTTAACTACATGATTATTCTCAGTTATGGAGCAACGGCTTTGTTCCAGGCATTGTCTCCAATAGTCACAATCACACCATAGGGCTGATGTTTTTTTCTATCCCACTGAGGTGTAAACAGAGGCCCCAAGAGGTTGCATCTGGAGGTGCGTGAGCAAAATTTGGAGAGAGGTACCAAGTGGGCACTTCACAACAGGGGAAGAGAATGAAGAGATGGATAAAGATAAGTGCGAAGCACTTTTTGGTGGTACTGGAACTTTAATCATGTCTCTTGATTTTTAAGAAAAGTGGCCTATTGACTAGAATTTGAGACTTTCGTTATATTGTTCAGTTGGCTTTTGCATGTATATTGCTTTTATGTTTTTGATGCGTTTCTTTGAAAACGCTTTAAATTAGTTGGATTTTATGTTGTTCTTAAGTTTGATGAGGTAGACACTTTTTTAGCTGGGAGGAATAGAGAGGCAGTGAATGTGTTAACAGAACACAGCAACCTCAGACTCCAGCCCCCACTCTCCTGTTATCCAGAGGTGTGACATTGAGCCTGATGCATGACGTCTTGGCAGCAGAGGTGCTGGTGCTCTGTCAGGCTCCGGGACCCCTGACTGAACATGCCTAGGGTCATGAGGAGGTTTTTGTTCCTGTAACGTTGGCCACAACTGCACAGCCAGCGGGCGAGGATGGCTGAGATACAAACTGAGAATTTTGCACTTCGACCTGTGCTCTTTGCTAGATCAAACTTCTTTTGATGTCTTAGCCATGCCCCCTCTGAGATATCTCTCTCCAAGTTATTAATATATCTGTGTTTCCCATCATGTTTCCCCTTTTGTCTTTGCTTCAAAGAAGCTCAGAGCTAAATTTATTGCTTGATTATAGTTGCTGGATTGGCCAAGGTTTAAAATTTATGTTTTTTAACTTTTTTATGTGATTCCCTCCCCATTTTCAGTTTGATAGTCTTATTGTTTATTGTATAGCACCTTAAATCCATTTGAGAAGTAGATCGGGTCCACTTTTAAAAATCGCGTATGTGGGAGGAGGGCCATTAGGCAAATGGGACAGAGATTGGGGTGACTTTGGCCGAAAAAGTTTGGGTTAGATTTTTGTATTCTCTTGTGTTATGTTATTCTCTATCAGATGGTCTTTGCAGCTCATTTTTCTGTCTTCTCCTGTGTGGTCAGAATCAGGGGAGAGTTTTGCTTTATAAAAATGATTTGTTTTCCTGATAGAACAGTACTGGTGGGTAACATTCAGTTCTGACGTTGTAGGCAGACCTGGGATTCCTGGAGGGTGCAGGGACCGCAGCACTCGCTCTTCTTTGTGACAGGCCTGAGGCAGCTTCCCTGGGGTCCCCAGCCTGCCTCCTCCATGGCTGCTATGGCCGTGGGCGCTGAGCACGTGCAGCTGCTGCCTGATGCTCCTGAACAGGGAAGGATAGATTTTGGGCATAGTTACTAGGTGTCACTGCCTCCTTTTTTCAGCCTGGCTTTTACAAGTAGTTTTAATTTACTTGACAAACACTTATTTGGCATTTCCTTCAATACGCTGGGTACTGAGATGGTTACTGCATTTTTTGGCATTTAACGGGGATAATAGCATCATCGTTAATAATTATAAATATGATCGATCCATCATATAGACAATACATTTCAGAAGAAGAATATTAAAAAGACTCATAGTAGTGGGTGTATGCAGCTGTAGTAGAGGAGCTGAAGCCACTGAATTACCCCGGGATTCAAGGTCGGGAGCAGCATTCCCATCTCTAGGTTGTGTTCTTGTGTGGGAGGGCCTCCTTGGATACCTCTTGACAGTAATTCCAGGTACTTGAGCTCACAAAGAAAGTGCCTGGGGCCCTCAGCCCTTTGGTGTGGCTCCCAGGGACGCCTGAGTTATTTCCAGAAGTGGTGTGGTGGGTAGAGTGAGGGCCGGCCTCACCTCCCCGCCCCTCTCACCCGTGTGGCTTTTCCTTTCTGTAATTCAACTGATTGCTTTTCCTTCCAAATTGCTGGCTTAAGCTTTATCTTATCTAATTGTATCTCCTCCAGCCTTGTACATCCAGAGCATCATTAGGGCCTGTGCCCATTCTGTCCGTCTCACTTCTCCTGGTCTCCCTCCACGTCCTGAGGGGATAGTGACGGAGTCTGCATAACCTCTGCATCTTCCTGCCTGGGAGGGCAGCTAGGGTGGTGCCTGCAGCCTCTGGAACCTCTCCATTCTGTGTGCCCCTCAACCTCATGGACATACTGGCGTTTCAGGACCTGGCCCTGCTTTCTCTGTCCCCATCTCTCTCTGCCCACTGGTTTCTGTGACCCACGCCCTTCCCACCCCATTCTGCCCCTTTTCCTCACTTGCTTTTCTTACCTTCTGTCACATTCACATGCTCACTATTTCTTTTTACTCCAAGCATCTGTTCCTCTAAATCATGAACTGCAGTTGGCATAATTAAATATGTAATGTGTTTATTTTAATATCAATATGTCTTTTCATACACATATTAGTAAGAGACTTGGCTGTCAGCGCCGGGCCAGATCACCATTTGCAGATGTCCACTCATGCCAGCTCCCCCGCGGGACGTTTCTTATGCACCTCATCAGTTCTCTTTCTCCTTGTCTCTCTTTCTCTCTCTGTGTCTCTTTGTTCTGTGTACATCTCTCTGTATGTCCCTGGCTTCTTCTCTAACACAAATTGCTTCAATAGGCCGGCACCTTTTCCTCTCTGTAAACCCCAGTTTGTAGGTATACACAGGCACCCAGGCAAGGGTAGAGGAACCAAAAAGTGCTTGTTCACGCTTGCTCACACAAGGACCAGTAGAGACCTAGAGCTGCATGCCACGTCTTTATTATCCTTGCTGCTAGCTCCTCTGGTACAGCAGCACTGTGACAGCTTGGAATTTGAGCCTGGGCACTCTCCCCTGAGTGCATTGGTGATGTGCAGGCAGGCAGGAGCAATCACAGCCTCCCCTTGCCTGTGGGTCCCAAGTGATCCCCCTCCCCGAATGGATGTAGGGAAGCCAGTCCATCTGTGAGGTATCTGGAGAGGAGTGACAGGAAACAGAGGATCCAGTATTAGAATAGATTACATGGTATGTGCTTGTCACTTCCGTTTAAAGGTAAACACAAATCTGTCTTTGGCTTAGAATTCTAGCCTCCTGACCTGGGGGTGAATATTGACTGGCAGAGTTTACCTCCCATGTAGAAAAGGGTTGCATGCCAGGGTTATAAATTAGAGCTCTGCATTGGATGGATCTTCTTAATGTTTTCTGTGGAGTAGAATTAGAACATGCTGTTTCTTTTGAGGTTACAAAAAGCAAACAAGGATCCCTTTCCTCCCAGACTAGTGGGAAGTAGACTAATTACTTGAAATCCTGTTTTATCAGCCATAAAACTGAGATGAAAGCTGGGGCAGTTATGAAGATCCTGATATATCCTAGACCACAAATTTCTATTCCTTTTCTGGAAGAGAAAAACTGCATTTTAGGTTTAGATAATTTGGTCAAATTTTTTAGGCTATCAGATGCAAAGATTAAGTTTCTAGAGTCTTGAATTTTAGCACAAAGATAGCATCACTTAACCTTCCCGAGTTAAAATTCCTGCCTTCTAGGTGGTGGGGAAGATCAAACGAGCTGCGGATGCCAGCATACTTAATATGTGTTCAGTAGATATTAGTGACAGATTCAGTGGATATGACTGCTGAAGGCCTGGGTGGCTCTTCTGGGCTTGTTGGTTGGTTTCGTTATAATGTATATGGCCGGACCTAAGATAACCCCTGTTCGTGCTTCTGTGGACACTGGTGCTTTCAGGGTCTTAACTATATTGTTTTCATGGAAACTTTGAAAAGACTCATGGCTCCAAAAGGGGCTGAAAAGTTTTGAATTTCCTTTTTTCTTTCTTTGCAAAAGATTTTACAGCTTAAGTCATGTAATTAATAACAGGGAAGGTTAAGAGTCAAAGATTTTTCTCTTACCCTGGTCATTTTTTAAGCTGCACTTGGCATGGGTTGAAGCAAATTTGTGTCTTCTTGACCATTTACTTTTTTTTTTTTAAACTGAGAAAATAGATTCTATCTCTAATGAAGTAATTGTAAACAGCCTGGTTAACATATGGTACTGATTTTTTCACAGAAGCATTGTTGAAATGCATGGGAACTACCAGGTTAAAAGACATAAAAATAGACTATATAGTCCAGATGGTATCTCCAAACTAGGGGATCCAAGTAGCATGAGAAACTGTCTAGAGCAGGACTGGCAAACACGGCCCCCAGGCCAACCCGGCCTTATGCCTGTTTTTGTATGGCCTGTGAACTAAGAATGGTGTTTTACATTTTTTAATGTCTGAACAAATAGCTGAAGAATAGCAGTATATTGTGACATATAAAAATGGTACAAAATTCACATTTCAGTTACCATAAGTAAAGTTTTATTGGAACACAGCCACACTCATCCATTTACATATTATCTATGGTTATTTTCCCGCTACAATGGCAGAAATGAGTAGTTGCCTAAGATATTTGCTGTCTGGTCCTTTACAGAAAAAGTTTGCCAATCCTAGGTCTAGATGGTGAGGAATTTTAGTTCTTATATGTGTTAACTGATACATGATTTCGTTTTGAAGTTCAGCTTTTAACTTTTGGTTATTTTTCTTTCTACTTTTATTTTTTACTAATAAAGACAGAAGAAAACCATGGCTGGTTAGGCTCACTGCTCAGACTATGCCTTCTAATGTTTTTGATAATAAAAGTTAAAATACATATGCTAATTTTATTTCAAACAGTATAAGAAAGCAAAATCTCTCTCCTACATTGTCCTTTATTCCAATTTCTTTACCCAGTGTTAACATTTAATTTAATAGTTAACATTCCAAAAAATGTTTTGTTTATACTAGAATATATATTCTTTTCAAAAGCTTTTCTTAAGCTTAGTTTACTAGTAAAAATACTCTTAACCTTTTACTATGAAAAAAATTCAAATATGTACAGCACAAGACAGAAAAGTATAATGAACCCTGTGTACCCATCATTCAGCTTTCATACTCCTTGTCTTATGGCCAATCTTATTTAATTTGTGGAATCCATTTCCTGTATTATTTTGAAGCAAATCTCAGGTATATCATTTTATCTTAGGTATATCAGCAAATCTCAGGTATATCATTTTATCTGTAGATATTTCAGTATGTATCTCTAAAAGATAATAACTTTTAAAAAACATAACCACAGTCTGCTAACACATGGGAAAAAAAAATAATTCCTTAGTGTATATTTGAGCACTGAGTATTACCTATAATTGTCTCCCCGCACCCACAGTTGTCTTTTAAATGTCATAGTTTATTTTACTCTCTTTGAATTAGGATACAGGTAGGTTTCACACAGGGTGACTTGGTTGTTGTCCTTTAAGTCTATTTTAATCTGTCTGTTCCCTCTGTACACAGTCTTTTATCCTCCTTGCTACTTATTTTTTAAAGAAATGAGGTTATTTGTTAGAGGTTTTATATCCCCATAGTATTGTTTAATATGTTCCTCTGTCCTCCGAATTTCCTGTGAATTTGGTAGTTGGACCTGCAGGCTCGTAACATTCAAATTTTGTTTTATTTTATTACTCTTTTTTAGCTAGACTACTTCACTGGTGACATTCAGTCCTTCCAAGAGGTGGCACTTAGTATCTGATTGTCTTTTTTTGTGATGTTAGTACTCACTGGTGTTTAATGTGTATATCAAGTCATTCCTTATGTGGATACTCTTAGTTCTATGATTTCTGTGCCATTTATTGGCTTAAATGTTTGATTTTTCTCCATATTTCCCAGTTTTTGAAGTTTTTTTTTTTTGACAGAGTCTTGTTCTATCTCCCAGGCTGGAGTGCAGTGGGGTGATCTTGGCTCGCTGCAACCTCTGCCTCCACGGTTCAAGTGTTTCTCTTGCCTTAGCCTACTGAGTACCTGGCACTACAGGAGCACGCCACCATGTCTGGCTAATTTTTGTGTTTTTAATAGAGACGGGGTTTCACCGTGTTGCCGAGGCTGGTCTCGGTGATCCGTCCCCCTTGGCCTCCCAAAGTGCTGGGATTACAGGCGTGAGCCACAGCACCTGGCCTGTTTTTGAAGTTTTGACTTAACTTATTAGTACCCTTGAACAGTGACTGGTTTGTTTTTTGTTTTTTTGTAATTTTTAAGAGTATGATGTATTTTAGCATATTTACTGTGTTCCGCTGAAGTTACTGACGCTCAGATCATCCCCCTTGTGGTAGTGTGAAGCTTCTCACATTGGTCCCCGTGTCTGTTTGGCATGACCTAGTAGTCTCTGATAGCTTTCTCTCTTTCTGGTACAACAAGATGTTTTGGATTCATCTTACACATTTCTTGCCCTGGATCTGGAATCAGCCGTTTTCTTCAAGGAGTCAGTCCTGCTGCTTTTTAGTGGGAGATAGTATTTCAGAACTAAATTTTGGGTTCAGAGGTACATATCCATAAACAAACAGCTTTTTATAGTAAAAACACATACAGAAAATGCGTACAGTACAACACCAATGTAGCCTGGATCAAAAAAGAACACAGCAGAGCCCCGCAGGGGATCCCTTTCTGAACACAGTCTTCTCCCACTTCCCTCAGTCACTACTCAGTGTTTATGGTAATGACTTTCTCGATTTTCTTTCCTGTATTATCATTTAAGACAAAATACGTCCCTAAGCAGTATCACTTGGTTTTGTCTGTTTTGAATTTTATTTAAATGGATCATGCTTCCTGAATTCTTTTTTTTTTTTTTTTTCGTTCGAGACAGAGTCCTGCTCTGTCACCCAGGCTGGAGTGCAGTGGCATTATTTCAGCTCACTGCAACCTCTGCCTCCCAGGTTCAAGCAGTTCTTCTGCCTCAGCCTCCCTAGTAGCTGGGATTACAGGTGCCCAACACCATGCCTGACTAATTTTTGTATTTTTAGTAGAGACAGGGTTTCACCATGTTAGCCAGGCTGGCCTTGAACTCCTGACCTCGTGATCTGCCCGCCTCTGCCTCCCAAAGTGCTGGGATTACTGGCATGAGCCACCGTGCCCAGCCTCCTGCATTCTTCTATATCTTGCTTCTTTCATTCAACATGAGATTCATTTGTTTTCATTTTCTTTGCAATATGATACGCCATTGGATGAGCAGACCACAATCTATCCATTCTGCTATTGATGTACAGTCAAGTTGTTTCTAGTTTTGTGCTGTTAAAGAATTGCTGCTGACCTTGTATCTGTCTCTGGTTGCACATGTGCATATGTTTTTGGAGGGTATATACATAGAAGTAGAATTCCTGGGTTAGATGCTATGCATGTCTTCTTTCCAATGTGTCATGCCAGCTGATATGCTCACCAACAGCGTGTGAGCATTCCTGTTGCTTCACATTCTTGCCCACACCTGGAATTGTCAGACTTTAACATTTCTGTTAGTTTGTTGATCGAAAGTGATATCTGACTGTGACTTTGGTTTGGTGTTTCTCTGATTGCCAGTGAGGTTAAACACTTCTCCATATGTTTGAGTATTGGACTTTTCTCCTTTATGACATTTCTGTTCAAGTTGTTTCAATAAGTCTTTGGTTCATTTTCCCATTGAGTTATCTTTTATTGATTCATAGGCATTTTTTTATGTATTGGGTACAGGTTCTGATTGGTTGGGTGTGTTGTGAATTTCTTCTTGCACTCTGTGGCTTACCTTCACTTTCTTTATGGTGTGTTTTGATTAACACAAATTCTTTTTTTAAACACAAATGCTATTTGTTTGTTTATTTATTTTTGAGATGGAGTCTTACTCTGTCACCCAGGCTAGAGTGCAGTGGCATGATCGATTCTCCTGCCTCAGCCTCCCAAGTAGCTGGGATTACAGACATGTGCCACCATGCCCGGCTAATTTTTTTTGTATTTTTTTTTTTTTTACGGTAGAGACAGGGTTTCACCATGTTGGCCAGGCTGGTCTCGAACTCCTGACCTCAAGCGATCTGCCCGCCTTGGCCTCCCAAAGTGCTGGGATTATAGGCGTGAGCCACCACGCCTGGCCACAAGTACTTTTTAAAGTTTTATTGTAGGACGTCTTCCTCTACTTTGTTGGGATATGTGGTATATAGTAAAGATTTCAAATATAGTAATTATTATTATATACTATTTAGTATTATATGCAACTTATATATGAACTTTTTAAAAAAGTCTTATATCTTTGCCTTTCTATTTAAATTTCCTTTAAAAAAATTGACACCAAAGAAATAATAGTGTCACATTGTTTGCACCTTACTTTTTCACATACAATTTTATTCTGGAGCTCTTTCTACTTTATCCATATGCCAGTCTGCTTCATTCTTTGTCATGGTGGAATGATATATGTATATATTTTTTTGAGATGGAGTTTTGCTCTTGTCACCCATGCTGGAGTGCAATGGCATGATCTCGGCTCACTGCTACCTCCGCCTCCTGGGTTCAAGCGATTCTCTGGCCTCAGCCTCCCAAGTATCTGGGATTACAGGTGCACACCACCATGCCTGGCTAATTTTTGTATTTTTAGTAGAGACAGGGTTTCACCATGTTGGCCCGGCTGGTCTCAAATTCCTGACGTTAGCTGATCCATTTGCCTCGGCCTCCCAAAGTGCTGGGATTGCAGGCCTGAGCCACTGTGCGCGGCCGGCGTGGTATTTCATTGACAGAATTAAGGTTGTTTTTCTTGTCCTGTTAAAATTGTGCTGCAAAAACTCTTGTACATAATCTTGACATAATTTTGCGAGTACATCTATAAAGCAAATTCTAAACATGGGAACTTCTGGGTCAAACAATTTGATTGTTTTAAATATTAATAGGCATTAATATTTACTCCCAGTTAATTCATGTAAAATAGCAGTTCATACAGCCTAAATTAGGATGTCTAATTGGCCATATTCAGAGAAATTATCTGGATATGAAGTAATTTTTTTTTTAGGTCTAACCTGTATTAATGACAATATGATTACAGTATTTTCAAAAGATTGACACTTAGCCATTCTTCATGTTTCAAAGGAATAAATGCTAATTTAGCCAAATAATAGTTCGGAGCAAATTTTGTGGGAGAGCCTGCGCTTGTGTGGAGCAAATCCCCTGTCGTGTTGTGAAATGGGCGCGGAGAAGCCTGTTCTAGTGACTGTCGATGCTCTTTGTGACAGCTAACGTGAGGGCTCTCGGGCTTCTGAGTCATCCTCCTCCCCAAATGGGGGACTCTGACCAGTCTTTTGAATCTCTGATTTTGTTAAAATGGAAATGCTTTTTCTCTCTCATTCAGTAATTCTTTGAGTATATCTGTTTTTCTTCAGATATTTCCTGAGCGCCTGTGTTCTGGGGAATAGTGAACACCGTGAGGAAGGTGGAGTGTTGACTATGCCATCCGCTGTTTGTCTTCAAGCAGATTACTGTCGCGTAGGGGAGTTGTGATGTAGTGTATTTGTATAATGGTCTTTTACCATAAGTGGGTATTACTCCCTCCAGGACATCATTTAAGTCAAGGCAGCTGAGACAATCACAAAAGACCACGTATTTTATGATTCCATTAATATGAATGTTCCAAATAGGGAACTCTATAGAGGCAGAAAGTAGGATCAGTGATTGTTTCAGGCAG